>NC_090757.1:68548888-68558888 GCF_036898095.1 Palaemon carinicauda
AAAAACCTGACAGCTCACAACCTTTTAATCGAAAAGGAGTAAGACCCCATCTCTCTCGACTCCTACCAAAAGAAACATTAAAGTCACAACTTCAAATAAATATGATGTCTTTTTTGCTGATGTTTCTGATCAACTGGAAGGTAAATTGAATAAATCAGACTTTCATGTGGATTTGCACCATCCTCCTCAACAATTAGATCAAAAGGAGATACCACTGGGAAATAGTGTTATATCAAATATTTTCAATGGGAAGACTTCATCCAAGGTGTCTTCCAAAAAATAAACCATCGTTTTTTTCCTCCAGTCTGCAATGGAATTGCCAGGGTTTAAGGGTGAAATATGAAGAACTTAAGTCCTCATACGTGAGCACTCCCCTATAACTGTATTTCTACAGGAGAGCAAGCTCGATGCTAATACTCCTTTTCCTCGAGAGAATGTTAGCTATAGGACACCATATGATCAATGAGCAGGGAGCCATGGGGGAAGTCTTATATACGTTCGTCGAGATGTTCCCCAAATATCTTTGTCTCTCTGTACCCCTCTGCAGGCAGTGGTTGTACAGATTGGTATAGGGAGAAAATACACAATCTGTTCTCTTTACTTGCCTCCAAATGATAACGTCTCATTTGATAATATAGTAGAGGTGATTAAACAACTCCCACATCCTTTTCTCTTACTAGGAGATCTTAATAGAAGACATCCTTTATGGGATGATGTTTTGGCAAATGCAAGCGGTAGAATTATACCATCAATTTTGGAGAATGAAGATGTAAGACTCCTTAATACAGGAGAGCCCACACACTTTCATGTTCAGACAGGTACCTTGTCCTGCATTGACCTATCAGTTGCAAGCTCTCTTCTCGATTTTAATTTGATAACATTAGATGAATGGCATACTAGTAATCATGTACCAATCATCATAAACACCAACAATGGTCCACCTTTACAGAGAACGCCACAATGGAATCTTGACAAGGCGGACTGGGATAGATTTCAGGAGTTAAGTGAAATTGAAGGAAATGCAGAGCAGTTTGAAAGTGTTGATGATGCCATGGACTAACTTACTGAAACTCTTCACATAGCAGGAGTCAATTCCATTCCCAAAACAACGGATATTCGAAATGACGACCAGTCCATTGTGGTCATCAGAACTAACTGGCCTGTACAGAGCCACAAGTAAGTCTTTAACAAGAAATGTAGAGCACAGTTCTGCCGTACCATGAAAGAAGCTGGGAGCCAGTCTTGGGTGTCATTTGTTTCCCCCATTAACAGTAGAACACCAATATCATCTGTGTGGAGGAAAGTGAAAAAGATAGCAGGCAAATTCACCCCAAACCCACCACCAGTGTTAAGGGTAAATGGTCAGTATATGACATGAGCAACCGAAGTTAGCAAAGCCCCTGTCTGATCATTTTTCAAATGTATCATGCAAGCGTGAAGCAGCAGCTGGTCACCAGTATAGGAGCATTGAAGAAAAGAAAGCTTTAAATTTTGCAACAAGAAAGGAAGAGTCATACAATTCTCCTTTTACTGAAAGAGAATCTGATTCTGCACTTTCTATGTGTAACGATACAGCCCTGTGACTCGATAGAATTCCATATGCAATGATTAAACATGTACCTTTCAATGGAAAGTTATTTATTTTAAGCATTATTAATAGAGTATGGCATGATCATAGTTATCCAAGAACTAACCATTATTTTAGCCTTTTTGAAACTGGGTGAGGACAGGTTTTTAGCAGCAAGCTATAGACCTATTGCATTGATGTCTTGCTTATGCAAGATCATGGAAAAAATTGTCAATGCAAAACTGATGTGGTACCTTGAAAAGAAAGGAAAATGCACTCAACAATTGATGTGTTGACACAACTTGAGTCCTTTATTTGTGAAGCCTTTGTTTCCAAAAAGCACCATGTAACAGACTTTTTTTGACCTTGAAAAGGCATATGATACTACAGGGAGATATGGTGTACTTACAACCATTCATGAATTGGGATTAAGAGGAGAGCTACCACTGTTTATTCAGTTATTTCTTTCACATAGGGCTTTTCAAGTGAGAGCAGGGGAAACTCTATCAACAGAGTTAATGTCAGGAGGGAGGAGTTCCAAAGGGTAGTGTGGTGAGTGTGACCCTATTCGCACTAGCAATTAATGGGATATCCTCAGTCATTTCCCAAGATATCCTCTCTACCATATTTGTGGATTATCTCTCCATATCATTTGCTGGAGCTAGAATGGCAATGATTGAGAGAAAATTACAACTTGCAATTGATAAAATTATTCAGTGGGCTGGTATGAATGGATTTAAGTTTACAACAAGCAAAACTTATTGTCCATTTCTGTCATATCCGGGGAGTACATCCGGACCCGGATATATACATGAAAGGACAACGGATCCCATGTGTAGGGGAAGTTATATATTCATGATTGATTATCGATTATAGGTTGACCTGTGTCCCACACTTAAAGGTGTTGAAAACTAAATGTCTTGAGGCTCTGAATCTTTTAAGAGTATTGTCCCAAACATCATGGGGAGCAGACCGTAAAACTATTTTAAAATTATACAAGGCCTTAATTTTTTCCAAAATTAGTTATGGGTGTGAAATATATTCCTCAGCCAACCCAAGCCAATTTAAGATATTAGATTCAATACATCTTGCTGCCATTATATTGTCCACAGGAGCAATTAGAACCTCACCTATCCCAAGTCTCCTTGTTGATGCCAGAGAGTTATCTCTAGACCATTACCGAATGTCTTCCATTATTCGATATTGGTTTAGGTTACAAAAGACTCTTTAACTCTTTAGCCTTTCAGATTGTAAGCCTTGTAAGGTTCTCAACATACATTGAGTTGCACCCAAAATTTCCTCAACCCTATGGCTTTCGGGTAAAACAATTACTAAACAGTTTTGATATAATTAAAGGTAAGATGCTTCCATTTAAGATATCATCAACCCCTCCGTGGAAATTACCAGAGATATCTTTTTGTGAATATTTTATTGGTGTTAAAAAAACATGACTGAATTAGAAACCAGGTCTCTTTTTATGGAACATTCTGAGGAACATAGGGAATCAAGTTTTATTTATACTGATAGATCCAAATCTGATGCTGGCGTTGGATTTAGAGTATATAGTAGTGCTTTTAACTGTAGAAGTGCACTTCCTCCAATATCTAACGTATTTACTGCAGAATTATATGGCATACTAACTGTTATTGAGAAAATAGCGTTAAAAGAGGTAGGTAATTTTACCATTTTCAGTGATTCAAGAAGTGTCCTTCAAGCTTTAGAAGGTTTTAAATTCTAGTAACCCTTTAGTTTTAAAGATTTTAGAGTAGTTTTTAATCATTGGCCTGAAAAGTATAACAGTTCGATTTTGCTGGGTTCCAGCACACGTAGGTGTGTCTGAAAATGAAGAGGCAGATTCACTGGCAAGGAGTGGTGCAGATGATCTGCTACCAAGAAGGTAAACCATTCTTTGTAATGATTTTTTACCAGTAATTAAGAATTTTATTTATAACAATTGGCAACAGCACTGGGATAGATTAACCGAAAGTAAGATGAGACAAATTGTAATTGTTATATACCCTTGGAGATATAATGGGATGCCTCGTAAATGGGAGACTACTCTATGTCATCTACGCATTGGTCACACTCAGATGACATATGAGTTTTTGCTGGTTGGCCAACACCAATCATATTGTTACGACTGTTTAATACCTGTGACAGTGAGGCATTTGTTGATTGAATGCTCCACTTATAGACCAGAAAGAAATATATATCTGTATGAGGCTTCGGGTGAAGATGGCAGTTTCATCCTTGCCAAGATCCTTGGACATGATGAGTCGTACAATGCTAGTGGCATTTCAAAATTTATATCAGAAGCATGTCTTCTTAATGCTATTTAACTTTTATAACGTATTTACGTTTTTTGGTTTTAATTGAATATTTTTTTAATATTTATCTATAATAAACGATATTGGCGTCAATGACCTTTGATGTCAGGATGCCAGAGAACTTCAAATCAATCAATCAATTACCAACACGTACTGCAGTAGTGCAATGCTTTCCAATGCCAGACGTTGCTCCAGAGTCTTCCATCTCCTCGTCTGGCTAGCGTTCATGGTCCAGCACCACCAAAGGAGCCCCTAGGGCTTCTTCCTCCCCAATCATCACAAGTCGCTCATGAACTGGTGTTTCTGCTCGTAAATCATGCACGTTAACGTGTGAATCCCGACCATTAACGCATGAACCATCGATTTCACGTGTGAATGGCCCGATCATGCATGCATTTCATGTGCTGAGGTTCTAGTTTCATGAGTGATCGTGGCAGGCCAATTCCCTTTTTGGAAGGGTTTGATGAACCCTAAAATAAGTTTGCGGGTGTCACTATTTCTCATGATCGGCATCTTCATCCAATAAAAGAGGAACTCTTCATGTCTCAAAGACTGTCTCTCAAAGCGTCTGAGGTACCTAAACTCCATCCCACCAAGAGGCGTTCTCCCCCTCTATGACTCCAAAAGGAAACACCAGAATTGTTGAAGGGAGGTGAGCTTTCTTTGTTGTATAAAACTCTTGTGTCAACCCTGCTGAAGTTCTTAATATAATCCTGGATAGGTATCGTTATTGACCGCTTTAAATAGGTATCGTGGGTTTACCTCGACTCGAGGTCCCCAAATAATAAATTCATCCAAAAATCAATATGCAACCTTTTAATAGTAAAAAGAACTTCAAAGGATCTTGGCTCGCCAAAGTAAAATTTCCATCCAAACGTTTCGGCTTCAACGCGAAGAGTTTGTTCCTGCAAACCAACGTCTGGTTTCCAAACTACCAGCAGAAGAGCAATCCTCTATCCCAGAGACTAGCATCTCAAAAGAACTGCAAACTCTTCCACAGTCCTCCATCCTGGAAGAGTATTTTCCTTCACGGAGAGAGTCGAGAGACTCAAAAAGGGTTCCAAAGAATGCTATGGCAAGGGAATCTCGGAAACCAGAGATAAATAGGAGATCCCTCTCGTCTCCCTTCTTGAGTTTATTGTAAAGACTCTAAATCGAAGGGCACTAGACCCTAGATTTATGCTCTTTTAGATTAAGAGTCTACGTTCTATAACCAATGACCCAGATAAATTGTTATCATGCCCAGTGAGAAATTTGAGATATCTTAAACGAACAGCAGCAACTCGACCCCGGCTAGCAGCACTTTTCGTTACCTCGGATAGAAATAAGAGGAGGGTCACTAAAAACAACATTTCAGCATGTATCTGCGAGGTCATAGACCGTGCTCAGAATCCGGGCCCTCCTTGTCGAAGACCTAGAGCACACAATGTCAGTGGCATTAGTACGTCCGTGCCATTCAAAAGTTACTATTCTGTGTTGTAAGTGTTGCAAGTGGGCGTGTGGAAGCGTCAGACGCCCCTTCATTGCCCACTATCTTCAAGACGAGACCCACAGAAGACTCTATGCATTCAATATCGGTCCTGTGGTGGCTGCACAAAAAGTGGTTTAAAATACCTCTGGCTCCTTGTTGGACAAGTAGCTGATGATTGAGGGCATTGGTTACATGGGTTAAGTCTGGGAGGGATGGAAGTATGGCGTTTTCCCTTCTTCATCTTCCCCTCTCTTGGGATAACCGTTTCCCTTGTTTAACCTGGTATAGTTTACTTTAATATACTTTTACCCATTGAGAAACATCTATATATATGCATGTGTAAGATTACTATTTAAAACTCGTAATATTCCTTCTTAGACGTTCTTATTCTATCTCTCACTTTGTTACAGTTTAATACTGTACTAGGCAACCCTTAGTCCATGACTAAGCCAGTAGTCGGACTTCCCACCATCCTGAGAGTCAGGGTGTGGTGGAAAGATTTACCCTGGAAAGGTATGATGGGTCGTTTGCGACCCCTACAGCATTTTCAAAACCTGTTTTTTCCCCATAAATCATCAGCTGTCTCGAATATGGAAGTGATCGACCTGCAAGGGGTGACTAGTCTACATGCCATTGTCTGCCTTAGGACTGATTTTCGTCTAACTTCCCTCCTTCCCCGTTATTTTAACCCCCCAGGGGTCGACCTCGACCCTGAATACCTTTATAGGGGTAAGTGATCAAACAGCAAAGTTATTACATAATTATAAATTGTCGAACAGTGTTGATACTTGTTTGGTTCTTTATAGTTGGAAAGTGTGGGTGGATGGTGTGTCTACCACTTGCATGACATTGGCTTTGGCTTAGATGCCATATATTGCCATGAGGTCCATTTTCCCTCAAATGCTAATTTCTGATTTTTTTCTGGGTTTTTTTGCAAATTAGATTTTTTTTCTATTTATTTTGAATTTATCTTCAATAATGGCCAGCAGACAGTATTCCCTCGGCATGGATGTCATCAACACACTTCTAATGGAGTTAAAAAGAGATGTTGATGATAATATGGAACTTGCAACCCCATTCTTCATTCCAAGTGGTAGATTGGGCTGTAAGAGTTGTTGCGGTCTGTGGCCATTTTGTTGACATACCCGACAGGTAAGTTGGCATATCTCTATATATTCTTGTTCTGTATAGAATTCGTGATATTTTGTTATAATTTAATGCATAAATATCATATTTTATAGGAGATACAAGGATTTTCATAAGAAATTTACATTGTGAACTAGGCCGTCAAAAAATGACCTTTAGATTTCGCCCCTGTTATAACAGTAAATTACATCTTAGTGCACATTTTATTATGTATTTCTGTTCTAGGATAATATGAGTTTATTCTATAAAAAAAATTAGCCTCTTCCTATTTCATTTGGGTACCCAAAAAAATTCATGAAATTTGGACAAATTTTTTTGGCCAAAAAAATTTACCCTTTTTTTCTCATTTCAGATCTTGACTTCTATGGGTCCTACTCATTTCCAGCAATAACACGCTGTTGCTTTGCCATCTAAGAAGGTGTCTCTAAAGGGATTGATGTGTATATGTATATTTCTATTTTTTGTGAATATTTACGTCGTCTTTTTTTGTATACTTAAATTTTTAATATATTTCCAATAAATAGTTATTTTGTAGATGGGTATCATTTATATTTTCAGTAATTTTTAGCATTCTTTGAAGTATTTTTAGCAAGTCAAACAATACAGATTGATGCAAAACTAAATTTTTCCTGAATTTTTTTCGGAGTCGGGGTCGTTCACGACCGAGTATACCCTTATAGGGGTGTCCGAGTAGCATACCTATCCAGGGTTAAAAAAATATTGTTATGAGCAAGGAGAGGATTGGGATAAATGGCTTCCCTTTGCTCTCTTTGCCATAAGGAATTTTCCCAATTCTTCTACTGGCATTGCTCCCTTTGAATTAATATTTGGGCACAAGGTTCGAAGACCTTTGGAAATCTTCCATGAATTGCTCGAAGTAAATCAGAGAGGAGAGCGTACGGTGGGAGAAGTTGTTAGTGAACTTCAAGTCCAAGTTAGCCGTAGCTTGGAAGTATGCCAAAGATAATTCGTCTGCTTCCCAAGCTACAATGAAAACCAAATTTGATCAGAAGTGTAAGGTACGCTCATTTGAGTCCAGGGACTTAGTATTAGTTTTAAGCACAGACCCAGACAACTTCCTTGAACCCAGGTACAAGGGCCCCTGGAAGGTGTTGAGAAAGTTGTCAGAGGTCAATTATGAAGTTGAAGCCCCTGGAACTAGTCGTAAATGTAAAATTTTCCACATAAACAGGTTGAAATCTTACTCTTCTGATAGACGGGATCCGTTGGCCATTGTTTTTGAGCCAGTTATGAGTGTGGTTGCACCTGTTGAGGAAAACTTGGAAGATGTTTTGGACCAGGTGCCTTCAGATGCTCTAGTTAATAACTTGCAAAATTTAGGTGTATTAAAAGAGGGGTTAGAGCATCTGGAGGCACCTCAGAAACAAGATATACTAAGCCTAATTATGGAATTTTCTGACTTGTTTCAGGACTCTCCAGGAAGGACGAGGTTGCTCCAGCATGATGTTGATGTTGGGGACGCTTCTCTGGTTAAGCAAAACCCGTATCGCCTCAGTCCAGAGAAGCGTGCCATTGTTGAAGACGAAATTAAATACATGCTGGAGCACAATCTCATACAACCATCAGTAAGTCCATGGAGTTCCCCTATAGTCTTAGTGAAGAAGCCTGATGGTAAATATCGTATGTTTGTTGACTATAGGAGGGTAAACTCGGTTACTAAAAATTATTCCTTTCCTCTTCCCCGTATTGAGGATTGTCTGGACCTGATAGGTCCTGCTAGGTTTATTACAAAATTGGATCTGTTAAAGGGTTATTGGCAGGTCCCCCTATCTGGCCGTGCCCGTGAAATTTCAGCATTTATGACGCCCTCAGGGCTTTACGAATGCAAAGTAATGCCCTTTGGGATGAAGAACGCTGCCTGTACTTTCCAGCGTCTGATGAACAGGGTAATTTGTGGCCTGGAAGGTAAAGAAATCTATATAGATGACTTGGTGGTACACAGCAACGACTGGCGGACCCACTTGGTAAGATTAAGAAAAGTTTTTGAGGCACTTAGGGCCGCCGGTCTTGTTGTGAATCTGGGTAAATGTAACTTTGGGAAAGCTAAGGTTAGTTATTTGGGTCACGAGATTGGCTTGGGTAAAGTTGCTCCTAAGCAGGCCAATCTCGAGGCCATAGTTGCTTTGAAGAGACAGTGTAATGTCAGAGAGGTTCGTAAGGTGCTGGGTATGTTGGGATATTACCGTAGGTTTGTCCGAAACTTCTCTGACCTTGCACAGCCTCTAACTAATTTATTGAAAAAAGGGCAGAAATTTATTTGGTCTTCTCGATTCGAAGAAGCATTTTTAAAACTTAAGATGTTACTCGTGTCTAATCCAATATTGGTTTCTCCCAATTTTCAGAAGCCATTCATCATAGCCGTGGATGCCAGTGACGTAGGAATTGGGGGAGTCCTCTTTCAAAGGAGTGATGATGTGAAGTACGCCCCGTATCTTACTACAGCCGTAAGTTACTAGAGGCGGAAAGAAAGTACTCCACCATTGAGAAAGAGGCTCTGGCATTGGTGCGGACATTGGTACATTTTAAACGTTATGTAACTAACTTTTCATTCCCTATAGAAATTTGGACCGACCATAATCCGTTGGTATTCATTGAACGTATGAAGGGATCAAACCAGAGGATTCTGCGTTGGGCCCTTCAGCTACAAGAGTTCAATTTAAATATAAAACACATTAAAGGGGTGGATAATTGCATCCCGGATGCTCTCTCACGTGTCTAAATTTTGATCTCTCCCTTTGTTTTTTTTGGGACCCTCTCGGTTCGCCTGGTTGCATGTGTTGAGGTTACATCCATGTTTCGAGGTATGTATATATTGTGCTCAGGTATAAGGTATGTACTCTTGTAAATTGTTCCAGGACCTAGGTTGGTGTGGATAATTCTATATCATATTTTTTTTTCTCTGTGTGCCTACTAAAATTTATTGTTGACAGGTATAGGATTTAATGTCTGTCCAAATGTTTGATGATGTATTTAAAACTTGCTATGTTCTTGTCCTTTTGCTTAGGTTTAAGATGTTTTTACCTTGTGATTGGTTTATTACTGTAGATACTACGTTTAAGACTTTGCTTTGTTTTCGTTTAAGATATTTTATCTTATCAGTGGTTTGTAGTAGCTTTAGTGTTTTCCCTGAATTTTCTTTATTTTTGTGGCCCTGCATTTTCTGATGTTTTCTCCAGCCTTGTGGCTTATCATTAACAGAAAAATTTTGCATTAAGTGAATGAAAATTATTTTTCTTGGGGGAGGAAGGTGTTATGTTAAATTAGGTTATTTAATTGTTTATAAATAAATTCGGTCTTCGGCAGGAGTAAAAGTTAACTGCCCTTTTCATAAGAGTTCGGTAATAACCTTCGCTCCTCCTCGTCGTTAATTAGTGAATTGCCATTAACTCTTTTGTTTATTTTTCTTTCCGAGTGTCTGGTGTTTAGTGAGAGCCGTGGACGAGACTACTGCTGCCTGGAATGTTCAGT
>NC_090757.1:68566388-68568888 GCF_036898095.1 Palaemon carinicauda
ACTCTGACCATCCTTTACATTCAGATCTTCCTGGACAATTCTATCCTGTTCGTATTACTAGGCAGGCAGTTAATTCTAATAGCCAGGCCTTCTCCATCATGAGGCTCAATACTACGCAGTACTCTAGAAATTTTAATCCTGCTGTTACCAAGTTGTGGAATGATCTTCCTAATCGGGTAGTTGAATCAGTAGAACTTCAAAAGTTCAAAGCTGGAGCAAATGCTTTTTTGTTGACCAGGCGGACATGAGGCTTTTTATAGTTTATATATGACGTATTTGTTTTTGACGTTGTTAATAGTTTATATATATGACATATCTGTTTTGACGTTGTTACTTTTCTAGAATGATTTATTGTTAATTTGTTCTCTTCATTTATTTATTTATTTCCTTTTCTCCTTTTCTCACTGGGCTATTTTTCCCTATTGGAGCCCCTGGGCTTATAGCATCTTGCTTTTCCGACTGGGGTTGTAGCTTGGATAGTAATAATAATAATAATAATAATAATAATAATAATAATAATAATAATCGATTGTCTTAATTACCCTCTCATGGGCACTATCTGTGAATAATTTAATAAGATTGAAAAGAAAATAGTTGAAATGAAGCCAATTCGGTGGCTCTGATGAAACAGAAAAGCAGAAAATAATTTCAAAGTGTAGTAAAAGAATCCCAGCTTTTAATACCTCATAAAGTCACCTGGCTTAGAAAGATCAGATTCCTTCCGGTTAAGTCGTTCTTGTATACCATTAAATAAGCAGGGACAAATTGACATTTTTTTTTATCGCCAGTATTTTAATTTTCTTACCTTAAATTTCCTTATATTCTAAAATGATTCCTGACACCACCTCAGGATTCAACATCTCATTTCCATCCCGTTTATTTTTTATATTGCTCATAATATAGTGAATCGAGGATGATTGCCCTTTCCGTCGACCTACGTGTCTGTGTTAGGCAAATTAACGTAAAGATTTGTAACTTACTGATTTTTTTTCTTTTATGGGGTATGACTATTTATGGGGTGTTTATAATGGCTGCTGAATTTTGACTAGAACTACTTGAAGTAAATATTCACAAGATTTTATATATATATATATATATATATATATATATATATATATATATATATATATATATATATATATATATATATATATATATATATATATATATATATATATATATATATATATATATATATATATATATATATATATATATATATATATATATATATACAGTCAGCGCGGGTCGGTCTGTCCGGGCAGCATCCGCCGTGCATTCATTTTGGTCCCCCCCCCATATCTACACTAATACACAATATAAATCAATAAAAATTTAATTAAACACTCACCAATATCCCTGCTACTTGTCTGTAGGGTAGCCAAAAGTCGTTGAGGAACACTATCGGCGAGGTTTTGTAGTATTTCGGCAGGTATTTCCGCCCACACCTTATGGAGCGGCGCCTCAAGAAGTGTCACATTTGTCGTCACTTCTTTACGAAGGTGGGCTTTAACTATCGCCCAAAGGTTCTCAATGGGCGAAATATCAGAACTTTGACCTAGCCAATCAGGAATATAGTTCACTTCGCTATTTTCCAGCCACTTTTTCACTTTTTTAGCCGTATGGCAAGGGGCACCGTCCTGCTGAAAAATTTCAGCTCCTGTAGCCGCAAAACAATCCGCTAAATTGTCTTTTAAAAGGTTCAAATAGCGGTCAGCATTAACTGTTATGCCTTTAGGCAAAACAACAAGGCTTGGGGCACCACCGTAGGCAAATGAACCCCAGACCATAAGCGATGCTGGGTGCTTAATTGTCTTGGCCGTGAGATTAGGCTTAAGAGGATCTGACCCCTTTCGCCTCCACACTTTTTTCCCGGTCGTCTCACTCACACAAAAGGTTGCTTCGTCACTCCACAAGACACTTCGCCACTGCGCCAAGGTCCAATCCTTATATGTCTTGGCAAAAGCAACACTCCTCTGCCTTTGTTTCAGAGTTAAAGCGGGCTTCTTTCTCGCGATCACTTTCTCGTAGTCGAAGCGCTTCGACAGGTTCTCCTGAATCGTACGAACACTGACGTCGCTCAACAATTTAGGGTTCTGTTCTTTCAGTTGCTTAGCTGTTAATGTTGGATTTTCTTCTAGGCTTCGCTTTAATATAACTAAAGTACGATCAGGAATCTTCCGGGGAGGGGAACCAGCCTGGGAGGGAGAAGGGATCTCGGCGCTACCTTGAAGTTCCCAACCAAGCGCCTCACTGTCCTCTCGTTCATGCCAGTATTCTTCACTATTTCCTTCTTTTGCAGACCTGAATTATGACAGGTTATCACTCTAACAATGTCATCGTGACTTGTACGGGGTCTAGACCATACTGGGGGGGGGGAGGTTTGATACACAAAAAGCCACGCAAACTCACAAAAGAACGATTGCAACTCGGCCCTCTCAACCTGAAACAACCTCACTCCACGACTACAGGAAAGACACTGGCGAGCTTTCACCTACGC
>NC_090757.1:68573888-68578888 GCF_036898095.1 Palaemon carinicauda
GAAAAAAAAAATCCTTCCTTCATTCCAGTTCTGGTCTCTAGTATCAATCATATAAATAAATGGTTTATGATATCGTTAGTTAGTAAATTGGTCTGTCCATTTGAAGTTTTGTTCGATGGCACCCGCGTCGGGGAATTAATATAAATGTTGTTAACACTGTCGTTGTAGTTTATACTTTCTACTTATTATTATTATTATTATTATTATTATTATTATTATTATTATTATTATTATTATTATTATTATTATTATTATTATTATTATTCCTGTACAGAATTATCCTCATTTTAACTCTTCAAACTACGCTATCCAATCTGACTTTATCCCGATAGATTCAGCATTTCCATAATGTCTGCAGCTGGTTGTCAAACAAATCCTAAGCGTGGAAGGAGGACTGTCAACAGCTTCTCCCCGAATCAGTAACAACTCTCATGCTACATAATCATTCATCTTGCAAGTGACCGAGGGAACAGATACATGTTGGGTCTGGTTGTTTGTACATCGCTTGGCTTCATTGATGTTGCCACATTGCAGAACATTATATGGGTACTATTTACAGTCGAAATAGAACTAGATCCATTGGAGGAAATTGACTGTTCCGAATAATTTCTTATATGTATTTTTAAAAGGATTATTATTATTATTATTATTATTATTATTATTATTATTATTATTATTATTATTATTATTATTATTATTATTATTATTATTATTATTATTAAAAAGCTAAACTCTTAACCCTAGTTGGAAAAGCTAGATGATATCAGCCCAAGGGTTCCAATAGGGAACAATAACCCAGTAAAGGAAAGGGATCAAGGAAATAAATAGACTAAAAAAGACGTAATAAATAATCAAATTAATTATTTAAAAAAGAGAAACAACATTAAGATTATTCATATATAAACTATGAAAAATAAGGAAACCAGGAGGAAGCGAAATAAAATCGAATAGTATGCGTGAGGGTAACCTGAAGCAAGAGATCTCTAATCCAAGACAGTGGAAGGCCATGGTGCAGAGGTTCAGGCACTACCCAAGACTAGAGAATTGATTTTGGAGTGTCGCCCTAAAAGAGAAGCTTACGATAGCTAAAGTCTCTCTTATACACTTACCAAGCGAAAAGTAACCACTGAACAATTACAGCGCAGTAATTAACGGCTTTAGCGAAAAAGAATTATTTGTTAATCTCAGTGCCGTCACGTGTATGAGGACAGAGGAAAATATGGGGAGAAAAAATAGGTCAGACTATCTCGTGCATGGGTGGGCAAAATTAAAATGAGCTGTAGTTAGAGGGATGGCTCCATAATAAAAATATCTGACCACTCACAGGAATCAATAATTCTCTAGCGGTAGTATCTTAACGTGTGTGTGTATGTGTGTGTGTTTATATATACATACATACATATATATATATATATATATATATATATATATATATATATATATATATATATATATATATATATATATATATATATATATATATATATATATATGTATATATATATATATATATATATATATATATATATATATATATATATATATATATATATATATATATATATATATATATATATATATATCTGTGTGTGTATGTGTATATTTATGTACAGCATATGTATATGTATATTGTCAAGTTTTCACTCCACTATTGTACATATTGAATATTATAAACTGTTTTTAGTATTTTCTTACTTTCTTTATGCACGCCATCTGTTGATTGCTTACTTCACTTTCATCCTTCCTTGTCCAGAGCAAAGTCTCTTTTCCCATTATCCCTCCTTTATGTTCTTCATTTTGTTTACTTTGGTACTTCAAATTTCTTGTTAAGTTAGGTGTATTCTTCCTGTTCTGAAGACAGTGTTCGTGGCTCTTTCTCCTATTACTAAGTGTATTTTGTTATTTAGATATGTTGAATTGTGTTGAACTATTGAACTATTTGCCATATGTTTAATTGTTATAGTGAAGTGTTTTGTTGAAACTATTTCGTTCATGTATAAGTGTTAAGTAATTAATGTTAATTTGTATAATTAGTAATTAATAATTATAATAAGTGATTGCTGAGTTTCGTTCACCCGACCATGGTTTCGCACAGTTTGGATTTTATTTTGGTGGAATATTATTTTTATTATGCTTCCTACTGAGTGTTAGCTAAGGCCATCTTTAAGCTAAAGTATTTACCACTGAATACGAGGACATTCAGCTTAGGCATGTCATAATTTGGGGGCCTGTCCGGGAGTCCAAATCTGTTGTGCGACTATAAACTGTTGAAATGTTTTTGGTGAATTTTTAAGAACTGTCGGTGAACAATATGTCCTGATACTGTGCTTCATTGATTTGTACAGTTAGTGCCACGCTACGCTGTTCTTTGCCTTCATTAACTGTGTTTGACTGTAGTTACCAGGCAAGAATACACCTCATCTCTCCTCAAACCAAGGTAAAGTATTTTTGAAGGATAAGTCGATAATAAGTGTTAATTGACAGGGATCTCTGCGTATATCGCCTCTTATGCCCGCCTCATTAATATTTTCCATAATAAAGGTCACCCTCGCTATCATATAAAAGTGATAAGTTACGTTAATCATACGTTACCTTGCACATCGTTGATTAGCTCCCGACCTTTCGGATTAGCAAAATCCACTGTACTCCTTTTAAAGTCGTCTCATTGCGGAAGTATTAGTTCATTCTCGCACTTTTAGTGTACCTCGAACACTCCGTGATTCCAGACTTTCTGTAATTACTGAATTGCGCTAGTTTAACTCCCCAAGATTAGACATGTGGTTTAGTCAGGTTGCTGCGTATATCTTTAGGTAATTACCATTCTGTAACTAGCAGTTGTTATTCGTATTTAAATACTCCTCTCGCTGTCTGTTAGCGTTCTAATATAAGTACAGTAATAGCGTTGGGCTACAGTTACCTAAATTTATCCTTATAGGTTCTCGGTAGTAAATATAACTTGTTACATTTGTTTACGTTAGGAGCAATGTACGTGTGGCTACTGTTAACTTTATTTTATAAATATGAATACTGTTTAGAATGATTAACAGAGTTAATGTGTTCGCGTTTAGTCAGCCATTCATTGTTAGGTAGGTAGGATTTGTTGTATTTACATAAGTGTTGTGTAGTGAGTAATTAAACCTTGTTCAAAATGCCTTTTAATCTAGAGAGCTTTGCGGGAAACCCCAAAGAGGAATTATCTACGCTCAGGTATGCTACTAAACAGGATCTGCGTGACCTAGCAGCAAAATGTAACATTGTGGTTGATCCTGCTTATGTGAAGGCTAGATTACTGAGTAACATTTTGGATTATTTAATTAACCAAGAGATTATTGCAGATGATGAAGAAGTACAAGCACTCAGAATTGCAGCAGGAGTACTTCCGCCTGTTCCAGTAGATACAGAAGTAGAGAAAATAAGGCTTCAATTACTGTTAGAGAAGGTAAAGAAGGAAACGACCGAACGGGAGCTCTATCTAGAAGAGAAGAGAGCAGAAGCAGAAGAGAAGAGAGCAGAAGCAAGAGAGAAGGAACGAGAAGCTGAAATAAGACACCAAAAAAAACTCCAGGAGCTTTCTTTAAGTAACAGAAAGGAAGCCACACTCCCTGCTACGTTCGAAGTTTTTAAAGCCAGTAAGCTTGTACCTGATTTCGACGAGAGAGATCCCGAGGTTTTCTTCCAGAACTTTGAACAAATCGCAGAAACCTTAAAATGGCCTGTAGAATTCTGGTCCTTGCTCATCAGGAACAAAGTCAAGGGTAAAGCTGCATTTGTTGCTTCACAACTGGTAAGTGAAAATGACTATACAGTGTTAAAGAAAACTATCTTGGATGCGTACTCAATTACCATAGAAGGGTACAGACAAAATTTTAGAAATTCTGTTAAAACTTTCAACCAAACTTTTGTAAAATTTTGTAGTCTCAAAAATAGGCAGTTGAATAAGTGGTTAGAAAGAGCAGGTGTTGATAACTTCGAATCATTTAAGAATTTGATTCTTCTAGAAGAATTTTTGAGGAAAGTGCCTACTCATATCTCAACCTTCATTCATTTTAAAGGTGAAACACTGGTAAAGAAGGCAGCTAGTCTCGCCGATGATTACCACTTAATCCATAAATCACAAAAGGGTCAAACTAACAAATCATCTCCTTCCTTTTCCAAATCTCCCCAGGTATCCTGTACTTACTGCAAGAAAGAGGGCCACCCTATTGAAAATTGTCCACTTCCCCAGTGCAAATCTTCAAAAGCAAAAGAAGGTAAAAATGCCCAGTCAAGGAGCACATGCCATGTGACTACTCCGATGGAAGGGTTGCAGCCGTTTGAAGGATTTATTTGTGATGTTACTGTAAATGGTACTTCACTGAAGTGCCTCAGAGACTCTGGTTCCTCTCTGTCTATATTGGCAGACTTAGGTTCGAAGAATCTAACTTACACTAGGGAGTTTGTAACCATTTCAGATTTAACCTCTTCCAGGACTCTGCCTCTTGCTGAAGTGGAAATTGTTAGTCCTTACTTTACAGGAAAGGCTAAAGTAGCTGTGTTAAAGCAAGCCTTGCCGTGTTCTCCAGTAGAGCTGATCTTGGGTAATGATCTAGCAGGGTCACAGGTGAAAACTAATTTTATTATTTCAGATCCTGATTTCGTAATCCAAGAAGAAAGTAAGTCCATAGAATCTCCACCAGCTATAACTCAGGTTGTGACTAGGAATACTTCCAGGGCAGGACACTTGAAAAGTGAGAGTAAAACTACTGGAAGAACTATGGAGGCCTTAGACTTGGTGAACGTAGGTAAGAAAGAGTTTACCGAGCTACAGAAAGAGGACCCCAGCCTTAGTGAACTTTGGAAAAAGGTGAGAATTCCAGATGAAAATCCAAAATTGCCATATTTTTATGTAAATAAAGGTATTCTCTGCAGGCATTTCAGGTCGCCACAGATTAATTCTAACCATACTTGGAGGGATTGCCACCAAATAGTCATTCCTCAACCTCTAAGACTTTCCTTGTTAG
>NC_090757.1:68587201-68599701 GCF_036898095.1 Palaemon carinicauda
CCGACGTCCGCTTGGTAGCTGCCAACGGATCTGCGATACCCACCTACGGTTACGAGAACCTCACATTATCGTTCGGAAACGGTAAATTCAATTGGAAGTTTCTCGTTGCTGACGTCAATTGCCAATCCTCGGTGCGAATTTCCTCTCTCATTTCCACCTTCTGGTCGATGTCACCCACGGACGATTGGTCAACGCAGACTCGTACTTGTCGACACCTCTTCAACCCACCCCCTCTAACCTCGCTCTCCACATCAGCGCACCCACGGATGCCTACGCCCACCTCCTCACGTCGTACCCGGAAGTTTTCCGTCCCGAACTTCGCCAAACGCCTACGGTTCCTGCCAAGCACGGTGTTTATCACCATATCAAGATGATGGGACCCCCAGTCTTCGCAAAATTCAGACGTCTGGCACCAGAATGATTGGCAGCCGCCAAACAGACGTTCCCCGAAATGGAGGAAATGGGCCTTTGCCAAAAGGCCTCCAGCCCATGGTCGTCACCCTTACACATCGTTCTGAAGAAAGACAGCTTCCTTCGTCCGTGCAGGAATTACAGGCGCCTGAACATGCAAACAGAACCGGATCACTACCCCCTCCCAAACATTACCGACGTGACCTCCTACCTGCACAAAGCAAAGGTTTTTTCGACGCTCGACCTCCTGAAGGGGTATTATCAGGTGCCTATGAACCCAGAAGACATCCCCAAGACTGCCATCACCACTCAGTTTGGTACATACACCTTCAATTACTCCTGTTTTGGCCTTCGTGATGCTGGGGCCACGATTCAATGTCATATGGATGGCATCTTAGGGGACCTCCCTTTCTGTGTATGTTATGTGGACGACATACTTGTGTTCTCCTCCTCGAAAGAGGAACACCTCTGTCACCTGCGCATTGTGCTCTACCGCCTGCAACAAAACGGCTTTGTAGTCCGGTACGACAAGTGTACCTTTGGCGCCAACGAAGTGTCGTTCTTAGGGCACCGCTTCACTCCTTAAGGAGTCCATCCCCTCCCTGAGAAGGTAGCAGCCGTTCAGAACTTCCCCGCATCCTCGACTGTCAAAGCTCTACAGGAATTCTTGGGCATGATCAACTATTATCACCGTTTTCTGCCAGCCATTGCCACCAATCCTGCTCCCCTCTACGCCTCCTTCAAGGGCAAGCCGAAGGACCTGAAGTGGGGTCCCCTTCAAGAAGCAGCCTTCTGCAATGCAAAGAAGGCCCTATCAACTGCTGCGACTCTCACTTTCCCTATCCCACATGCCCCTCTCCTTCTCTCCACTGATTCCAGCGACATCGCTATTGGTGCAGTACTCGAGCAGGTGGTCAACGGCTCGCCCCGCCCATTGGCCTTCTTCAGCAGAAAACTGTCCAAGGCAGAATCGGGTTATTCTACCTTCAATCGAGAATTGCTGGCGGTGCACTTCACTTGGCTGTCCGTCACTTTCGCCATTTCTTAGAAGGTACGCCCTTCGTTATTCGCAGAGACCACATGCCTCTGGTGCACGCCTTCACTCGACAGTCTGATGCCTGGTCCGCCCGTCAACGCCGACATCTCTCCGCCGTGGCTGAATACAATTGCACCCTTCAATACGTCCCTGGGAAAATGAATCCCGTTGCCGATGTCCTGTCAAGAAACACGTTGGCTGCCGTTCAACTGGGATTGGATTACAATGTCCTGGCTGAAGCCCAACGACAGGATCCAGAGTATCAAGCATGTAGGACATCCTACATGTCCCTCCGTTGGAAAGACTTCCCCCTCGACAACTCCAACACCACCCTCTTCTGTGATGTCAGTACTGGCAGACCGCGACCTTGGATTCCTGCTCCTATGCGACGGCAGGTGTTTGATTTCATACACGGCCTTTCACATCCCTCGTGCCGTCCTACTGCACAGCTGCTGAAGGCAAAGTTCATTTGGCACGGCATTTCTAAGGATGCTAAGGATTGGGTCCGCGCCTGTACTTCTTGCCAAACTTCCAAAGTACATCGACACACGGATTCAGGAGTGGGCACCTTTCCTCAACCTCAGCGCTGCTTTGCACACATTCACGTCGATGTTGTAGGCCCCCTACCCACATCACAAGGACATCGTTACCTGTTTACCGTCATCGACCGCTCCACTCGTTGGCTTGAATCCATTCCATGGAAACTGCAACGTCCGCCTCATGTACATCTATCTTACTCTCTGGATGGATTGCAAGGTTTGGTATCCCTGAGCATATTACTTCTGACAGGGGAACCAATTTCACCTCTCAATTGTGGACATCATTAGCGAATCTTCTGGGCATCACCCTACATCAGACAACGGCCTACAACCCCGCTGCCAATCGCACCCTCAAAGCAGCTTTGATGTCCCGCTGCAAGGATTCCAACTGGTTTACTCAGCTTCCCTGGGTCCTCCTGGGACTAAGTACCACTCTTAAAGACGCCCTCGACGTCTCGGCAGTTGAAATGGTGTATGGCGACCCGTTGGTCGTCCCTGCCGAATTTTTTCCTTCTACAACCTCCTCCGACGATCTCCAGCGCATACGTCACGTCGTGGGAAAATTTACTCCGTGCCGCCAGACTTATAAGCCCCCAGCGAAGCATCACATACCAACAGACTTGTTCTCTGCAAGGCACGTCCTCCTGCGCAACGACACTAGCAAGCCACCGCTAACGCCCCCTTACACGGGCCCTTTCCTTGTGATCTGACGCAGTTCGAAAGCATTCATACTAAACATTCGTGGCAAAGAAGACTGGGTCTCCATTGATCGTCTAAAACCTGCTTATCTTCAGCCAGATGACCCGCCTACAGGTCACCTCTCTGGATCAGGGCGCCCTATTTAACATGTACAGTATGTCATTTTTAGGGGGGAGCCATGTACCAACCGTGTGTCACACTATCGTACATAAATTATTTTGTATATATTATGCTTGTATCTGCACTCTTCCCTCACACTAAAAAGAACCTGAATAAACATGTCTCTGTTTTTCCTCTCTAACATTGTCTGTCTTGTGAATATGAAAATTCCTGTTGCCTTGAGGTTTTGTATATAAAGAAGTGTTCTTTAATAAAGTTACTCAGTTGATTGCTTCCTGCCTTTGAGTCACAACCTTTCTCTTGGCCCGTCACAATATATATGTATATATATACATACACATATATACACACACACACACACACACACACACATATATATATATATATATATATATATATATATATATATATATATATATATATATATATATATATATATATATATATATATATATATATACATACCAAGGCACTTCCCCCAATTTTGGGGGGTAGCCGACACCAACAATGAAACAAAACAAAAAGGGGACCTCTACTCTCTACGTTCCTTCAGCCTAACCAGTGACTCAACCGAGTTCAGCTGGTACTGCTAGGGTGCCACAGCCCAACCTCCCACATTATCCACCACAGATGAAGCTTCATAATGCTGAGTCCCCTACTGCTGCTACCTCCGCGGTCATCTAAGGCAAAAGAAAAACATATTTTGTTTGTTGTAGATGCGGGGTGAATTCCGGGGCGCATCTATTATGTCAGTCTGTTCGTTATGGTAGGGCATCGCTATGCATTCAGGCTTTTCCTGATGGATGAGTTATTAAAATCCATTGAGACCTCACTAAAAGTAGTGGGAGAAGGACAAAATGATATTAAAAGTCATCTAGAATCTCTAGAAAGTGAAAAAAAAGACATAAAAATAGTGGTACAATACTCAACAGGGGTTTGATAGTGATGCTTATGAGGAAGATGTTTTCGTGCATGACCGCCATGGTGGAGCAAAGTTGCCGTCTACTACAAGGAATACCGGCCCTTCTACCCCTAATGGAACTGCAGGAAATATATCTCAGGCTACAGTATATAGAGATAATCAGTGTAGTATTCAAGATGAATATCAAACAATAAAAGACAAAGTGTCTGGCATTAAAATACCACAACAATTATGTGTTGATACCTTAAAGTCTGGTATCAAGTGAGGTGAATAGATTGTAAGGACAGTGAGACGACCTATCACCAACAACTGACAGTTTATTCAAACAGGTGCGAGAATGTATTACATGGTGTGGACGGAAATGTAGCATGCGCCCTGTCGCCAATCTGGCTTGAACCAACCACCACAAAATGTGTGTTTTTTTCACACGTACAAATACTTGAATTACATGTCAATGAAATAATGTAACGAAATGATAAATACATGAAATTGTAGCTCTGAGGGAGCGGAACAAATATACACAATTAGCCACAGTGTGGCGAAAGGAGAATTTAAATGAAATGGAGAATTCGATGAGAATGCGGGACGACGGAGGGAGCGATGTCCTTACAAGTACTCCCCCTCCCAAGACATCAGGCGGAGTAGAAGGCTAATGAGGCTAGTCTTTGTATCGTTTCGGGCATTGGAGGGTTCCTCTTGTTTTTCAGCGAAGGGGCCCGTCGGCGGTCAGAGTATGGATCGCTACCTCTCGTCGTCCTTTGTTGCTTTTCTTCTCGTTAGGCGCTTTGTTTTGAGGTGGCACTCTGGATCTGCCAGGTCCCGCGGAGGCAGTGTCGCTTCCTTCGAGAAACGCCGGTTTCACGCGGTCTATTGAGACCCAGTTCTCTTGGCCATGCACGTCGAGAAGGAAGGCTTTCGTCGTTTTACAGATGACTTTGTAGGGGACTCGGTAGGGTTTGGTTAGCGGCTGTCGATGAGCGTCGACGCAGACGAAAACATATCCGCAGTCGTCCAGGCTCCTCGGCTTTAAATGCTTAGTTCTGTCCCGGTAAGTTTTAAGACATGGCCTGAACTTCCTGGCGATGTCCCTAAGAGGATCCAGCTGCGTGTCGTCGGTTGATGTGGGAAAGAATTTGCCGGGAACTGCGAGCGCTTCTCCGTAAACCTTTTCAGCGGGCGATGGATCGCCATCTGCGCGAGGGGTGGTGCGAAGGCCGAGAAGTACCCAAGGAAGTCGTGAATTCCAGTCCCTGTCAGTGCAGCTCGCCATCAGGGACGCCTTGAGGACGCGATGAGTTCGTTCGACCATGCCATTTGCTGTGGGGTTGTATGCCGTGGTGTTGTGGAGTGTTGTTCCCATCAGGTTTACCAGAGCGAGCCATATCTCTGACAGGAATGCGGGGCCTCTGTCCGTCGTGATGTCGTCAGGAATGCCAAATCTGCTCACCCAGCTCAACAAGAGGGCTTCGGCACATGCTTGGGTTGTAGCTTCGGTCATCGGTGATGCTTCCAACCACCTCGTGGAGCAATCGATGATTGTCAGTAGGTAGCGAGCAGATCATGAAGGTGGCATAGGTCCCACGACGTCAATGTGGTGACCGAAACGCCTTTTCGGTTGGGGAAAATCACCTACCCCTGATTCGGTGTGACGGCTTATCTTGCTTGTCTGGCAATTGATGCATGTCTTCGCCCATTCGCGGGCATCCTTTTTTATCCCTGGCCAGATGAACTTCTCAGACAGGAGTCGAGCAGTGGTGCATCCCGAGGGGTGTGAAAGTCCATGGATGATGTTGAATATTTTTCTTCTGCTTGAAGCCGAAATCCAGGGATGTGGGCGGCCGGTGCTAGTGTCGCAGAGGATAGTTACTCCTGCCGGCCCGAGGGGAATTGCGGTTATTTTGAGCGCAAATGGCCCCGTTAGGTGATCCTGTGCCTCTGGGTCGGTGCGCTGCTCGGATGCGAGGTCGGCGTAGTCAATTCCCAGGTGGATTCCGTCGATTTCAATCCTTGAAAGGTCATCTGCGACTTGGTTTTTCTTTACTGGAATGTAGCTTATGGTGCACCCGAATTCGGCAATTGCTGCGAGATGTCTTGTTCTCGGGAGGACCATGCGTCTGTCGATTTTGTGAAGCCGTGTACGAGGGGTTGATGGTCTGTTGCGATGGTGAAGGGTGTGCCCTCCAGGATGTGCCTGAAGTGGCGGACGGCGAGGTAGACGACGGAGAGCTCCCTGTCGAAGGTGCTGTATCGTGTTTCGGCGGATTTCAGCTTTCTGCTGAAGAATGTCAATGGTCGTGGAGAACCGTCGACGAGCGGTTGCAGCACAGCTCCACAGGCGACGTTCCTGGCGTCAGTCGTCAGTCGCAGAGGGGCGTTGTCGTCGAAGTAAGCCAGGGTGGTGACGTTTGCGAGGACGTCCTTTGTCCTGGTGAATGCGTGTTGTTGTTGGGAACCCCACTCAAGTTTCTTCGCCTTTCCCTTCAGGACGTCGTCGAGGGGGTTCAGGGTCTGTGCGATG
The DNA here is from genome assembly GCF_036898095.1 of Palaemon carinicauda. Taxonomy (NCBI): domain Eukaryota; kingdom Metazoa; phylum Arthropoda; class Malacostraca; order Decapoda; family Palaemonidae; genus Palaemon; species Palaemon carinicauda. The sequence goes on from NC_090757.1 coordinate 68,593,447, forward strand.
TTGGGGATGAAGCGCCTGTAGTAATTGACCATCCCCAGGAACTCCTAAAGTTGGCGGGTGGGCGTAGGTTTCGGGAATTTCCTGATGGCGTCCACCTTGGTTGTCATGAGTTTTACAACGCTCAAGGACACGCGATGAAAGTCCACTCCTTCAGCGCCGAACGTGCATTTATTGAAACGTACAACCCGGCCATTCTCCTGCAGGCGTTTGAGAACAAATCGGACATGCCTCCGGTGTTCCTCCTTGGTCCTTGAGAATATCAGGATGACGTCGACGTAGCAGACGCAGAATGGTAGGTTGCCTAGGATGCTATCCATTAGGCGTTGCAAGGTCGACCCCGCATTGCGTAGACCGAAGGTTAAGTATGCGAAGGTGTAGGATCTGAGCGGTGTCACGATGGCAGTCTTCGGAATGTCCTCTGGAAATACGGAGACCTGGAAGTAAGACTTGAGAAGGTCCATCTTGGTGAAGTGTTTCGGGCCATGCAACGCATTCGTCAGGTCCTGCATGTTGGGCAGAGTGTAGTGGTCGGTGGTTGTGATGAGGTTCAGGCGCCTGTAGTCGCCGCAAGGTCTCCAAGTCCCGTCAGGCTTCTTTACCATGTATAGGGGAGATGCCCAGGGGCTCGAAGCTTTCTTACAGATATCCATGCGTTTCATGTCCTCAAAGGCGCGTTTGGCGTCCCTCAGCTTCTGGGGCAGGAGGCGGCGGAATTTGGCGTGAGTAGGAGGTCCCGTCGTTGTGATGTGGTGGTAGATCCCGTGCTTGGAGGGGGATCCCGGCGATTGGCGGAGCTCGGGCTTGAAAACGTCAGGAAATTCCTGCAGAAGGTCGGTGTAGGGCTGCGTCATTACAGCGGATACGGACATTGTGGCTGGGCCGGCTCTTAGGGCGCGGGACTGGCAGGTTCCTGTGTCGATGAGGCATTTTCCAGCAACGTCGACGAATAGTCCGTGGTGAGCGAGGAAATCTGTAACGAGGAGGGGGCGACTGACGTCAGCGATGGCGAAGTGCCAGGAATACGAATGGCCCATGATAGATATCCTGAGGACCCTAATCGCATAACACCGTATGGGAGACCCGTTGGCGGCGACGAGCGAGGGGCCGTCTTTGCTAGGACCACGGTCTAGGTCGGCTTGTGACGGCAGGAACGTTGACTGCATAGCGCCGGTGTCGACCATGAGTCTATGGTTGGAGACGGTGTCGAGGATATAAAAACCATTCTTGCTTTGGTTTCCTGCAGCTGCGATGGTGGTAGGTGGTTTCTTCTTCATCATCTTCTAGGGAAATTGCATGATTCTCTACATTTCTTAGCATCGCTGCCGAACTGCTGATGGAAGAAACACCATGCTGGATTAGGCCAAGGGTCGGACGTGTTGGTTGCAGTGGTTTCCTCCTTGCCCGAGCGTTGATCTCGTCGTCGTCGTTGGGAGGTGTTGCTGAAGAGTCTATGGAAGAGCAACTGAAGGAGGAGAACGAAGATGATACTGATGATGCCCCGAGGCGGGATGCTTTGGAGGCCTCGTGGAGCTTCTGAGCCTTCGACAGGAGTTCGTTCATCGGAAGCGTGTCGACGTCCGTCAATTGGGCCCTTACATCTTGTGGCAGGCGTAAAAGGAAAATCTTGCGAGATAGGCTAATCTCGCGCCGTTGCCCATTGCTGTCGGTCTTGGGAAGCATTAGCCGGCCGGTTAATTCATCCCACGCCTCGACAGGAGAGGTGTCACCCATGGGTTTGCCGGCACGATCCAGACCTTCTGTGCCCTTGCTGAAACGGAGAGTGAGTATATACTGATTAGTTTCGTTCTCAGGTCATCGTAGGAAACTTGGCCAGCCTGGGCGTCGAGCCACGGGAAAATCTTGTCGAATACCTACTCTGGGATGGAGGTGAGAACGATGTCGGCCTTGGCGCAGGAGTCGCTGAGCCTAGCGACTCGGAGGAGTACGTCTGCTCTCAGGAACCAGTAAGCGGTGTTGTGTTGAGAAAACGGTGGCAGTTTGACTTTGGGCGTGGAGGCGAGGACGTTGGGCGTGATGGGTGGGAACACCAAAGGCCGAAGCTCAAGCCTAAGGTAACGGAGTAAAAGAAGGTAGCACAGCCGTAATAAGTCCGTTAATGGGAAAGCCAAAACCGCTGATGCTACTTCATCTCCGGGGTCACCAGTTGTAAGGACTGTGAGACGAGCTATCACCAACAACTGACAGTTTATTCAAACAGGTGCGAGAATATATTACATGAGGCGGACGGAAATGTAGCATGTGCACTAGCGCCAATCTGGCTTGAACCAACTGCCATAAAATGTGTGATTTTTCACACATACAAATACTTGAATTACAAGTCCATGGAATATGGTAACGAAATGATAAATACATGAAATTGTAGCTCTGAGAGAGGGGAACAAATATATACAATTAGCCACAGAGTGGCGAAAGGAGAATTTAAATGAAATGGATAATTCAATGAGAATGCTGGACGACGGAGGTGAAAGTGAGTCAAAAAGTGAGGGAAAAAGAGCCAAGCCGGAAGAAAAAGAAGTAAAGAAAATGAAATTGAAAACAAAATTAGAATTAAGTTTACTGTAACTTAAGATTAACATATATTTTTGAGTGTGTGTACAGTAAGCTAATTTCATTCAAGTTAAATTTAAAGTTTAAGTTATGTTACATAGTGTTACAAAAGCCTAGCATACCGAACGTGTTGCCCTCAAGTCTCTCACCCTCTCTCCTCCCATTTCTCCCTCCCTCCTCCTCCGCACAACCCGCCGTTAGCCGTTGCCGTCTGTCTCAAAGGTAAGAACTCCATAATAATGTCACATTTTATTGCAGATCATAAGCAGCACATAGGCATTTATTTTGTGAGTGTGGAAGGTGAATAAGAATAATGAAAAACGTGTTTTTTCACTGTAATATACTGTTTTTAGGTGTTTTTTCAGTGGGTGAGGATGGATTAATTTCTTTCAATTATTTTATATGGGGAAAATTTATCCGAGATACGAGAGAATTGACAGCTCGGGTCCCGGAACGCATTAAGCTCGTATCCCGAGGTATTACTGTATATATATATATATATATATATATATATATATATATATATATATATATATATATATATATATATATATATATATATATATATATATATATATATATATATATATATATGTGTGTGTGTGTGTGTGTGTGTATGTATGTAGTCTAGGGTGTGTCTAATTAATTTCCAGCAGAAATGAAATATCACAAAAGGTCTTGTTTACTATTTTCTTTGAAGAAATACTGTCTATCTTCTGAAGGGTTCATCTTCCGGTATCCTTGAGCTTCTTTGGTGGCTTTTGACCTTAGAAAAGTGAGAGAAAAAGAGGGGAACATGTTGCAACTAGAGGGAAAGACTCTCTTTTGATAATACGTTCTTACTTCAAATGGACGTTTTTTATTCATCATTATTCATTAATTTTCAAGTTTTTTTCGTGAAGCGTTATTGATACTTTCAGTTACGGATATTTAGAGACCAAATTTACATTTACATTTTCTTAGCTTCAGAATCGTCTCTCTCTCTCTCTCTCTCTCTCTCTCTCTCTCTCTCTCTCTCTCTCTCTCTCTCTCTCTCTCTCTCTCTCTCTCTCTCTCTCTCTCTTATTTTTGCTACACAAGAAATTACAATTCGAAATTTTTGTTGATATTCTCTGATATATTTTGTATTTGGTTCTAGTGAAATTTAATAGAGAATTTTACCTAAAATCCTGATAATGCATTATTCAGCATAATAAACTTACCATTTATTACTTTATTTGACGATACTATAAACATAAATATACCTTTTTTTCAGATACCTATATCCTTTGAATAGGCTAATGTCCAAAGGAAAAGGCAACCCTTTTGGCTGATGTTTTTGAGAGTAAACAGAGTAATAAAAAACTTGAACTTCCTCATTCCTGTTTTCCTGAGGCTAAACTAACTAGTTTAACTTTTCGATCTCGTGAAATTAAAGCTCTGTTGATGGACCTTAATGCTTATGGAGGTGTAGACCCAAATGGTATTTTTCCTTTTTTTTTATAAAGACAGCAGATTTCTTAGCTCCAAAGTTATCTGTTATTTTGCGCAAGTTAGCAAGAAGAGGGGCTTTTAGCACTTGTTGGAGAATTGGTAATGTTACTTCTCTATGTAAATGTGTTTGTGGTAGCTCAAGTCCCACTGATTACCGCCCAATTTCCATATCTCCCATATTATCTAAACTCTAAAGTTTTTGAACGTCTTCTGGCAAAACGTCTTAATAGGTTTGCTGAAGGTAATCATCTATTTCCTAGTTTGCAATTTGGTTTTCGTAAAGGCCTTGGGGCATGTGATGCCTTCTTACAATCTCCAATGCTGTACAGAAATCCCTTGATTGTGGTCAGGAAGTTCGTATGATTGGCCTTGATTTTAGTGCTGCCATTCACCGTGTTAATCATGAGGCCCTTGTTTTCAAACTCAAACAGTTGGGAGTGGGTGGGTCGTTTCTTAGCATTATTGTTTTTTTTTTTTTTTTTTAAAGTAATAGATCTCAAAGAGTTGTTGTTGATGGGCACCATAGTGAGTATAGGAATGTGATATCCGGTGTTCTACAGGGTAGTGTTCTTAGCCCATTACTTTTCATACTATATACACATGACATGTGGTTTGGCCTAGAAAACAAGTTTTTTGCATATGCAGATGATGCTACTCTCTTTACATCAATTCCATCCCCTGAATGTATATCTAGGATTGTTGAATCCCTTAATAGAGATTTAGCTAAAATTAGTGCATGGTGCAAATTATGAGGTATGAAGTTAAATCCTAGCAAAACTCAAAGTATGATTGTAAGTCGGTCAAGGACGGTGGCTCCTCAACATCCGGATCTCAGTATTGATAATGTTTCTTTAAATTTGTATGACTCTTTTAAAATTTTTGGTGTGATTCTCGACAGGAAATTTACTTTTGAGAAACACATTAGGTCTTTGTCTTCTACAATTGGACAAAAAATTGGCTTATTGAGAAAGTCTTACAAGATTTTCGGTGATCAATCTATTCTGAAGAAGTGTTTTAATTCTTTCATTCTACCTTGTTTTGAGTATTGTTCTCCTGTCTGGTCTTCAGGTGCTGATTCTCATCTTAATTGGTTGGACAGAAACTTATGGTCTATTAAATTTCTTATTCATGAACTAGATATTCATCTTTGACACCATCGTTCAATTAGTTCATTATGCATGTTGCATAATATTTTTCATAACTCTGACCATCCTTTACATTCAAACCTTCCTGGACAATACTATCCTGTTCGTTATACTAGGCAAGCAGTTAATTTTAATAGCCAGGCCTTCTCCATCATGAGGCTAAATACTACACAGTATTCTAGAAGTTTTATTCCAGCTGTTACCAAGTTGTGGAATGATCTTTCTAATCAGGTAGTTGAATCAGTAGAACTTCAAAAGTTCAAAGTTGGATCAAATGTTTTTATGTTGACCAGGCTGACATGAGTCTTTTTTTAGTTTATATATGACATATCTGTTTTTGATATTGTTAATAGTTTATATATGACATATCTATTTTGACGTTGTTACTGTCTTTAGAATGATTTATTGTTAGTTTGTTCCCATCATTTATTTATTTCCTTATTTCCTTTCCTTACTGGGCTATTTTTCCCTATTGGAGCCCTTGGGCTTATTGCATCTTGCTTTTCCAACTAGGGTTGTAGCTTGGATAATAATAATAATAATAATAATAATAATAATAATAATAATAATAATAATAATAATATATTTCGGGAGTAGACCCTCTTTTAAGCAGGTTTTATTAAAAGTGATTGCTGCCTCAGTGGCGTAAATCTTGTAATTAACTTTTTCTATTGTTCTTATTATCTTTTTCTCTTCATTTGAACAATCCGCCAGTAACTGGGAAAGGGATATATCAATAGGAAGGTGATGAAGACCATATCATTCACAATTTGTCTTTAATATATCACAACACATTGTAAAAGTACAGATAATATGTACAAAGTATAAAACACTATCACAATGTTAGTGCACACAAAGTAATGGTCACTTTTGTACAAAAAAGGGAGCATATAGTGAAAAATGTAACCATCATCGGCCGTGCCCCTGACAGCAGACGTCTCCGGATAATGGAAGCTCTTTTTATTCAACAACAAAGACCTAACCTCAACACCACGAAAGAAGGGACCTTATTGCTTACATGTATAAGGTCCACCACCAACAATAGTCCAGGCAATAACAACTATGACAG
>NC_090757.1:68604701-68614701 GCF_036898095.1 Palaemon carinicauda
CAACGACAGGATCCAGAGTATCAAGCATGTAGGACATCCTACATGTCCCTCCGTTGGAAAGACTTCCCCCTCGACAACTCCAACACCACCCTCTTCTGTGATGTCAGTACTGGCAGACCGCGACCTTGGATTCCTGCTCCTATGCGACGGCAGGTGTTTGATTTCATACACGGCCTTTCACATCCCTCGTGCCGTCCTACTGCACAGCTGCTGAAGGCAAAGTTCATTTGGCACGGCATTTCTAAGGATGCTAAGGATTGGGTCCGCGCCTGTACTTCTTGCCAAACTTCCAAAGTACATCGACACACGGATTCAGGAGTGGGCACCTTTCCTCAACCTCAGCGCTGCTTTGCACACATTCACGTCGATGTTGTAGGCCCCCTACCCACATCACAAGGACATCGTTACCTGTTTACCGTCATCGACCGCTCCACTCGTTGGCTTGAATCCATTCCATGGAAACTGCAACGTCCGCCTCATGTACATCTATCTTACTCTCTGGATGGATTGCAAGGTTTGGTATCCCTGAGCATATTACTTCTGACAGGGGAACCAATTTCACCTCTCAATTGTGGACATCATTAGCGAATCTTCTGGGCATCACCCTACATCAGACAACGGCCTACAACCCCGCTGCCAATCGCACCCTCAAAGCAGCTTTGATGTCCCGCTGCAAGGATTCCAACTGGTTTACTCAGCTTCCCTGGGTCCTCCTGGGACTAAGTACCACTCTTAAAGACGCCCTCGACGTCTCGGCAGTTGAAATGGTGTATGGCGACCCGTTGGTCGTCCCTGCCGAATTTTTTCCTTCTACAACCTCCTCCGACGATCTCCAGCGCATACGTCACGTCGTGGGAAAATTTACTCCGTGCCGCCAGACTTATAAGCCCCCAGCGAAGCATCACATACCAACAGACTTGTTCTCTGCAAGGCACGTCCTCCTGCGCAACGACACTAGCAAGCCACCGCTAACGCCCCCTTACACGGGCCCTTTCCTTGTGATCTGACGCAGTTCGAAAGCATTCATACTAAACATTCGTGGCAAAGAAGACTGGGTCTCCATTGATCGTCTAAAACCTGCTTATCTTCAGCCAGATGACCCGCCTACAGGTCACCTCTCTGGATCAGGGCGCCCTATTTAACATGTACAGTATGTCATTTTTAGGGGGGAGCCATGTACCAACCGTGTGTCACACTATCGTACATAAATTATTTTGTATATATTATGCTTGTATCTGCACTCTTCCCTCACACTAAAAAGAACCTGAATAAACATGTCTCTGTTTTTCCTCTCTAACATTGTCTGTCTTGTGAATATGAAAATTCCTGTTGCCTTGAGGTTTTGTATATAAAGAAGTGTTCTTTAATAAAGTTACTCAGTTGATTGCTTCCTGCCTTTGAGTCACAACCTTTCTCTTGGCCCGTCACAATATATATGTATATATATACATACACATATATACACACACACACACACACACACACACATATATATATATATATATATATATATATATATATATATATATATATATATATATATATATATATATATATATATATATATACATACCAAGGCACTTCCCCCAATTTTGGGGGGTAGCCGACACCAACAATGAAACAAAACAAAAAGGGGACCTCTACTCTCTACGTTCCTTCAGCCTAACCAGTGACTCAACCGAGTTCAGCTGGTACTGCTAGGGTGCCACAGCCCAACCTCCCACATTATCCACCACAGATGAAGCTTCATAATGCTGAGTCCCCTACTGCTGCTACCTCCGCGGTCATCTAAGGCAAAAGAAAAACATATTTTGTTTGTTGTAGATGCGGGGTGAATTCCGGGGCGCATCTATTATGTCAGTCTGTTCGTTATGGTAGGGCATCGCTATGCATTCAGGCTTTTCCTGATGGATGAGTTATTAAAATCCATTGAGACCTCACTAAAAGTAGTGGGAGAAGGACAAAATGATATTAAAAGTCATCTAGAATCTCTAGAAAGTGAAAAAAAAGACATAAAAATAGTGGTACAATACTCAACAGGGGTTTGATAGTGATGCTTATGAGGAAGATGTTTTCGTGCATGACCGCCATGGTGGAGCAAAGTTGCCGTCTACTACAAGGAATACCGGCCCTTCTACCCCTAATGGAACTGCAGGAAATATATCTCAGGCTACAGTATATAGAGATAATCAGTGTAGTATTCAAGATGAATATCAAACAATAAAAGACAAAGTGTCTGGCATTAAAATACCACAACAATTATGTGTTGATACCTTAAAGTCTGGTATCAAGTGAGGTGAATAGATTGTAAGGACAGTGAGACGACCTATCACCAACAACTGACAGTTTATTCAAACAGGTGCGAGAATGTATTACATGGTGTGGACGGAAATGTAGCATGCGCCCTGTCGCCAATCTGGCTTGAACCAACCACCACAAAATGTGTGTTTTTTTCACACGTACAAATACTTGAATTACATGTCAATGAAATAATGTAACGAAATGATAAATACATGAAATTGTAGCTCTGAGGGAGCGGAACAAATATACACAATTAGCCACAGTGTGGCGAAAGGAGAATTTAAATGAAATGGAGAATTCGATGAGAATGCGGGACGACGGAGGGAGCGATGTCCTTACAAGTACTCCCCCTCCCAAGACATCAGGCGGAGTAGAAGGCTAATGAGGCTAGTCTTTGTATCGTTTCGGGCATTGGAGGGTTCCTCTTGTTTTTCAGCGAAGGGGCCCGTCGGCGGTCAGAGTATGGATCGCTACCTCTCGTCGTCCTTTGTTGCTTTTCTTCTCGTTAGGCGCTTTGTTTTGAGGTGGCACTCTGGATCTGCCAGGTCCCGCGGAGGCAGTGTCGCTTCCTTCGAGAAACGCCGGTTTCACGCGGTCTATTGAGACCCAGTTCTCTTGGCCATGCACGTCGAGAAGGAAGGCTTTCGTCGTTTTACAGATGACTTTGTAGGGGACTCGGTAGGGTTTGGTTAGCGGCTGTCGATGAGCGTCGACGCAGACGAAAACATATCCGCAGTCGTCCAGGCTCCTCGGCTTTAAATGCTTAGTTCTGTCCCGGTAAGTTTTAAGACATGGCCTGAACTTCCTGGCGATGTCCCTAAGAGGATCCAGCTGCGTGTCGTCGGTTGATGTGGGAAAGAATTTGCCGGGAACTGCGAGCGCTTCTCCGTAAACCTTTTCAGCGGGCGATGGATCGCCATCTGCGCGAGGGGTGGTGCGAAGGCCGAGAAGTACCCAAGGAAGTCGTGAATTCCAGTCCCTGTCAGTGCAGCTCGCCATCAGGGACGCCTTGAGGACGCGATGAGTTCGTTCGACCATGCCATTTGCTGTGGGGTTGTATGCCGTGGTGTTGTGGAGTGTTGTTCCCATCAGGTTTACCAGAGCGAGCCATATCTCTGACAGGAATGCGGGGCCTCTGTCCGTCGTGATGTCGTCAGGAATGCCAAATCTGCTCACCCAGCTCAACAAGAGGGCTTCGGCACATGCTTGGGTTGTAGCTTCGGTCATCGGTGATGCTTCCAACCACCTCGTGGAGCAATCGATGATTGTCAGTAGGTAGCGAGCAGATCATGAAGGTGGCATAGGTCCCACGACGTCAATGTGGTGACCGAAACGCCTTTTCGGTTGGGGAAAATCACCTACCCCTGATTCGGTGTGACGGCTTATCTTGCTTGTCTGGCAATTGATGCATGTCTTCGCCCATTCGCGGGCATCCTTTTTTATCCCTGGCCAGATGAACTTCTCAGACAGGAGTCGAGCAGTGGTGCATCCCGAGGGGTGTGAAAGTCCATGGATGATGTTGAATATTTTTCTTCTGCTTGAAGCCGAAATCCAGGGATGTGGGCGGCCGGTGCTAGTGTCGCAGAGGATAGTTACTCCTGCCGGCCCGAGGGGAATTGCGGTTATTTTGAGCGCAAATGGCCCCGTTAGGTGATCCTGTGCCTCTGGGTCGGTGCGCTGCTCGGATGCGAGGTCGGCGTAGTCAATTCCCAGGTGGATTCCGTCGATTTCAATCCTTGAAAGGTCATCTGCGACTTGGTTTTTCTTTACTGGAATGTAGCTTATGGTGCACCCGAATTCGGCAATTGCTGCGAGATGTCTTGTTCTCGGGAGGACCATGCGTCTGTCGATTTTGTGAAGCCGTGTACGAGGGGTTGATGGTCTGTTGCGATGGTGAAGGGTGTGCCCTCCAGGATGTGCCTGAAGTGGCGGACGGCGAGGTAGACGACGGAGAGCTCCCTGTCGAAGGTGCTGTATCGTGTTTCGGCGGATTTCAGCTTTCTGCTGAAGAATGTCAATGGTCGTGGAGAACCGTCGACGAGCGGTTGCAGCACAGCTCCACAGGCGACGTTCCTGGCGTCAGTCGTCAGTCGCAGAGGGGCGTTGTCGTCGAAGTAAGCCAGGGTGGTGACGTTTGCGAGGACGTCCTTTGTCCTGGTGAATGCGTGTTGTTGTTGGGAACCCCACTCAAGTTTCTTCGCCTTTCCCTTCAGGACGTCGTCGAGGGGGTTCAGGGTCTGTGCGATGTTGGGGATGAAGCGCCTGTAGTAATTGACCATCCCCAGGAACTCCTAAAGTTGGCGGGTGGGCGTAGGTTTCGGGAATTTCCTGATGGCGTCCACCTTGGTTGTCATGAGTTTTACAACGCTCAAGGACACGCGATGAAAGTCCACTCCTTCAGCGCCGAACGTGCATTTATTGAAACGTACAACCCGGCCATTCTCCTGCAGGCGTTTGAGAACAAATCGGACATGCCTCCGGTGTTCCTCCTTGGTCCTTGAGAATATCAGGATGACGTCGACGTAGCAGACGCAGAATGGTAGGTTGCCTAGGATGCTATCCATTAGGCGTTGCAAGGTCGACCCCGCATTGCGTAGACCGAAGGTTAAGTATGCGAAGGTGTAGGATCTGAGCGGTGTCACGATGGCAGTCTTCGGAATGTCCTCTGGAAATACGGAGACCTGGAAGTAAGACTTGAGAAGGTCCATCTTGGTGAAGTGTTTCGGGCCATGCAACGCATTCGTCAGGTCCTGCATGTTGGGCAGAGTGTAGTGGTCGGTGGTTGTGATGAGGTTCAGGCGCCTGTAGTCGCCGCAAGGTCTCCAAGTCCCGTCAGGCTTCTTTACCATGTATAGGGGAGATGCCCAGGGGCTCGAAGCTTTCTTACAGATATCCATGCGTTTCATGTCCTCAAAGGCGCGTTTGGCGTCCCTCAGCTTCTGGGGCAGGAGGCGGCGGAATTTGGCGTGAGTAGGAGGTCCCGTCGTTGTGATGTGGTGGTAGATCCCGTGCTTGGAGGGGGATCCCGGCGATTGGCGGAGCTCGGGCTTGAAAACGTCAGGAAATTCCTGCAGAAGGTCGGTGTAGGGCTGCGTCATTACAGCGGATACGGACATTGTGGCTGGGCCGGCTCTTAGGGCGCGGGACTGGCAGGTTCCTGTGTCGATGAGGCATTTTCCAGCAACGTCGACGAATAGTCCGTGGTGAGCGAGGAAATCTGTAACGAGGAGGGGGCGACTGACGTCAGCGATGGCGAAGTGCCAGGAATACGAATGGCCCATGATAGATATCCTGAGGACCCTAATCGCATAACACCGTATGGGAGACCCGTTGGCGGCGACGAGCGAGGGGCCGTCTTTGCTAGGACCACGGTCTAGGTCGGCTTGTGACGGCAGGAACGTTGACTGCATAGCGCCGGTGTCGACCATGAGTCTATGGTTGGAGACGGTGTCGAGGATATAAAAACCATTCTTGCTTTGGTTTCCTGCAGCTGCGATGGTGGTAGGTGGTTTCTTCTTCATCATCTTCTAGGGAAATTGCATGATTCTCTACATTTCTTAGCATCGCTGCCGAACTGCTGATGGAAGAAACACCATGCTGGATTAGGCCAAGGGTCGGACGTGTTGGTTGCAGTGGTTTCCTCCTTGCCCGAGCGTTGATCTCGTCGTCGTCGTTGGGAGGTGTTGCTGAAGAGTCTATGGAAGAGCAACTGAAGGAGGAGAACGAAGATGATACTGATGATGCCCCGAGGCGGGATGCTTTGGAGGCCTCGTGGAGCTTCTGAGCCTTCGACAGGAGTTCGTTCATCGGAAGCGTGTCGACGTCCGTCAATTGGGCCCTTACATCTTGTGGCAGGCGTAAAAGGAAAATCTTGCGAGATAGGCTAATCTCGCGCCGTTGCCCATTGCTGTCGGTCTTGGGAAGCATTAGCCGGCCGGTTAATTCATCCCACGCCTCGACAGGAGAGGTGTCACCCATGGGTTTGCCGGCACGATCCAGACCTTCTGTGCCCTTGCTGAAACGGAGAGTGAGTATATACTGATTAGTTTCGTTCTCAGGTCATCGTAGGAAACTTGGCCAGCCTGGGCGTCGAGCCACGGGAAAATCTTGTCGAATACCTACTCTGGGATGGAGGTGAGAACGATGTCGGCCTTGGCGCAGGAGTCGCTGAGCCTAGCGACTCGGAGGAGTACGTCTGCTCTCAGGAACCAGTAAGCGGTGTTGTGTTGAGAAAACGGTGGCAGTTTGACTTTGGGCGTGGAGGCGAGGACGTTGGGCGTGATGGGTGGGAACACCAAAGGCCGAAGCTCAAGCCTAAGGTAACGGAGTAAAAGAAGGTAGCACAGCCGTAATAAGTCCGTTAATGGGAAAGCCAAAACCGCTGATGCTACTTCATCTCCGGGGTCACCAGTTGTAAGGACTGTGAGACGAGCTATCACCAACAACTGACAGTTTATTCAAACAGGTGCGAGAATATATTACATGAGGCGGACGGAAATGTAGCATGTGCACTAGCGCCAATCTGGCTTGAACCAACTGCCATAAAATGTGTGATTTTTCACACATACAAATACTTGAATTACAAGTCCATGGAATATGGTAACGAAATGATAAATACATGAAATTGTAGCTCTGAGAGAGGGGAACAAATATATACAATTAGCCACAGAGTGGCGAAAGGAGAATTTAAATGAAATGGATAATTCAATGAGAATGCTGGACGACGGAGGTGAAAGTGAGTCAAAAAGTGAGGGAAAAAGAGCCAAGCCGGAAGAAAAAGAAGTAAAGAAAATGAAATTGAAAACAAAATTAGAATTAAGTTTACTGTAACTTAAGATTAACATATATTTTTGAGTGTGTGTACAGTAAGCTAATTTCATTCAAGTTAAATTTAAAGTTTAAGTTATGTTACATAGTGTTACAAAAGCCTAGCATACCGAACGTGTTGCCCTCAAGTCTCTCACCCTCTCTCCTCCCATTTCTCCCTCCCTCCTCCTCCGCACAACCCGCCGTTAGCCGTTGCCGTCTGTCTCAAAGGTAAGAACTCCATAATAATGTCACATTTTATTGCAGATCATAAGCAGCACATAGGCATTTATTTTGTGAGTGTGGAAGGTGAATAAGAATAATGAAAAACGTGTTTTTTCACTGTAATATACTGTTTTTAGGTGTTTTTTCAGTGGGTGAGGATGGATTAATTTCTTTCAATTATTTTATATGGGGAAAATTTATCCGAGATACGAGAGAATTGACAGCTCGGGTCCCGGAACGCATTAAGCTCGTATCCCGAGGTATTACTGTATATATATATATATATATATATATATATATATATATATATATATATATATATATATATATATATATATATATATATATATATATATATATATATATGTGTGTGTGTGTGTGTGTGTGTATGTATGTAGTCTAGGGTGTGTCTAATTAATTTCCAGCAGAAATGAAATATCACAAAAGGTCTTGTTTACTATTTTCTTTGAAGAAATACTGTCTATCTTCTGAAGGGTTCATCTTCCGGTATCCTTGAGCTTCTTTGGTGGCTTTTGACCTTAGAAAAGTGAGAGAAAAAGAGGGGAACATGTTGCAACTAGAGGGAAAGACTCTCTTTTGATAATACGTTCTTACTTCAAATGGACGTTTTTTATTCATCATTATTCATTAATTTTCAAGTTTTTTTCGTGAAGCGTTATTGATACTTTCAGTTACGGATATTTAGAGACCAAATTTACATTTACATTTTCTTAGCTTCAGAATCGTTCTCTCTCTCTCTCTCTCTCTCTCTCTCTCTCTCTCTCTCTCTCTCTCTCTCTCTCTCTCTCTCTCTCTCTCTCTCTCTCTCTCTCTCTTATTTTTGCTACACAAGAAATTACAATTCGAAATTTTTGTTGATATTCTCTGATATATTTTGTATTTGGTTCTAGTGAAATTTAATAGAGAATTTTACCTAAAATCCTGATAATGCATTATTCAGCATAATAAACTTACCATTTATTACTTTATTTGACGATACTATAAACATAAATATACCTTTTTTTCAGATACCTATATCCTTTGAATAGGCTAATGTCCAAAGGAAAAGGCAACCCTTTTGGCTGATGTTTTTGAGAGTAAACAGAGTAATAAAAAACTTGAACTTCCTCATTCCTGTTTTCCTGAGGCTAAACTAACTAGTTTAACTTTTCGATCTCGTGAAATTAAAGCTCTGTTGATGGACCTTAATGCTTATGGAGGTGTAGACCCAAATGGTATTTTTCCTTTTTTTTTATAAAGACAGCAGATTTCTTAGCTCCAAAGTTATCTGTTATTTTGCGCAAGTTAGCAAGAAGAGGGGCTTTTAGCACTTGTTGGAGAATTGGTAATGTTACTTCTCTATGTAAATGTGTTTGTGGTAGCTCAAGTCCCACTGATTACCGCCCAATTTCCATATCTCCCATATTATCTAAACTCTAAAGTTTTTGAACGTCTTCTGGCAAAACGTCTTAATAGGTTTGCTGAAGGTAATCATCTATTTCCTAGTTTGCAATTTGGTTTTCGTAAAGGCCTTGGGGCATGTGATGCCTTCTTACAATCTCCAATGCTGTACAGAAATCCCTTGATTGTGGTCAGGAAGTTCGTATGATTGGCCTTGATTTTAGTGCTGCCATTCACCGTGTTAATCATGAGGCCCTTGTTTTCAAACTCAAACAGTTGGGAGTGGGTGGGTCGTTTCTTAGCATTATTGTTTTTTTTTTTTTTTTTTAAAGTAATAGATCTCAAAGAGTTGTTGTTGATGGGCACCATAGTGAGTATAGGAATGTGATATCCGGTGTTCTACAGGGTAGTGTTCTTAGCCCATTACTTTTCATACTATATACACATGACATGTGGTTTGGCCTAGAAAACAAGTTTTTTGCATATGCAGATGATGCTACTCTCTTTACATCAATTCCATCCCCTGAATGTATATCTAGGATTGTTGAATCCCTTAATAGAGATTTAGCTAAAATTAGTGCATGGTGCAAATTATGAGGTATGAAGTTAAATCCTAGCAAAACTCAAAGTATGATTGTAAGTCGGTCAAGGACGGTGGCTCCTCAACATCCGGATCTCAGTATTGATAATGTTTCTTTAAATTTGTATGACTCTTTTAAAATTTTTGGTGTGATTCTCGACAGGAAATTTACTTTTGAGAAACACATTAGGTCTTTGTCTTCTACAATTGGACAAAAAATTGGCTTATTGAGAAAGTCTTACAAGATTTTCGGTGATCAATCTATTCTGAAGAAGTGTTTTAATTCTTTCATTCTACCTTGTTTTGAGTATTGTTCTCCTGTCTGGTCTTCAGGTGCTGATTCTCATCTTAATTGGTTGGACAGAAACTTATGGTCTATTAAATTTCTTATTCATGAACTAGATATTCATCTTTGACACCATCGTTCAATTAGTTCATTATGCATGTTGCATAATATTTTTCATAACTCTGACCATCCTTTACATTCAAACCTTCCTGGACAATACTATCCTGTTCGTTATACTAGGCAAGCAGTTAATTTTAATAGCCAGGCCTTCTCCATCATGAGGCTAAATACTACACAGTATTCTAGAAGTTTTATTCCAGCTGTTACCAAGTTGTGGAATGATCTTTCTAATCAGGTAGTTGAATCAGTAGAACTTCAAAAGTTCAAAGTTGGATCAAATG
>NC_090757.1:68619701-68629701 GCF_036898095.1 Palaemon carinicauda
CCCATTGGCCTTCTTCAGCAGAAAACTGTCCAAGGCAGAATCGGGTTATTCTACCTTCAATCGAGAATTGCTGGCGGTGCACTTCACTTGGCTGTCCGTCACTTTCGCCATTTCTTAGAAGGTACGCCCTTCGTTATTCGCAGAGACCACATGCCTCTGGTGCACGCCTTCACTCGACAGTCTGATGCCTGGTCCGCCCGTCAACGCCGACATCTCTCCGCCGTGGCTGAATACAATTGCACCCTTCAATACGTCCCTGGGAAAATGAATCCCGTTGCCGATGTCCTGTCAAGAAACACGTTGGCTGCCGTTCAACTGGGATTGGATTACAATGTCCTGGCTGAAGCCCAACGACAGGATCCAGAGTATCAAGCATGTAGGACATCCTACATGTCCCTCCGTTGGAAAGACTTCCCCCTCGACAACTCCAACACCACCCTCTTCTGTGATGTCAGTACTGGCAGACCGCGACCTTGGATTCCTGCTCCTATGCGACGGCAGGTGTTTGATTTCATACACGGCCTTTCACATCCCTCGTGCCGTCCTACTGCACAGCTGCTGAAGGCAAAGTTCATTTGGCACGGCATTTCTAAGGATGCTAAGGATTGGGTCCGCGCCTGTACTTCTTGCCAAACTTCCAAAGTACATCGACACACGGATTCAGGAGTGGGCACCTTTCCTCAACCTCAGCGCTGCTTTGCACACATTCACGTCGATGTTGTAGGCCCCCTACCCACATCACAAGGACATCGTTACCTGTTTACCGTCATCGACCGCTCCACTCGTTGGCTTGAATCCATTCCATGGAAACTGCAACGTCCGCCTCATGTACATCTATCTTACTCTCTGGATGGATTGCAAGGTTTGGTATCCCTGAGCATATTACTTCTGACAGGGGAACCAATTTCACCTCTCAATTGTGGACATCATTAGCGAATCTTCTGGGCATCACCCTACATCAGACAACGGCCTACAACCCCGCTGCCAATCGCACCCTCAAAGCAGCTTTGATGTCCCGCTGCAAGGATTCCAACTGGTTTACTCAGCTTCCCTGGGTCCTCCTGGGACTAAGTACCACTCTTAAAGACGCCCTCGACGTCTCGGCAGTTGAAATGGTGTATGGCGACCCGTTGGTCGTCCCTGCCGAATTTTTTCCTTCTACAACCTCCTCCGACGATCTCCAGCGCATACGTCACGTCGTGGGAAAATTTACTCCGTGCCGCCAGACTTATAAGCCCCCAGCGAAGCATCACATACCAACAGACTTGTTCTCTGCAAGGCACGTCCTCCTGCGCAACGACACTAGCAAGCCACCGCTAACGCCCCCTTACACGGGCCCTTTCCTTGTGATCTGACGCAGTTCGAAAGCATTCATACTAAACATTCGTGGCAAAGAAGACTGGGTCTCCATTGATCGTCTAAAACCTGCTTATCTTCAGCCAGATGACCCGCCTACAGGTCACCTCTCTGGATCAGGGCGCCCTATTTAACATGTACAGTATGTCATTTTTAGGGGGGAGCCATGTACCAACCGTGTGTCACACTATCGTACATAAATTATTTTGTATATATTATGCTTGTATCTGCACTCTTCCCTCACACTAAAAAGAACCTGAATAAACATGTCTCTGTTTTTCCTCTCTAACATTGTCTGTCTTGTGAATATGAAAATTCCTGTTGCCTTGAGGTTTTGTATATAAAGAAGTGTTCTTTAATAAAGTTACTCAGTTGATTGCTTCCTGCCTTTGAGTCACAACCTTTCTCTTGGCCCGTCACAATATATATGTATATATATACATACACATATATACACACACACACACACACACACACACATATATATATATATATATATATATATATATATATATATATATATATATATATATATATATATATATATATATATATATATATATATATACATACCAAGGCACTTCCCCCAATTTTGGGGGGTAGCCGACACCAACAATGAAACAAAACAAAAAGGGGACCTCTACTCTCTACGTTCCTTCAGCCTAACCAGTGACTCAACCGAGTTCAGCTGGTACTGCTAGGGTGCCACAGCCCAACCTCCCACATTATCCACCACAGATGAAGCTTCATAATGCTGAGTCCCCTACTGCTGCTACCTCCGCGGTCATCTAAGGCAAAAGAAAAACATATTTTGTTTGTTGTAGATGCGGGGTGAATTCCGGGGCGCATCTATTATGTCAGTCTGTTCGTTATGGTAGGGCATCGCTATGCATTCAGGCTTTTCCTGATGGATGAGTTATTAAAATCCATTGAGACCTCACTAAAAGTAGTGGGAGAAGGACAAAATGATATTAAAAGTCATCTAGAATCTCTAGAAAGTGAAAAAAAAGACATAAAAATAGTGGTACAATACTCAACAGGGGTTTGATAGTGATGCTTATGAGGAAGATGTTTTCGTGCATGACCGCCATGGTGGAGCAAAGTTGCCGTCTACTACAAGGAATACCGGCCCTTCTACCCCTAATGGAACTGCAGGAAATATATCTCAGGCTACAGTATATAGAGATAATCAGTGTAGTATTCAAGATGAATATCAAACAATAAAAGACAAAGTGTCTGGCATTAAAATACCACAACAATTATGTGTTGATACCTTAAAGTCTGGTATCAAGTGAGGTGAATAGATTGTAAGGACAGTGAGACGACCTATCACCAACAACTGACAGTTTATTCAAACAGGTGCGAGAATGTATTACATGGTGTGGACGGAAATGTAGCATGCGCCCTGTCGCCAATCTGGCTTGAACCAACCACCACAAAATGTGTGTTTTTTTCACACGTACAAATACTTGAATTACATGTCAATGAAATAATGTAACGAAATGATAAATACATGAAATTGTAGCTCTGAGGGAGCGGAACAAATATACACAATTAGCCACAGTGTGGCGAAAGGAGAATTTAAATGAAATGGAGAATTCGATGAGAATGCGGGACGACGGAGGGAGCGATGTCCTTACAAGTACTCCCCCTCCCAAGACATCAGGCGGAGTAGAAGGCTAATGAGGCTAGTCTTTGTATCGTTTCGGGCATTGGAGGGTTCCTCTTGTTTTTCAGCGAAGGGGCCCGTCGGCGGTCAGAGTATGGATCGCTACCTCTCGTCGTCCTTTGTTGCTTTTCTTCTCGTTAGGCGCTTTGTTTTGAGGTGGCACTCTGGATCTGCCAGGTCCCGCGGAGGCAGTGTCGCTTCCTTCGAGAAACGCCGGTTTCACGCGGTCTATTGAGACCCAGTTCTCTTGGCCATGCACGTCGAGAAGGAAGGCTTTCGTCGTTTTACAGATGACTTTGTAGGGGACTCGGTAGGGTTTGGTTAGCGGCTGTCGATGAGCGTCGACGCAGACGAAAACATATCCGCAGTCGTCCAGGCTCCTCGGCTTTAAATGCTTAGTTCTGTCCCGGTAAGTTTTAAGACATGGCCTGAACTTCCTGGCGATGTCCCTAAGAGGATCCAGCTGCGTGTCGTCGGTTGATGTGGGAAAGAATTTGCCGGGAACTGCGAGCGCTTCTCCGTAAACCTTTTCAGCGGGCGATGGATCGCCATCTGCGCGAGGGGTGGTGCGAAGGCCGAGAAGTACCCAAGGAAGTCGTGAATTCCAGTCCCTGTCAGTGCAGCTCGCCATCAGGGACGCCTTGAGGACGCGATGAGTTCGTTCGACCATGCCATTTGCTGTGGGGTTGTATGCCGTGGTGTTGTGGAGTGTTGTTCCCATCAGGTTTACCAGAGCGAGCCATATCTCTGACAGGAATGCGGGGCCTCTGTCCGTCGTGATGTCGTCAGGAATGCCAAATCTGCTCACCCAGCTCAACAAGAGGGCTTCGGCACATGCTTGGGTTGTAGCTTCGGTCATCGGTGATGCTTCCAACCACCTCGTGGAGCAATCGATGATTGTCAGTAGGTAGCGAGCAGATCATGAAGGTGGCATAGGTCCCACGACGTCAATGTGGTGACCGAAACGCCTTTTCGGTTGGGGAAAATCACCTACCCCTGATTCGGTGTGACGGCTTATCTTGCTTGTCTGGCAATTGATGCATGTCTTCGCCCATTCGCGGGCATCCTTTTTTATCCCTGGCCAGATGAACTTCTCAGACAGGAGTCGAGCAGTGGTGCATCCCGAGGGGTGTGAAAGTCCATGGATGATGTTGAATATTTTTCTTCTGCTTGAAGCCGAAATCCAGGGATGTGGGCGGCCGGTGCTAGTGTCGCAGAGGATAGTTACTCCTGCCGGCCCGAGGGGAATTGCGGTTATTTTGAGCGCAAATGGCCCCGTTAGGTGATCCTGTGCCTCTGGGTCGGTGCGCTGCTCGGATGCGAGGTCGGCGTAGTCAATTCCCAGGTGGATTCCGTCGATTTCAATCCTTGAAAGGTCATCTGCGACTTGGTTTTTCTTTACTGGAATGTAGCTTATGGTGCACCCGAATTCGGCAATTGCTGCGAGATGTCTTGTTCTCGGGAGGACCATGCGTCTGTCGATTTTGTGAAGCCGTGTACGAGGGGTTGATGGTCTGTTGCGATGGTGAAGGGTGTGCCCTCCAGGATGTGCCTGAAGTGGCGGACGGCGAGGTAGACGACGGAGAGCTCCCTGTCGAAGGTGCTGTATCGTGTTTCGGCGGATTTCAGCTTTCTGCTGAAGAATGTCAATGGTCGTGGAGAACCGTCGACGAGCGGTTGCAGCACAGCTCCACAGGCGACGTTCCTGGCGTCAGTCGTCAGTCGCAGAGGGGCGTTGTCGTCGAAGTAAGCCAGGGTGGTGACGTTTGCGAGGACGTCCTTTGTCCTGGTGAATGCGTGTTGTTGTTGGGAACCCCACTCAAGTTTCTTCGCCTTTCCCTTCAGGACGTCGTCGAGGGGGTTCAGGGTCTGTGCGATGTTGGGGATGAAGCGCCTGTAGTAATTGACCATCCCCAGGAACTCCTAAAGTTGGCGGGTGGGCGTAGGTTTCGGGAATTTCCTGATGGCGTCCACCTTGGTTGTCATGAGTTTTACAACGCTCAAGGACACGCGATGAAAGTCCACTCCTTCAGCGCCGAACGTGCATTTATTGAAACGTACAACCCGGCCATTCTCCTGCAGGCGTTTGAGAACAAATCGGACATGCCTCCGGTGTTCCTCCTTGGTCCTTGAGAATATCAGGATGACGTCGACGTAGCAGACGCAGAATGGTAGGTTGCCTAGGATGCTATCCATTAGGCGTTGCAAGGTCGACCCCGCATTGCGTAGACCGAAGGTTAAGTATGCGAAGGTGTAGGATCTGAGCGGTGTCACGATGGCAGTCTTCGGAATGTCCTCTGGAAATACGGAGACCTGGAAGTAAGACTTGAGAAGGTCCATCTTGGTGAAGTGTTTCGGGCCATGCAACGCATTCGTCAGGTCCTGCATGTTGGGCAGAGTGTAGTGGTCGGTGGTTGTGATGAGGTTCAGGCGCCTGTAGTCGCCGCAAGGTCTCCAAGTCCCGTCAGGCTTCTTTACCATGTATAGGGGAGATGCCCAGGGGCTCGAAGCTTTCTTACAGATATCCATGCGTTTCATGTCCTCAAAGGCGCGTTTGGCGTCCCTCAGCTTCTGGGGCAGGAGGCGGCGGAATTTGGCGTGAGTAGGAGGTCCCGTCGTTGTGATGTGGTGGTAGATCCCGTGCTTGGAGGGGGATCCCGGCGATTGGCGGAGCTCGGGCTTGAAAACGTCAGGAAATTCCTGCAGAAGGTCGGTGTAGGGCTGCGTCATTACAGCGGATACGGACATTGTGGCTGGGCCGGCTCTTAGGGCGCGGGACTGGCAGGTTCCTGTGTCGATGAGGCATTTTCCAGCAACGTCGACGAATAGTCCGTGGTGAGCGAGGAAATCTGTAACGAGGAGGGGGCGACTGACGTCAGCGATGGCGAAGTGCCAGGAATACGAATGGCCCATGATAGATATCCTGAGGACCCTAATCGCATAACACCGTATGGGAGACCCGTTGGCGGCGACGAGCGAGGGGCCGTCTTTGCTAGGACCACGGTCTAGGTCGGCTTGTGACGGCAGGAACGTTGACTGCATAGCGCCGGTGTCGACCATGAGTCTATGGTTGGAGACGGTGTCGAGGATATAAAAACCATTCTTGCTTTGGTTTCCTGCAGCTGCGATGGTGGTAGGTGGTTTCTTCTTCATCATCTTCTAGGGAAATTGCATGATTCTCTACATTTCTTAGCATCGCTGCCGAACTGCTGATGGAAGAAACACCATGCTGGATTAGGCCAAGGGTCGGACGTGTTGGTTGCAGTGGTTTCCTCCTTGCCCGAGCGTTGATCTCGTCGTCGTCGTTGGGAGGTGTTGCTGAAGAGTCTATGGAAGAGCAACTGAAGGAGGAGAACGAAGATGATACTGATGATGCCCCGAGGCGGGATGCTTTGGAGGCCTCGTGGAGCTTCTGAGCCTTCGACAGGAGTTCGTTCATCGGAAGCGTGTCGACGTCCGTCAATTGGGCCCTTACATCTTGTGGCAGGCGTAAAAGGAAAATCTTGCGAGATAGGCTAATCTCGCGCCGTTGCCCATTGCTGTCGGTCTTGGGAAGCATTAGCCGGCCGGTTAATTCATCCCACGCCTCGACAGGAGAGGTGTCACCCATGGGTTTGCCGGCACGATCCAGACCTTCTGTGCCCTTGCTGAAACGGAGAGTGAGTATATACTGATTAGTTTCGTTCTCAGGTCATCGTAGGAAACTTGGCCAGCCTGGGCGTCGAGCCACGGGAAAATCTTGTCGAATACCTACTCTGGGATGGAGGTGAGAACGATGTCGGCCTTGGCGCAGGAGTCGCTGAGCCTAGCGACTCGGAGGAGTACGTCTGCTCTCAGGAACCAGTAAGCGGTGTTGTGTTGAGAAAACGGTGGCAGTTTGACTTTGGGCGTGGAGGCGAGGACGTTGGGCGTGATGGGTGGGAACACCAAAGGCCGAAGCTCAAGCCTAAGGTAACGGAGTAAAAGAAGGTAGCACAGCCGTAATAAGTCCGTTAATGGGAAAGCCAAAACCGCTGATGCTACTTCATCTCCGGGGTCACCAGTTGTAAGGACTGTGAGACGAGCTATCACCAACAACTGACAGTTTATTCAAACAGGTGCGAGAATATATTACATGAGGCGGACGGAAATGTAGCATGTGCACTAGCGCCAATCTGGCTTGAACCAACTGCCATAAAATGTGTGATTTTTCACACATACAAATACTTGAATTACAAGTCCATGGAATATGGTAACGAAATGATAAATACATGAAATTGTAGCTCTGAGAGAGGGGAACAAATATATACAATTAGCCACAGAGTGGCGAAAGGAGAATTTAAATGAAATGGATAATTCAATGAGAATGCTGGACGACGGAGGTGAAAGTGAGTCAAAAAGTGAGGGAAAAAGAGCCAAGCCGGAAGAAAAAGAAGTAAAGAAAATGAAATTGAAAACAAAATTAGAATTAAGTTTACTGTAACTTAAGATTAACATATATTTTTGAGTGTGTGTACAGTAAGCTAATTTCATTCAAGTTAAATTTAAAGTTTAAGTTATGTTACATAGTGTTACAAAAGCCTAGCATACCGAACGTGTTGCCCTCAAGTCTCTCACCCTCTCTCCTCCCATTTCTCCCTCCCTCCTCCTCCGCACAACCCGCCGTTAGCCGTTGCCGTCTGTCTCAAAGGTAAGAACTCCATAATAATGTCACATTTTATTGCAGATCATAAGCAGCACATAGGCATTTATTTTGTGAGTGTGGAAGGTGAATAAGAATAATGAAAAACGTGTTTTTTCACTGTAATATACTGTTTTTAGGTGTTTTTTCAGTGGGTGAGGATGGATTAATTTCTTTCAATTATTTTATATGGGGAAAATTTATCCGAGATACGAGAGAATTGACAGCTCGGGTCCCGGAACGCATTAAGCTCGTATCCCGAGGTATTACTGTATATATATATATATATATATATATATATATATATATATATATATATATATATATATATATATATATATATATATATATATATATATATATATATATATATATATATATGTGTGTGTGTGTGTGTGTGTGTATGTATGTAGTCTAGGGTGTGTCTAATTAATTTCCAGCAGAAATGAAATATCACAAAAGGTCTTGTTTACTATTTTCTTTGAAGAAATACTGTCTATCTTCTGAAGGGTTCATCTTCCGGTATCCTTGAGCTTCTTTGGTGGCTTTTGACCTTAGAAAAGTGAGAGAAAAAGAGGGGAACATGTTGCAACTAGAGGGAAAGACTCTCTTTTGATAATACGTTCTTACTTCAAATGGACGTTTTTTATTCATCATTATTCATTAATTTTCAAGTTTTTTTCGTGAAGCGTTATTGATACTTTCAGTTACGGATATTTAGAGACCAAATTTACATTTACATTTTCTTAGCTTCAGAATCGTCTCTCTCTCTCTCTCTCTCTCTCTCTCTCTCTCTCTCTCTCTCTCTCTCTCTCTCTCTCTCTCTCTCTCTCTCTCTCTCTCTCTCTCTCTTATTTTTGCTACACAAGAAATTACAATTCGAAATTTTTGTTGATATTCTCTGATATATTTTGTATTTGGTTCTAGTGAAATTTAATAGAGAATTTTACCTAAAATCCTGATAATGCATTATTCAGCATAATAAACTTACCATTTATTACTTTATTTGACGATACTATAAACATAAATATACCTTTTTTTCAGATACCTATATCCTTTGAATAGGCTAATGTCCAAAGGAAAAGGCAACCCTTTTGGCTGATGTTTTTGAGAGTAAACAGAGTAATAAAAAACTTGAACTTCCTCATTCCTGTTTTCCTGAGGCTAAACTAACTAGTTTAACTTTTCGATCTCGTGAAATTAAAGCTCTGTTGATGGACCTTAATGCTTATGGAGGTGTAGACCCAAATGGTATTTTTCCTTTTTTTTTATAAAGACAGCAGATTTCTTAGCTCCAAAGTTATCTGTTATTTTGCGCAAGTTAGCAAGAAGAGGGGCTTTTAGCACTTGTTGGAGAATTGGTAATGTTACTTCTCTATGTAAATGTGTTTGTGGTAGCTCAAGTCCCACTGATTACCGCCCAATTTCCATATCTCCCATATTATCTAAACTCTAAAGTTTTTGAACGTCTTCTGGCAAAACGTCTTAATAGGTTTGCTGAAGGTAATCATCTATTTCCTAGTTTGCAATTTGGTTTTCGTAAAGGCCTTGGGGCATGTGATGCCTTCTTACAATCTCCAATGCTGTACAGAAATCCCTTGATTGTGGTCAGGAAGTTCGTATGATTGGCCTTGATTTTAGTGCTGCCATTCACCGTGTTAATCATGAGGCCCTTGTTTTCAAACTCAAACAGTTGGGAGTGGGTGGGTCGTTTCTTAGCATTATTGTTTTTTTTTTTTTTTTTAAAGTAATAGATCTCAAAGAGTTGTTGTTGATGGGCACCATAGTGAGTATAGGAATGTGATATCCGGTGTTCTACAGGGTAGTGTTCTTAGCCCATTACTTTTCATACTATATACACATGACATGTGGTTTGGCCTAGAAAACAAGTTTTTTGCATATGCAGATGATGCTACTCTCTTTACATCAATTCCATCCCCTGAATGTATATCTAGGATTGTTGAATCCCTTAATAGAGATTTAGCTAAAATTAGTGCATGGTGCAAATTATGAGGTATGAAGTTAAATCCTAGCAAAACTCAAAGTATGATTGTAAGTCGGTCAAGGACGGTGGCTCCTCAACATCCGGATCTCAGTATTGATAATGTTTCTTTAAATTTGTATGACTCTTTTAAAATTTTTGGTGTGATTCTCGACAGGAAATTTACTTTTGAGAAACACATTAGGTCTTTGTCTTCTACAATTGGACAAAAAATTGGCTTATTGAGAAAGTCTTACAAGATTTTCGGTGATCAATCTATTCTGAAGAAGTGTTTTAATTCTTTCATTCTACCTTGTTTTGAGTATTGTTCTCC
>NC_090757.1:68634701-68644701 GCF_036898095.1 Palaemon carinicauda
ACTCCTGTTTTGGCCTTCGTAATGCTGGGGCCACGATTCAATGTCATATGGATGGCATCTTAGGGGACCTCCCTTTCTGTGTATGTTATGTGGACGACATACTTGTGTTCTCCTCCTCAAAAGAGGAACACCTCTGTCACCTGCGCATTGTGCTCTACCGCCTGCAACAAAACGGCTTTGTAGTCCGGTACGACAAGTGTACCTTTGGCGCCAACGAAGTGTCGTTCTTAGGGCACCGCTTCACTCCTTAAGGAGTCCATCCCCTCCCTGAGAAGGTAGCAGCCGTTCAGAACTTCCCCGCATCCTCGACTGTCAAAGCTCTACAGGAATTCTTGGGCATGATCAACTATTATCACCGTTTTCTGCCAGCCATTGCCACCAATCCTGCTCCCCTCTACGCCTCCTTCAAGGGCAAGCCGAAGGACCTGAAGTGGGGTCCCCTTCAAGAAGCAGCCTTCTGCAATGCAAAGAAGGCCCTATCAACTGCTGCGGCTCTCACTTTCCCTATCCCACATGCCCCTCTCCTTCTCTCCACTGATTCCAGCGACATCGCTATTGGTGCAGTACTCGAGCAGGTGGTCAACGGCTCGCCCCGCCCATTGGCCTTCTTCAGCAGAAAACTGTCCAAGGCAGAATCGGGTTATTCTACCTTCAATCGAGAATTGCTGGCGGTGCACTTCACTTGGCTGTCCGTCACTTTCGCCATTTCTTAGAAGGTACGCCCTTCGTTATTCGCAGAGACCACATGCCTCTGGTGCACGCCTTCACTCGACAGTCTGATGCCTGGTCCGCCCGTCAACGCCGACATCTCTCCGCCGTGGCTGAATACAATTGCACCCTTCAATACGTCCCTGGGAAAATGAATCCCGTTGCCGATGTCCTGTCAAGAAACACGTTGGCTGCCGTTCAACTGGGATTGGATTACAATGTCCTGGCTGAAGCCCAACGACAGGATCCAGAGTATCAAGCATGTAGGACATCCTACACGTCCCTCCGTTGGAAAGACTTCCCCCTCGACGACTCCAACACCACCCTCTTCTGTGATGTCAGTACTGGCAGACCGCGACCTTGGATTCCTGCTCCTATGCGACGGCAGGTGTTTGATTTCATACACGGCCTTTCACATCCCTCGTGCCGTTCTACTGCACAGCTGCTGAAGGCAAAGTTCATTTGGCACGGCATTTCTAAGGATGCTAAGGATTGGGTCCGCGCCTGTACTTCTTGCCAAACTTCCAAAGTACATCGACACACGGATTCAGGAGTGGGCACCTTTCCTCAACCTCAGCGCTGCTTTGCACACATTCACGTCGACGTTGTAGGCCCCCTACCCACATCACAAGGACATCGTTACCTGTTTACCGTCATCGACCGCTCCACTCGTTGGCTTGAATCCATTCCATGGAAACTGCAACGTCCGCCTCATGTACATCTATCTTACTCTCTGGATGGATTGCAAGATTTGGTATCCCTGAGCATATTACTTCTGACAGGGGAACCAATTTCACCTCTCAATTGTGGACATCATTAGCGAATCTTCTGGGCATCACCCTACATCAGACAACGGCCTACAACCCCGCTGCCAATCGCACCCTCAAAGCAGCTTTGATGTCCCGCTGCAAGGATTCCAACTGGTTTACTCAGCTTCCCTGGGTCCTCCTGGGACTAAGTACCACTCTTAAAGACGCCCTCGACGTCTCAGCAGTTGAAATGGTGTATGGCGACCCGTTGGTCGTCCCTGCCGAATTTTTTCCTTCTACAACCTCCTCCGACGGTCTCCAGCGCATACGTCACGTCGTGGGAAAATTTACTCCGTGCCGCCAGACTTATAAGCCCCCAGCGAAGCATCACATACCAACAGACTTGTTCTCTGCAACGCACGTCTTCCTGCGCAACGACACTAGCAAGCCACCGCTAACGCCCCCTTACACGGGCCCTTTCCTTGTGATCTGACGCAGTTCGAAAGCATTCATACTAAACATTCGTGGCAAAGAAGACTGGGTCTCCATTGATCGTCTAAAACCTGCTTATCTTCAGCCAGATGACCCGCCTACAGGTCACCTCTCTGGATCAGGGCGCCCTATTTAACATGTACAGTATGTCATTTTTAGGGGGGGAGCCATGTACCAACCGTGTGTCACACGATCGTACATAAATTATTTTGTATATATTATGCTTGTATCTGCACTCTTCCCTCACACTAAAAAGAACCTGAATAAACATGTCTCCGTTTTTCCTCTCTAACATTGTCTGTCTTGTGAACATGAAAATTCCTGTTGCCTTGAGGTTTTGTATATAAAGGAGAGTGTTCTTTAATAAAGTTACTCAGTTGATTGCTTCCTGCCTTTGAGTCACAATCTTTCTCTTGGCCCGTCACAATATATATGTATATATATACTTACATATATATACACACACACACACACTATATATATATATATATATATATATATATATATATATATATATATATATATATATATATATATATATATATATATATATATATACCAAGGCACTTCCCCCAATTTTGGGGGGTAGCCGACACCAACAATGAAACAAAACAAAAAGGGGACCTCTACTCTCTACGTTCCTTCAGCCTAACCAGGGACTCAACCGAGTTCAGCTGGTACTGCTAGGGTGCCACAGCCCAACCTCCCACATTATCCACCACAGATGAAGCTTCATAATGCTGAGTCCCCTACTGCTGCTACTTCCGCGGTCATCTAAGGCAAAAGAAAAACATATTTTGTTTGTTGTAGATGCGGGGTGAATTCCGGGGCGCATCTATTATGACAGTCTGTTCGTTATGGTAGGGCATCGCTATGCATTCAGGCTTTTCCTGATGGATGAGTTATTAAAATCCATTGAGACCTCACTAAAAGTAGTGGGAGAAGGACAAAATGACATTAAAAGTCATCTAGAATCTCTAGAAAGTGAAAAAAAAAAGACATAAAAATAGTGGTACAATACTCAACAGGGGTTTGATAGTGATGCTTATGAGGAAGATGTTTTCGTGCATGACCGCCATGGTGGAGCAAAGTTGCCGTCTACTACAAGGAATACCGGCCCTTCTACCCCTAATGGAACTGCAGGAAATATATCTCAGGCTACAGTAGATAGAGATAATCAGTGTAGTATTCAAGATGAATATCAAACAATAAAAGACAAAGCGTCTGGTATTAAAATACCACAAGAATTATGTGTTGGTACCTCAAAGTCTGGTATCATGTGAGGTGAATAGATTGTAAGGACAGTGAGACGACCTATCACCAACAACTGACAGTTTATTCAAACAGGTGCGAGAATGTATTACATGGTGTGGACGGAAATGTAGCATGCGCCCTGTCGCCAATCTGGCTTGAACCAACCGCCACAAAATGTGTGTTTTTTTCACACGTATAAATACTTGAATTACATGTCAAGGAAATAATGTAACGAAATGATAAATACATGAAATTGTAGCTCTGAGGGAGCGGAACAAATTTACACAATTAGCCACAGTGTGGCGAAAGGAGAATTTAAATGAAATGGAGAATTCGATGAGAATGCGGGACGACGGAGGGAGCGATGTCCTTACAAGTACTCCCCCTCCCAAGACATCAGGCGGAGTAGAAGGCTAATGAGGCTAGTCTTTGTATCGTTTCGGGCATTGGAGGGTTCCTCTTGTTTTTGAACGAAGGAGCCCGTCGGCGGTCAGAGTATGGATCGCTACCTCTCGTCGTCCATTGTTGCTTTTCTTCTCGTTAGGCGCTTTGTTTTGAGGTGGCACTCTGGATCTGCCAGGTCCCGCGGAGGCAGTGTCGCTTCCTTCGAGAAACGCCGGTTTCACGCGGTCTATTGAGACCCAGTTCTCTTGGCCATGCACGTCGAGAAGGAAGGCTTTCGTCGTTTTACAGATGACTTTGTAGGGGACTCGGTAGGGTTTGGTTAGCGGCTGTCGATGAGCGTCGACGCAGACGAAAACATATCCGCAGTCGTCCAGGCTCCTCGGCTTTAAATGCTTAGTTCTGTCCCGGTAAGTTTTAAGACATGGCCTGAACTTCCTGGCGATGTCCCTAAGAGGATCCAGCTGCGTGTCGTCGGTTGATGTGGGAAAGAATTTGCCGGGAACTGCGAGCGCTTCTCCGTAAACCTTTTCAGCGGGCGATGGATCGCCATCTGCGCGAGGGGTGGTGCGAAGGCCAAGAAGTACCCAAGGAAGTCGTGAATTCCAGTCCCTGTCAGTGCGGCTCGCCATCAGGGACGCCTTGAGGACGCGATGAGTTCGTTCGACCATGCCATTTGCTGTGGGGTTGTATGCCGTGGTGTTGTGGAGTGTTGTTCCCATCAGGTTTACCAGAGCGAGCCATATCTCTGACAGGAATGCGGGGCCTCTGTCCGTCGTGATGTCGTCAGGAATGCCAAATCTGCTCACCCAGCTCAACAAGAGGGCTTCGGCACATGCTTGGGTTGTAGCTTCGGTCATTGGTGATGGTTCCAACCACCTTGTGGAGCAATCGATGATTGTCAGCAGGTAGCGAGCAGATCATGAAGGTGGCATAGGTCCCACGACGTCAATGTGGTGACCGAAACGCCTTTTCGGTTGGGGAAAATCACCTACCCCTGATTCGGTGAATGCGTGTTGTTGTTGGGAACCCCACTCAAGTTTCTTCGCCTTTCCCTTCAGGACATCGTCAAGGGGGTTCAGGGTCTGTGCGATGTTGGGGATGAAGCGCCTGTAGTAATTGACCATCCCCAGGAACTCCTAAAGTTGGCGGGTGGGCGTAGGTTTCGGGAATTTCCTGATGGCGTCCACCTTGGTTGTCATGAGTTTTACAACGCTCAAGGACACGCGATGAAAGTCCACTCCTTCAGCGCCGAACGTGCATTTATTGAAACGTACAACCCGGCCATTCTCCTGCAGGCGTTTGAGAACAAATCGGACATGCCTCCGGTGTTCCTCCTTGGTCCTTGAGAATATCAGGATGACGTCGACGTAGCAGACGCAGAATGGTAGGTTGCCTAGGATGCTATCCATTAGGCGTTGCAAGGTCGACCCCGCATTGCGTAGACCGAAGGTTAAGTATGCGAAGGTGTAGGATCTGAGCGGTGTCACGATGGCAGTCTTCGGAATGTCCTCTGGAAATACGGAGACCTGGAAGTAAGACTTGAGAAGGTCCATCTTGGTGAAGTGTTTCGGGCCATGCAACGCATTCGTCAGGTCCTGCATGTTGGGCAGAGTGTAGTGGTCGGTGGTTGTGATGAGGTTCAGGCGCCTGTAGTCGCCGCAAGGTCTCCAAGTCCCGTCAGGCTTCTTTACCATGTATAGGGGAGATGCCCAGGGGCTCGAAGCTTTCTTACAGATATCCATGCGTTTCATGTCCTCAAAGGCGCGTTTGGCGTCCCTCAGCTTCTGGGGCAGGAGGCGGCGGAATTTGGCGTGAGTAGGAGGTCCCGTCGTTGTGATGTGGTGGTAGATCCCGTGCTTGGAGGGGGATCCCGGCGATTGGCGGAGCTCGGGCTTGAAAACGTCAGGAAATTCCTGCAGAAGGTCGGTGTAGGGCTGCGTCATTACAGCGGATACGGACATTGTGGCTGGGCCGGCTCTTAGGGCGCGGGACTGGCAGGTTCCTGTGTCGATGAGGCATTTTCCAGCAACGTCGACGAGTAGTCCGTGGTGAGCGAGGAAATCTGTAACGAGGAGGGGGCGACTGACGTCAGCGATGGCGAAGTGCCAGGAATACGAATGGCCCATGATAGATATCCTGAGGACCCTAATCGCATAACACCGTATGGGAGACCCGTTGGCGGCGACGAGCGAGGGGCCGTCTTTGCTAGGACCACGGTCTAGGTCGGCTTGTGACGGCAGGAACGTTGACTGCATAGCGCCGGTGTCGACCATGAGTCTATGGTTGGAGACGGTGTCGAGGATATAAAAACCATTCTTGCTTTGGTTTCCTGCAGCTGCGATGGTGGTAGGTGGTTTCTTCTTCATCATCTTCTAGGGAAATTGCATGATTCTCTACATTTCTTGGCATTGCTGCCGAACTGCTGATGGAAGAAACACCATGCTGGATTACGCCAAGGGTCGGACGTGTTGGTTGCAGTGGTTTCCTCCTTGCCCGAGCGTTGATCTCGTCGTCGTCGTTGGGAGGTGTTGCTGAAGAGTCTATGGAAGAGCAACTGAAGGAGGAGAACGAAGAGGATACTGATGATGCCCCGAGGCGGGATGCTTTGGAGGCCTCGTCGAGCATCTGAGCCTTCGACAGGAGTTCGTTCATCGGAAGCGTGTCGACGTCCGTCAATTGGGCCCTTACATCTTGTGGCAGGCGTAAAAGGAAAATCTTGCGAGATAGGCTAATCTCGCACCGTTGCCCATTGCTGTCGGTCTCGGGAAGCATTAGCCAGCCGGTCAATTCATCCCACGCCTCGACAGGAGAGGTGTCACCCATGGGTTTGCCGGCACGATCCAGACCTTCTGTGCCCTTGCTGAAACGGAGAGTGAGTAGATACTGATTAGTTTCGTTCTCAGGTCATCGTAGGAAACTTGGCCAGCCTGGGCGTCGAGCCACGGGAAAATCTTGTCGAATACCTACTCTGGGATGGAGGTGAGAACGATGTCGGCCTTGGCGCAGGAGTCGCTGAGCCTAGCGACTCGGAGGAGTACGTCTGCTCTCAGGAACCAGTAAGCGGTGTTGTGTTGAGAAAACGGTGGCAGTTTGACTTTGGGCGTGGAGGCGAGGACGTTGGGCGTGATGGGTGGGAACACCAAAGGCCGAAGCTCAAGCCTAAGGTAACGGAGTAAAAGAAGGTAGCACAGCCGTAATAAGTCCGTTAATGGGAAAGCCAAAACCGCTGATGCTACTTCATCTCCGGGGTCACCAGTTGTAAGGACTGTGAGACGAGCTATCACCAACAACTGACAGTTTATTCAAACAGGTGCGAGAATATATTACATGAGGCGGACGGAAATGTAGCATGTGCACTAGTGCCAATCTGGCTTGAACCAACTGCCATAAAATGTGTGATTTTTCACACATACAAATACTTGAATTACAAGTCAATGGAATATGGTAACGAAATGATAAATACATGAAATTGTAGCTCTGAGAGAGGGGAACAAATAAATACAATTAGCCACAGAGTGGCGAAAGGAGAATTTAAATGAAATGGATAATTCAATGAGAATGCTGGACGACGGAGGAAGCGATGTCCTTACAAGACAACTGCTAATGTTATTCCTAATAGCGCGAAATACGTGAAAACTACTATCAAATTACTGTGGAGTTTAGATGAGCAGGCGTCACAAGAGAACCTATTTGAGATGTTTAATGTTCAAAAAGCGCACATTGATTATTTACGCCAAGAACATTCGGCATTGGTGGTGACTGGTCAGTTTGGTGCCAAAACCTCCCAACTGTTAAAAAATTTGTCAAGGGCACAACTAACCTAGATGACAAACAATTAGATTCATTACTAAAAGCAGTCCAAAGAACTAGTAATGATCCAAGTATTAAACAAAAATATAGTGACAATCAGAGAGGGCGCTTCTACAATAACGTCAACAACTACAGTGGGGGATATTACAACAGCAGAGGTCGCGGTTACCACAATAACAACAACAACAATTACTACATACGTAATCAGTCACAAAGTGCTTCCAATCACTCCTGGAATAAATATGAAGGCATAAATAATTATAACACACAATAATGTTTAATGTAATGTATGTACTTAACTGTGATGAATAAATTAGGTCTAGTGCTAGTGTTTGCAGATGTGTTTGGTTATTTGTCACAAGTGAAGTGAATGACCGTGTTACATTTTTTTCTTCTTTTTTTCCTTTTTCTCAAATTCACTTTATCCCCTTAAGCTTAACTGTTATAGATACTGTGTGTAGTGTGTAATTTGGTAAAATATATGCAGTCTTGGGAAAAAACTGGAACCCCTGAGTACATAATAGGCTGGGTAAAATATGGAGTGACTATACCATTTCTGTCAGAACCAGAACAGTGTGAATTCGCGATTTCGTATTTTAGTGTGGAAGAAGAATGTTTTATTGACTGTAAAATAGTGAACTACCTAAATGGCGGTTTCATTAGTAAGGTTTCAGAATAACCCAGATGTGTATCACCTATAGTATGTACTAGAAAGAAAGGAAAAGAAAAATACAGATTGATTATTGATATGAGATTTGTCAATCGGTTTATTGAAGTACCAAAGACAAGATATGAAGACTTATCATGTTTACCAAACGTTGTAAAGAATGGTGATTCTTATGTTTGTGTTGATCTGAAAGACGGTTTTCATCATATACTTATTAGACGTGACTTCAGGAAATATTTTAGGTTTAAATGGAGAGACCAATATTATGTTTGGAATGTGTTGAATTTTAGATGTTCTATTACACCAAATATATTTACAAAACTTTTAAGGCCTGTCGTGAAGTATCTAAGAGAATACAGCATCAGGTTAATACTTTATGTTGATGATTTCCTGTTATATGGTCCTAAATCCACACTACTAATAGATACTGATGTGATAGTAGACACACTTACTGATCTTGGTTGGAAAATCAACTTTGAAAAATCCATATTAATTCCTAAGTCTACAATTGAATATTTAGGTCTACACTTAGAAACTCTAGATAGTGGAACACCAATGCTAAAGGTACCTAGTACTAAGATTTTTAAATTTAGGAAAGACAATAAAAGGGTGTTAACTCTAAAGTCAGTATCTTCTAGAGTTTTGTCAAAAATCGATGGCCTGTGCAATTTTATATGTAAAGCAGTGTTGCCAAGCAGATTAATGCTAAGAAATGTGTACAAGTCGATGATACATAAAGATACATGGGAATCTCAACTAGAACTGGACTCATGTGCCAAGAAAGATCTCTTATGGTGGTATGAATCATTAGCAAAATGGAATGGTTGTGGAGGGCATTACAAAGAACAGACAACTCAGGGTTTCTGGGACCCAGAGATGTCTCACCAACACTCCAATGTAAGAGAGTTGATGGCGGTTCTTCTAAGTGTAAGAGCCTTTCTTCCCAGTCTAAAAGGAAAAACTATTCAAGTTTTATCAGACAACATCACTACAGTAGCGTACATCAATCACATGAGTGGTTCAGTAGTGGAGTTGACAGAAATTGCGAAGTTAATATGGGCTGAGGCTCTGCAAAACAATCCAACAATTATTGCACGTCATTTGAGCGGCAAACTAAACACCCAGGAGGATATACTATCAAGAATGTTGGACAAACATGAGTGGATATTGTCAAGACTGATTTTCTGGTTTTTGGACTAGATGTGGGGACCTCACACAATAGACAGGTTTTCATCTGCGACATCTACACAGCTACCAATCTATAACACCAGGTTTCTAGACCCAAATGGTATGAAGTTGGATGCTCTGGCACTAAAGGATTGGGAAAGGGTGAACAACTTTGTAAACCCACCTATAAGACTTTTAGACAAAGTTCTTTCAGTAATAGATTGTCAGAGAGCACATGCTACAGTAATAGCCCATTGGTGGCCAGCTCAGACATGGTTCAAAACTCTAACCCAGTTGTCAATATGTCCACCCGTCAGGGTGTCCAAGAAAGCAATCATTCAACTGAATCCTGCTATACCAGAGCCACTGCGAAACAGAAGATGGAAAATGTTTGCTTGGAGAGTTTGTGGAAACAAACAGGCCCTTCAACAGGGGTGGTCACTTCAAGCAGCATCAAGACTGAAATTTGGGTAGGCACAGTCAACAATAAATAATTATA
This sequence comes from Palaemon carinicauda, assembly GCF_036898095.1. NCBI lineage: Eukaryota > Metazoa > Arthropoda > Malacostraca > Decapoda > Palaemonidae > Palaemon > Palaemon carinicauda. Next base: position 68,644,453 of record NC_090757.1, read on the forward strand.
ATATGTATCTTGGAAAAATTAAATATTTATGTGATAAATTTGGGGAGGATTTTCCACCTTCGACTTCTAGTGTATTGGGAGAATGTTTATGAACTATTTCATTAGAGAGTGACAGACCTTCATCAATGTTTAACTGTATATTGTCCTCATTATATCATGTATATACTGCACATTGCAAAATTGACATTACTAATGATGTGTTAATTAAGCAGTTGTTGTTAAGTATTGTAAAATCAAGTACTAAAACCC
>NC_090757.1:68649701-68652201 GCF_036898095.1 Palaemon carinicauda
TTCTTAAACCAAAGGCTTCTACTAGTTATGAAAAATCGTATACAATATACACAAAGAACTGTCTGAACGATGGTGCCAGAGATTAATATCCAGAGAAGAATTTGATAGACTGCAATTGGTTTCCCACAAATTATGAAGAAAATGAATAACACTAACAGTAGAATGAACAATACTCGAAACGAGGGAGAATTAAAGAATTATAACGCTTCCAAGCGATAGAGGCATCATCACCAAAAATCTTGAAACTTTCTCAGTATTTTTTTTTTGCAGTTGTATATATATATATATATATACATATATATATATATATATACATATATATATATATATACACATACATACATACATATATATATATATATATATATACATATATATATATATATTATATACATACATATAGATATATGTATATAATATATATATATATATATATATACATATATATATATATATATTATATATACACATATATATATGTATATATATATACATCAATATATATATATATATATATATATGAATTTATATATATATATATATATATATATAATTTATATATAATATATATACACACATGTATATATATATACATATATATACGTATATATAATGTATATATATATATATATATTATATTATATATAATGTATATATATATATATATATATATAAAATGTATATATATATATATATATATATATATGGATAAATATCAACACAACATCGTGTTGAAATAGAAATAAATTTCTACCTCATACTTGGGATCGAACGCTAGCCCCTTCTAATGAAAGGCCAGGTCGAAACCAACCATGCTCTCGTGGCATGGTTGGTTTCGACCTGGCCTTTCATTAGAAGGGGGCTAGCGTTCGATCCCAGGTATGAGGTAGAAATTTATATATATATATATATATATATATGTATATATATATATATATATATATATAGTTTGTGTGTGGTTATACTATATATATCTCTTATGAGAGAGAGAGAGAGAGAGAGAGAGAGAGAGAGAGATGGTTATTCCAATGTTTAGAAAAAAGGTTGTTTGTGTTGCATAGCATTAAAGCAGCCTTGGGCGAAAGTTAATTGATGGCGAAATCGATATCGGGTAATTCAGCGGATGATAATTATCGAGGCCGATATTGGTGGCCTAAAATGACATTAGGCAATCAAATCGACCCAAGTAAAAAATTCACTAACTTGGATTAGCTTGTTTTGTTCGTTAATGGTTGTTGTGTTAAGGAGTTATTGAAATATCGAATAAAAACAGTTAAAATTATCTTGTATGTATTGTAATTAGTAACTCCAATTGAAACAGGAAAATATTATAGAAATGTAAACATTAGAATTGCACGGTGCATCTGTGTATTATAGACATTACAAAATTGATCAGATTTAAATTTTTGCTCAAATTATGGTTATATAATTCTATTTACTTTTCTCTAAGAGCTGTGATAAAAATGACACCGTTACTAACATTGCCGAGTAAATGAAACAAATTGAAACTCTTTCTTAGACTGTTATTGAATGAACTAAAACTACGATATCATAAAGAAGCACTTATTTGATATACACAAACTTGAACGTACTGAGTGTGGTGGCTGCTTCTCCAAGTAAACTTAATCAGTGCGGTGGCTCCTTCTCCCAAACTTAGGAATCATATTACTGCTTGCCTACTCAAAAATTTCCGCTTCTTTAAGATCAAGGATTAATATTAGAAATATTATTATTATTATTATTATTATCATTATTATTATTATTATTATTATTATTATTATTATTATTATTAGTAGTAGTAGTAGTAGTAGTAGTAGTAGTAGTAGTAGTATCACTTCCCCCTGTGTTTTTATACAGTATGAACTACATATAGTCCATTCCACCGGTCTTTTACAGGTTAAAAACACATCCTATTTTAACCTTAAACTATTCTTCTAAGGGAACTGGGTGACTGAAGCGGAAAGTAACAACACTGAATGGAGACTTTAATTAAAACGTGAACTAAATTTCCTTCTCTTTCATCTCGACACTCGGAAGACTTGTTCTTAAGGATGCAAATTCAGATATTCCTTTGTCACTAAAAGAATTCCTGATTAGGGAAACATAAGTTTTATTTTAATTTCTTCTTTATGTTTACTAACACACTTACTCTTGTTTTTTTTTATTTATTTATTTATTATAATTTTCATTTTTTTTTCTTTTTTTTTTGCGTCTGATTGTGTGTTTGGTGAATGCTGGCCTCAAGACCTGATTATATAGATGAAAATATGGAAATCAAATAATATGGGTCGAATTTAGATATTAATGTTTAGAATTGTATTATTATTATTATTATTATTATTATTATTATTATTATTATTATTATTATTATTATTATTATTATTATTATTATTATTTGTAGAAACATTATTATTATTGAAAATTATTATTATTATTATTATTATTATTATTATTATTATTATTATTATTATTATTAATGTTGTTGTTGTTGTTGACCCAT
>NC_090757.1:68667201-68672201 GCF_036898095.1 Palaemon carinicauda
AGCATATGTATATGTATATTGTCAAGTTTTCACTCCACTATTGTACATATTGAATATTATAAACTGTTTTTAGTATTTTCTTACTTTCTTTATGCACGCCATCTGTTAATTGCTTTCTTCACTTTCATCCTTCCTTGTCCAGAGCAAAGTCTCTTTTCCCATTATCCCTCCTTTATGTTCTTCATTTTGTTTACTTTGGTACTTCAAATTTCTTGTTAAGTTAGGTGTATTCTTCCTGTTCTGAAGACAGTGTTCGTGGCTCTTTCTCCTATTACTAAGTGTATTTTGTTATTTAGATATGTTGAATTGTGTTGAACTATTGAACTATTTGCCATATGTTTAATTGTTATAGTGAAGTGTTTTGTTGAAACTATTTCGTTCATGTATAAGTGTTAAGTAATTCATGTTAATTTGTATAATTAGTAATTAATAATTATAATAAGTGATTGCTGAGTTTCGTTCACCCGACCATGGTTTCGCACAGTTTGGATTTTATTTTGGTGGAATATTATTTTTATTATGCTTCCTACTGAGTGTTAGCTAAGGCCATCTTTAAGCTAAAGTATTTACCACTGAATACGAGGACATTCAGCTTAGGCATGTCATAATTTGGGGGCCTGTCCGGGAGTCCAAATCTGTTGTGCGACTATAAACTGTTGAAATGTTTTTGTGTGAATTTTTAAGAACTGTCGGTGAACAATATGTCCTGATACTGTGCTTCATTGATTTTTACAGTTAGTGCCACGCTACGCTGTTCTTCGCCTTCATTAACTGTGTTTGACTGTAGTTACCAGGCAAGAATACACCTCATCTCTCCTCAAACCAAGGTAAAGTATTTTTGAAGGATAAGTCGATAACAAGTGTTAATTGACAGGATCTCTGCGTATATCGCCTCTTATGCCCGCGCTCATTAATATTTTCCATAATAAAGGTCACCCTCGCTATCATATAAAAGTGATAAGTTACGTTAATCATACGTTACCTTGCACATCGTTGATTAGCTCTCGACCTTTCGGATTAGCAAAATCCACTGTACTCCTTTTAAAGTCGTCTCATTGCGGAAGTATTAGTTCATTCTCGCACTTTTAGTGTACCCTCGAACACTCCGTGATTCCAGACTTTCTGTAATAACTGAATTGCGCTAGTTTAACTCCCAAGATTAGACATGTGGTTTAGTCAGGTTGCTGCGTATATCTTTAGGTAATTACCATTCTGTAACTAGCAGTTGTTATTCGTATTTAAATACTCCTCTCGCTGTCTGTTAGCGTTCTAATATAAGTACAGTAATAGCGTTGGGCTACAGTTACCTAAATTTATCCTTATAGGTTCTCGGTAGTAAATATAACTTGTTACATTTGTTTACGTTAGGAGCAATGTACGTGTGGCTACTGTTAACTTTATTTTATAAATATGAATACTGTTTAGAATGATTAACAGAATTAATGTGTTCGCGTTTAGTCAGCCATTCATTGTTAGGTAGGTAGGATTTGTTGTATTTACATAAGTGTTGTGTAGTGAGTAATTAAACCTTGTTCAAAATGCCTTTTAATCTTAGAGAGCTTTGCGGGAAACCCCAAAGAGGAATTATCTACGCTCAGGTATGCTACTAAACAGGATCTGCGTGACCTAGCAGCAAAATGTAACATTGTGGTTGATCCTGCTTATGTGAAGGCTAGATTACTGAGTAACATTTTGGATTATTTAATTAACCAAGAGATTATTGCAGATGATGAAGAAGTACAAGCACTCAGAATTGCAGCAGGAGTACTTCCGCCTGTTCCAGTAGATACAGAAGTAGAGAAAATAAGGCTTCAATTACAGTTAGAGAAGGTAAAAGAGGAAACGAATCCGAACGGGAGAGCTCTATCTAGAAGAGAAGAGAGCAGAAGCAGAAGAGAAGAGAGCAGAAGCAAGAGAGAAGGAACGAGAAGCTGAAATAAGACACCAAAAAAAACTCCAGAGCTTTCTTTAAGTAACAGAAAGGAAGCCACACTCCCTGCTACGTTCGAAGTTTTTAAAGCCAGTAAGCTTGTACCTGATTTCGACGAGAGAGATCCCGAGGTTTTCTTCCAGAACTTTTGAACAAATCGCAGAAACCTTAAAATGGCCTGTAGAATTCTGGTCCTTGCTCATCAGGAACAAAGTCAAGGGTAAAGCTGCATTTGTTGCTTCACAACTGGTAAGTGAAAATGACTTATACAGTGTTAAAGAAAACTATCTTGGATGCGTACTCAATTACCATAGAAGGGTACAGACAAAATTTTAGAAATTCTGTTAAAACTTTCAACCAAACTTTTGTAAAATTTTGTAGTCTCAAAAATAGGCAGTTGAATAAGTGGTTAGAAAGAGCAGGTGTTGATAACTTCGAATCATTTAAGAATTTGATTCTTCTAGAAGAATTTTTGAGGAAAGTGCCTACTCATATCTCAACCTTCATTCATTTTAAAGGTGAAACACTGGTAAAGAAGGCAGCTAGTCTCGCCGATGATTACCACTTAATCCATAAATCACAAAAGGGTCAAACTAACAAATCATCTCCTTCCTTTTCCAAATCTCCCCAGGTATCCTGTACTTACTGCAAAGAAAGAGGGCCACCCTATTGAAAATTGTCCACTTCCCCAGTGCAAAACTTCAAAAGCAAAAGAAGGTAAAAATGCCCAGTCAAGGAGCACATGCCATGTGACTACTCCGATGGAAGGGTTGCAGCCGTTTGAAGGATTTATTTGTGATGTTACTGTAAATGGTACTTCACTGAAGTGCCTCAGAGACTCTGGTTCCTCTCAGTCTATATTGGCAGACTTAGGTTCGAAGAATCTAACTTACACTAGGGAGTTTGTAACCATTTCAGATTTAACCTCTTCCAGGACTCTGCCTCTTGCTGAAGTGGAAATTGTTAGTCCTTACTTTACAGGAAAGGCTAAAGTAGCTGTGTTAAAGCAAGCCTTGCCGTGTTCTCCAGTAGAGCTGATCTTTGGGTAATGATCTAGCAGGGGTCACAGGTGAAAACTAATTTTATTATTTCAGATCCTGATTTCGTAATCCAAGAAGTAAGTAAGTCCATAGAATCTCCACCAGCTATAACTCAGGTTGTGACTAGGAATACTTCCAAGGCAGGACACTTGAAAAGTGAGAGTAAAACTACTGGAAGAACTATGGAGGCCTTAGACTTGGTGAACGTAGGTAAGAAAGAGTTTACCGAGCTACAGAAAGAGGACCCCAGCCTTAGTGAACTTTGGAAAAAGGTGAGAATTCCAGATGAAAATCCAAAATTGCCATATTTTTATGTAAATAAAGGTATTCTCTGCAGGCATTTCAGGTCCGCCACAGATTAATTCTAACCATACTTGGAGGGATTGCCACCAAATAGTCATTCCTCAACCTCTAAGACTTTCCTTGTTAGACCTCGCTCATTCTGCAGAATCCCACTTAGGGGGTCAACAAGACCTACAAAAGAGTAAGTGAAGACTATTATTGGCCAGGCCTTGGTAAAGATATTAAGAGCTATGTTGCTTCATGTTACCATTGTCAGGTTACAGGTCAACCTAACCAGAGAATCCCGCCAGCACCACTCCAGAACGTACTAATACCCAAAACTCCTTTTTACAAACTCATCATAGATTGCGTTGGTCCCTTACCAAGGACTAAGAGGGAATATGAATACATACTGACTGCTATGTGTCCCACTTCAAGGTACCCTTTGGCATTTGCAATCAAAAACATAAATGCAAAGACTATATTACTTAACCTTGAAGGTTTTCACTGTTTTAGGATTTCCCTATGAGTTACAATGTGACCAGGGGAACTAACTTTACAAGCCATGTCTTCAAACAAACTATGCATACATTGAATATTCATAATGTTAACTCCTCTATATATCATCCACAGACAAATGGTTCCCTGGAAAGGTTCCATCAAACCTTGAAGAACCTTTTGCGTAAGTACAGCAGTGAAACGGCAAATCATTGGGGATGAGGACCTCGATCTCCTAATGTATGTTTTTCGATGCACTCCACATGATTCCACAGGGATATCTCCCTTTGAGGCATTGTTTGGTCGGTCGACCACGAACTGTATTGGGGTATGGTGAAAGAAAATATTTTGCATCAGAAACCAGAGGAGACTACTAACACGTTGCAATATATTAAAGACCTTAAAAGTAAGTTTCATCAGATAAATGATTTGGTATGTTCTAACCTCCTTTCCTCGCAACAAGTAATGCAGCAACAGTGGGAACAAGAAAGCCAGGTTAAGGGAGTTCCAGAAAGGTGACCAGGTACTTTTATACCATCCAATTCCAGGAGCTCCATTGAGAGAGAAGTTTGCCGGCCCATATACAGTCCTAGATCGTCTTTCTAAGGTAAACTATGTAATTAGTACACCCAGATAGGAGGAAGGACACACAATTAGTTCATGTGAACTTGTTGAAGTGGGTACCAAAGTAGAGTAAATAGTGGACCACCTCGAGTAACATTGGTGACTACCTCAACTCTTAGGTCTAAAGATGACTATCCTGTTGTTACTACTAATGAAGACCCTGATGAAGCAACCAGAACTGATATCTATTAGTGATTTAACTAACTCTGAGATAATGGGTAAGCTTGACTCCTTCTTATCACACTTGTCTACAAATGAAAGCAAAACACTAAACTCCTTACTCACCAGTTTTTCAGGACTTGTGCACTGATGATCCAGGAACCTGTAACCTGATTAAACATGACATCTTGCTGGAGCCGGGAACACAGCCCATCAGACAACCATTTTACAGAGCGATAGGAAAGAAGCTTGAATCCTTAAGGTCAGAGGTACAGTACTTGATAGATCACAAGTTAGCTGTCCCCAAGTACCTCCCCTTGGGCTTCACCTTGTATACTTGTACCTAAAGCAAACGGTAAGTTACGACTATGTACAGACTACCGCAGACTGAATAAGGTTGTTTGTACATCGCTTGGCTTCATTGATGTTGCCACATTGCAGAACATTATATGGGTACTATTTACAGT
>NC_090757.1:68674701-68679464 GCF_036898095.1 Palaemon carinicauda
GATACACTACACCAGAGGACATCAAAGGGCTCAATCGATCCTTAAAATGAAAAATCGAGCCAACTGTGAGAGGATTCTTAGGAATTAAGTTTACTACAACAGCTGGAAAAGGTTGTTGTATGATTTTTGTACACTTCTGTCTAAAGGAATCATCATGAATAAAAGGAAAGCTCGCATAAAATTTGAGTTCGGGTACTGTTGTTACTTTTTGAGTCTGAGCCAATTTATTATTTAATAATTTGTTAAGATGCTTAAAAAATAATTTAGTCGGGAAACAGTTTTTTCTTAGAATAATCACATAAATAGAGTACTTCTGTATGAAAACATTCCCAACTAGAAGTAAGTAGCAATGCTCTGTGGAGAAGAGTAAAAATAGAGTTTAATTTAAAATTATAAAAACAAGAGCTGTAAAAATTCGAACCTAATCCAGTAAAAGTCCTTTTTTCTAAAAACCGTGGTATTAAACCTTCTCTCTCCCTAGATACTAACACATCTAAAAAATGCAATTTATTTCCTTCCTCCTTTTCTATTGTGAACCTTATATTATTGTGCTGTGAATTAGCAAAATCCACGAAGGAGTCAGCACAGAATTAATTTCTGAATAAAGCGAAGGTGTCATCAACATATCTGACATAAAACAGTGGATGGTATCTCAAAGGGCAATTTTCGAGCATGGTCTCCTCCAGAGAGCACATAAAAATGTTAGCAAAAGTGGGTCCCAGAGGGAAACCCATAGCCATACCATCCACTTGTTTATACAACTTGCCATTCAAATCCAGCACCGCCAACTCCAAAAGTTTTTTAAAAGACCAGGTTCTAAAAATAATTTGTTTAAAATAATATCAATCGTTTCTTCCACAGGTACGTTAGTAAATAATGACTCAACATCCAAACTAGTCATAAAAAGATCAGAGTCCTGAGATATTATGGCTTCCTTAAATGCATAAGAATTATTCAGTGAAAATGAGTTTTTCGTAAGAGGTTCTAGTAAGGGAATGATAAATTTAGCTAGTTTGTAGTTCGGTGTATTGTAAGACGATAATATAGGCCTTAGTGGAATATTAGGCTTGTGGATTTTGGACAAACCATATAGAATGCTGTATGAGGACCCCGAACTAAACAAATTTTGATAACTAGCTTCATTAAAAGAGTTTTCGTTTTTAAGAGTTTTTAAAAACCTATTAATTTTATCCTCGGTTTTAATAGGTTTTTAAGAACTATAACAACTACCGGGGAATATCACTACTAAGCATCGCGAGTAAGATTTTCGCTCGGATTCTTCTTGACCGTCTCCTTATTCTCGCAGAAGACGTCCTGCCAGAGTCCCAGTGCGGCTTTTGACTTTCCGCAGGACCATAGATATGATCTTCTGCGAGCGACAACTACAAGACCCCATAATGTTCATCCTCTGGGATTTGATAAAGGCCTTCGACAAAGTACCTCGACCTGCCATGTGGGCTGCCCTCAAAAGATATGGCTGCCCACCCGATTTTGTCAAGCTGGTGCGTGCCCTCCAAGACGGAATGGTTGGGAGAGTCTGCCACCAGAACTCTCCTTCAGGCCCATTCCCCATCAATGGCGGCCTGAAGCAGGGCTGTGTTCTGGCCACAACGTGTTTCTCGCTATACACCGCAGCAATGCTCAACGAGATTCCCCCAGACACACCCTCAGTCGACCTACGTTTCCGCATGAATGGAGGCGTTTTCAACCTCGCTAGACTTTGCGCCAGAACCAAGACCACCTTGTGTGCAGTGCGAGAACTGCAGTATGCTGACGACAATGCCACCCCAGGTCAGACGGCAGAGGACCTGCAGCCGTTAGCTGCTGCATACAACTCTGCCTAGGAACGTTTTGGGATGCAAGTCAACACACACAAAACCAAGACCCTCGTCCAGCATCCACCAGGACTGATACTCCCAAACTTCAATACCACAGTGAATGACCAACCGTTAGAACAGGTGGACCAGTTCTCCTACCTAGGGAGCATCCTAACAATAGCTCCCACATGCAAAAAGGACGTGGAGAACAGGATCAGGGCAGCCCACTCCGCCTTTGGCCGACTCAACTGCCGCGTATTTAACAACCACGCACTGACAATGAACACCAAAATAATGGTGTTCAGGGCAGTAGTCCTCTCCACGCTCCTGTATGCATGTGAAACATGGACGCTATATAGAAACGATATTAAAAACCTAGAACTCTTCCAACAAATGAAACTGAGGCAGATCTTGTAAATCCCTTGGGAGAGCCACACCACCAATATTGTAGTCTTAGAACGTGCCTCGCTGACCATCGTGGAGGCCACCATCATACACCACCGCCTCCGCTGGATAGGAAATATGCATAGGATGGATCCATCTAGATTCCCAAACAAGATATTCTACGGAGAACTAACCCAGGGTACCAGATCACGAGGAGCCCCGAAAATACACCATAAAGATCAACTAAAGCGCACCCTGGCTCTAACTGACATCGATCCTTCCTCATGGGAAGAAGCAGCCAGGGACAGGAAAACCTGGAGGAGTACAGTACACCATGGCACCGTGGACTTCGAGGAGAGGAGGACGCAAAATGAGGAGGCTAGGAGGAGAAGAAGGAGAGCGCGATTAGAACAGCCCCTCCCACCACCTACCCTCCCTTGTGAACACTGTCCGCGACTCTTCCACCACAGACTAGGACTTAACAGCCACCTCAGACATAAGCACCCACCCCAAAGATAGGAGGCTGATGGCTAACGACAGAACCCAATGCTCAGACACGAGTGGGCGCCGACAACGATATATATATATATATATATATATATATATATATATATATATATATATATATATATATATATATATTGATAAATTTATGTATATATATAATATATAATATATATATATATATATATATATATATATATATATATATATATATATATATATATATTTATATATAGGTATATATATAGATATGTATATATATATATATATATATATATATATATATATATATATATTATTATTATTATTATTATTACTATCCAAGCTAAAACCCTAGTTGGAAAAGCAAGATGCTATAAGCCCAGGGGCTCCAACAGGGAAAAATAGCCCAGTGAGGAAAGGAAATAAGGAAATAAATAAATGAAGAGAACAAATTAACAATAAATCATTCTAAAATAAGAAACAACGTCAAAACAGACATGTCATATAATAAACTATCAACAACATCAAAAACAAATATGTCATAAATAAACTATAAAAAGACTATGTCAGCCTGGTCAACAAAAAAGCATTTGCTCCAACTTTGAACTTTTGAAGTTCTACTGATTCAACCACCCGATTAGGAAGATCATTCCACAACTTGGTCACAGCTGGAATAAAACTTCTAGAGTACTGCGTAGTATTGAGCCTCGTGATGGAGAAGGCCTGGCTATTAGAATTAACTGCCTGCCTAGTATTACGAACAGGATAAAATTGTCCAGGGAGATCTGAATGTAAAGGATGGTCAGAGTTGTGAAAAATCTTATGCAACATACATAATGAACTAATTGAACGACGGTGCCAGAGATTAATATCTAGATCAGGAATAAGAAATTTAATAGACCGTAAGTTTCTGTCCAACAAATTAAGATGAGAATCAGCAGCTGAAGACCAGACAGGAGAACAATACTCAAAACAAGGTAGAATGAAAGAATTAAAACACTTCTTCAAAATAGATTGATCACCGAAAATCTTGAAAGACTTTCTCAATAAGCCTATTTTTTGTGAAATTGAAGAAGACACAGACCTTATATGTTTCTCAAAAGTAAATTTACTGTCGAGAATCACACCTAAAATTTTGAAAGAGTCATACATATTTAAAGAAACATTATCAATACTGAGATCCGGATGTTGAGGAACCACCGTCCTTGACCTACTTACAATCATACTTTGAGTTTTGTTAGGATTCAACTTCATACCCCATAATTTGCACCATGCACTAATTCTAGCTAAATCTCTATTAAGGGATTCACCAACCCTAGATCTACATTCAGGGGATGGAATTGATGCAAAGAGAGTAGCATCATCTGCATATGCAACAAGCTTGTTTTCTAGGCCAAACCACATGTCATGTGTATATAGTATGAAAAGTAATGGGCCAAGAACACTACCCTGTGGAACACCGGATATCACATTCCTATAATCACTATGGTGTCCATCAACAACAACTCTTTGAGATCTATTACTTAAAAAATCAATAATAATGCTAAGAAACGACCCACCCACTCCCAACTGTTTCAGTTTGAAAACAAGGGCCTCGTGATTAACACGGTCAAAGGCAGCACTAAAATCAAGGCCAATCATACGAACTTCCCGACCACAATCAAGGGATTTCTGTACAGCATTGGAGATTGTAAGAAGGGCATCACATGCTCCAAGGCCTTTACGAAAACCAAATTGCAAACTAGGGAGTAGATGATTACCTTCAGCAAACCTATTAAGACGTTTTGCCAGAAGACGTTCAAAAACTTTAGATAATATGGGAGTTATGGAAATTGGGCGGTAATCAGTGGGACTTGAGCTACCACAAACACATTTACATAGAGGAGTAACATTACCAATTCTCCAACTAGTGCTAAAAGCTCCTCTTCTTGCTAACTTGCGCAAAATAACAGATAACTTTGGAGCTAAGAAATCTGCTGTCTTTATAAAAAACAAAGGAAAAATACCATTTGGGTCTACACCTCCATAAGCATCAAGGTCCATCAACAGAGCTTTAATCTCACGAGATCGAAAAGC
>NC_090757.1:68679964-68687464 GCF_036898095.1 Palaemon carinicauda
ACCCATCGACCATCACAGCCTTGGGGGCAATGTCCGTGGACCGTAACATAGTAACAATGGCTTAATAAACAAATACATTTTAATCTCAACTTTTTTGCATCAATAGTGTGATTATCCAATCTAACAAAAAAATTTGAAAATTTGTCAAGTGGCATAACATTGGAAATCATTCTCGGGGTTTTAGTACTTGATTTTACAATACTTAACAACAACTGCTTAATAAACACATCATTAGTAATGTCAATTTTGCAATGTGCAGTATATACATGATATAATGAGGACAATATACAGTTAAACATTGATGAAGGTCTGTCACTCTCTAATGAAATAGTTCATAAACATTCTCCCAATACACTAGAAGTCGAAGGTGGAAAATCCTCCCCAAATTTATCACATAAATATTTAATTTTCCAAGATACATATTATAATTATTTATTGTTGACTGTGCCTACCCAAATTTCAGTCTTGATGCTGCTTGCAGTGACCACCCCTGTTGAAGGGCCTGTTGTTTCCACAATCTCTCCAAGCAAACATTTTCCATCTTCTGTTTCGCAGTGGCTCTGGTATAGCAGGATTCAGTTGAATGATTGCTTTCTTGGACACCCTGACGGGTGGACATATTGACAACTGGGTTAGAGTTTTGAATCATGTCTGAGCTGGCCACCATGGGGCTATTACTGTTGCATGTGCTCTCTGACAATCTATTACTGAAAGAACTTTGTCTAAAAGTCTTATAGGTGGGTTTACAAAGTTGTTCTCCCTTTCCCAATCCTTTAGTGCCAGAGCATCCAACTTCATACCATTTGGGTCGAGAAACCTGGTGTTATAGATTGGTAGCTGTGTAGATGTCGCAGATGAAAACCTGTCTATTGTGTGAGGTCCCCACATCTAGTCCAAAAACCAGAAAATCAGTCTTGACAACATCCACTCATGTTTGTCCAACATTCTTGATAGTATATCCTCCTGGGTGTTTAGTTTGCCGCTCAAATGACGTGCAATAATTGTTGGATTGTTATGTAGAGCCTCGGCCCATATTAACTTCGCAATTTCTGTCAACTCCACTACTGAACCACCCATGTGATTGATATACGCTACTGTAGTGATGTTGTCTGATAAAACTTGAATCGTTTTTCATTTTAGACTGGGAAGAAAGGCTCTTACACTTAGAAAAACCGCCATCAACTCTCTTACATTGGAGTGTTAGTGAGACATCTCTTGGTCCCAGAAACCCTGAGTTGTCTGTTCTTTGTAATGCCCTCCACAGCCATTCCATTTTGCTATTGATCCATACCACCACAAGAGATCTTTCTTGGCACATGAGTCCAGTTCTAGTTGAGATTCCCATGTATTTTTTCTGTTTCATCGACTTGTACACATTTCTTAGCATTAATCTGCTTGGCAACACTGCTTTACATATAAAATTGCACTGGCCATCGATTTTTGACAAAACTCTAGCAGATACTGACTTTAGAGTTAACACCCTTTTATTGTCTTTCCTGAATTTAAAAATCTTAGTACTAGGTACCTTTAGCATTGGTGTTCCACTATCTAGAGTTTCTAATAGTAGACCTAAATATTCAATTGTAGACTTAGGAATCAATATGGATTTTTCAAAGTTTATTTTCCAACCAAGATCAGTAAGTGTGTCTACTACCACATCAGTATCTATTAGTAGTGTGGATTTAGGACCACATAACAGGAAATCATCAACATAAAGTATTAACCTGATGCTGTATTCTCTTAGATATTTCACGACAGGCCTTAAAAGTTTTGTAAATATATTTGGTGCAATAGAACATCCAAAATTCAACACATTCCAAACATAATATTGGTCTCTCCATTTAAACCTAAAATATTTCCTGAAGTCACGTCTAATAAGTATATGATGAAAACCGTCTTTCAGATCAACACAAACATAAGAATCACCATTTTTTACAACGTTCGGTAAACATGATAAGTCTTCTTATCTTGTCTTTGGTACTTCAATAAACTGATTGACAAATCTCATATCAATAATCAATCTGTATTTTTCTTTTCCTTTCTTTCTAGTACATCCTATAGGTGACACACATAGGGGTTTTTATGAAACCTTACTAATGAAACCGCCATTTAGGTAGTTTACTATTTTAGAGTCAATAAAACATTCTTCTTCCACACTAAAAGTATAGTTCGCGAATTCACACTGTTCTGGTTCTGACAGAAATGGTATAGTCACTCCATATTTTAGCCAGCCTATTATGTACTCAGGGGTTCCAGTTTTTTCCCAAGACTGTATATTTTTTACCAAATTACACACTACAAACAGTATCTATAACAGTTAAGCTTAAGGGGATAAAGTGAATTTGAGAAAAAGGAAAAAAGAAGAAAAAAATGTAACACGGTCATTCACTTCACTTGTGACAAATAACCAAACACATCTGCAAGCACTAGCACTAGACCTAATTTATTCATCACAGTTAAGTACATACATTACATTAAACATTATTGTGTGTTATAATTATTTATGCCTTCATATTTATTCCAGGAGTGATTGGAAGCACTTTGTGACTGATTACGTATGTAGTAATTGTTGTTGTTGTTGTTGTTGTGGTAACCGCGACCTCTGCTGTTGTAATATCCCCCACTGTAGTTGTTGACGTTATTGTAGAAGCGCCCTCTCTGATTGTCACTATATTTTTGTTTAATACTTGGATCATTACTAGTTATTTGGACTGCTTTTAGTAATGAATCTAATTGTTTGTCATCTAGGTTAGTTGTGCCCTTGACAAATTTTTGAACAGTTGGGAGGTTTTGGCACCAAACTGACCAGTCACCACCAATGCCGAATGTTCTTGGCGTAAATAATCAATGTGCGCTTTTTGAACATTAAATATCTCAAATAGGTTCTCTTGTGACGCCTGCTCATCTAAACTCCACAGTAATTTAATAGTAGTTTTCACGTATTTCGCGCTGTTAGGAATAACATTAGCAGTTATCTTGTAAGGACATCGCTCCCTCCGTCGTCCAGCATTCTCATTGAATTATCCATTTCATTTAAATTCTCCTTTCACCACTCTGTGGCTAATTGTATATATTTGTTCCGCTCTCTCAGAGCTACAATTTCATGTATTTATCATTTCGTTACATTATTCTATTGACTTGTAATTCAAGTATTTGTATGTGTGAAAAATCACACATTTTGTGGCAGTTGGTTCAAGCCAGATTGGCGCTAGCGCACATGCTACATATCCGTCCGCCTCATGTAATATATTCTTGCACCTGTTTGAATAAACTGTCAGTTGTTGGTGATAGCTCGTCTCACAGTCCTTACAACTGGTGACCCCGGAGTTGAAGTAGCATCAGCGGTTTTGGCTTTCCCATTAACGGACTTATTACGGCCGTGCTACCGTCTTTTACTCCGTTACCTTAGGCGTGAGCTTCGGCCTTTGGTGTTCCCACCCATAACGCCCAACGTCCTCGCCTCCACGCCCAAAGTCAAACTGCCACCGTTTTCTCAACACAATACCGCTTACTGGTTCCTGAGAGCAGACGTACTCTTCCGAGTCGCTAGGCTCAGCGACTCCTGCGCCAAGGCCGACATCGTTCTCACCTCCATCCCAGAGTAGGTATTCGACAAGATTTCCCCGTGGCTCGACGCCCAGGCTGGCCAAGTTTTCTACGATGACCTGAGAACGAAACTAATCGGTATCTACTCACTCTCCGTTTCAGCAAGGGCACAGAAGGTCCTGGATCGCGCCGGCAAACCCATGGGTGACACCTCTCCTGTCGAGGCGTGGGACGAATTGACCGGCCGGCTAATGCTTCCCAAGACCGACAGCAATGGGCAACGGCGCGAGATTAGCCTATCTCGCAAGATTTTCCTTCTACGCCTGCCGCAAGATGTAAGGGCCCAATTGACGGACGTAGACACGCTTCCGATGAACGAACTCCTGTCGAAGGCTCAGAAGCTCCACGAGGCCTCCAAAGCATCCCGCCTCGGGGCATCATCAGTATCGTCTTCGTTCTCCTCCTTCAGTTGCTCTTCCATAGACTCTTCAGCAACACCTCCCAACGACGACGACGAGATCATCGCTCGGGCAAGGAGGAAACCACTGCAACCAACATGTCCGAGCCTTGGCCTAATCCAGCATGGTGTTTCTTCCATCAGCAGTTCGGCAGTGATGCCAAGAAATGTAGAGAACCATGCAATTTCCCTAGAAGATGACGCCAGAAGAAACCACCTACCACCATCGCAGCTGCAGGAAACCAAAGCAAGAATGGTTTTTATATCCTCGACACCGTCTCCAACCATAGACTCATGGTCGACACCGGCGCTATGCAGTCAACGTTCCCGCCGTCACAAGCCGACCTAGACCGTGGTCCTAGCAAAGACGCCCCCTCGCTCGTCGCCGCCAACGGGTCTCCCATACTGTTATGGGATTAGGGTCCTCAGGATATCTATCATGGGCCATTCGTATTCCTGGCACTTCGCCATCGCTGACGTCAGATTTCCTCACTCACCACGGACTACTCGTCGACGTTGCTGGAGAACGCCTCATCGACACAGGAACCTGCCAGTCCCGCGCCCTAAGAGCCGGCCCAGCCACAATGTCCGTATCCGCTGTAATGACGCAGCCCTACACCGACCTTCTGCAGGAATTTCCTGACGTTTTCAAGCCCGAGAGCCCGAGGTCCGCCAATCGCCGGGATCCCCCTCCAAGCACGGGATCTACCACCACATCACAACGACGGGACCTCCTACTCACGCCAAATTCCGCCGCCTCCTGCCCCAGAAGCTGAGGGACGCCAAACGCGCCTTTGAGGACATGAAACGCATGGATATCTGTAAGAAAGCTTCGAGCCCCTGGGCATCTCCCCTATACATGGTAAAGAAGCCTGATGGGACTTGGAGACCTTGCGGCGACTACAGGCGCCTCAACCTCATCCCAACGCCCGACCACTACCCTCTGCCCAACATGCAGGACCTGATGAATGCGTTGCATGGTGAGAAACACTTCACCTAGATGGACCTTCTCAAGTCTTACTTCCAGGTCTCCGTATCTCCAGAGGACATTCCGAAGACTGCCATCGTGACACCGCTCAGATCCTACACCTTCGCATACTCAACCTTCGGTCTACGCAATGCGGGGTCGACCTTCCAACGCCTAATGGATAGCATCCTAGGCGACCTACCATTCTGCGTCTGCTACGTCGACGTCATCCTGATATTCTCAAGGACCAAGGAGGAGCACCGGAGGCATGTCCGCGTTGTTCTCAAACGCCTGCAGGAGAATTGCCTGGTTGTACGTTTCGATAAATGCACGTTCGGCGCTGAAGGAGTGGACTTTCATCGCGTGTCCTCGAGCGTTGTAAAACCCATGACAACCAAGGTGGACGCCATCAGGAAGTTCCCGAAACCTACGCCCACCCGCTAACTTTAGGAGTTCCTGGGGATGGTCAATCACTACAGGCGCTTCATCCCCAACATCGCACAGACCCTGAACCCCCTCGACGACGTCCTGAAGGGAAAGGCGAAGAAACTTGAGTGGGGTTCCCAACAACAACACGCATTCACCAGGACAAAGGACGTCCTCGCAAACGTCACCACCCTGGCTTACTTCGACGACAACGCCCCTCTGCGACTGACAACCGACGCCAGCAACGTCGCCTGTGGAGCTGTGCTGGAACAGCTCGTCGACGGTTCTCCACGACCATTGGCGTTCTTCAGCAGAAAGCTGAAGCCCGCCGAAACACGATACAGCACCTTCGACAGGGAGCTCCTCGCCGTCTACCTCGCCGTCCGCCACTTCAGGCACATCCTGGAGGGCACACCCTTCACCATCGCAACAGACCATCAACCCCTCGTACACGCCTTCACAAAATCGACAGAAGCATGGTCCTCCCGAGAACAACGACATCTCGCAGCAATTGCTGAATTCGGGTGCACCATAAGCTACATTCCAGTAAAGAAAAACCAAGTCGCAGATGCCCTTTCAAGGATTGAAATCGACGGAATCCACCTGGGAATTAACTACGCCGACCTCGCATCCGAGCAGCGCACCGACCCAGAGGCACAAGATCACCTAACGGGGCCATTTGCGCTCAAAATAACCGCAATTCCCCTCGGGCCGGCAGGAGTAACTATCCTCTGCGATACTAGCACCGGCCGCCACATCCCTGGATTACGGCTTCCCGCAGAAGAAAAATATTCAACATCATCCATGGACTTTCACACCCCTCGGTACACACCACTGCTCTACTCCTGTCTGAGAAGTTCATCTGGCCAGGGATAAAAAAGGATGCCCGCGAATGGGCGAAGACATGCATCAATTGCCAGACAAGCAAGATCAGCCGTCACACCGAATCAGGGGTAGGTGATTTTCCCCAACCGAAAAGGCGTTTCGATCACCACATTGACGTCGTGGGACCTTTGCCACCTTCATGATCTGCTCGCTACCTGCTGACAATCATCGATCGCTCCACGAGGTGGTTGGAAGCATCACCGATGACCGAAGCTACAACACAAGCATGCGCCGAAGCCCTTTTGTTGAGCTGGGTGAGCAGATTTGGTATTCCTGACGACATCACGACGGACAGAGGCCCCGCTTTCCTGTCAGAGATATGGCTTGCTCTGGCAAACCTGATGGGAACAACACTCCACAACACCACGACATACAACCCCACAGCAAATGGCATGGTCAAACGAACTCATCGCGCCCTCGAGACGTCCCTGATGACGAGCTGCACTGACGGGGACTGGATATCACGACTTCCTTGGGTACTTCTCGGCCTTCTCACCACCCCTCACGCAGATGGCGATCCATCGCCCGCTGAAAAGGTTTACGGAGAAGCGCTCGCAGTTCCCGGCAAATTCTTTCCCACATCAACCGACGACATGCAGCTGGATCATCTTAGGGACATCGCCAGGAAGTTCAGGCCATGTCTTAAAACTTACCAGGACAGAACTAAGCATTTAAAGCCGAGGAACCTGGACGACTGCGTATATGTTTTCGTCTGCGTCGACGCTCATCGACAGCCGCTAACCAAACCCTATCGAGTTCCCTATAAAGTCATCTGTAAAACGACGAAAGCCTTCCTTCTCGATGTGCATGGCCAAGAGAACTGGGCCTCAATAGACCGCGTGAAACCGGCGTTTCTCGAAGGAAGCGACACTGCCTCCGCGGAACCTGGCAGATCCAGAGTACCACCTCAAAACAAAGCGCCTAACGAGAAGAAAAGCAACAAACGACGACGAGAGGTAGCTATCCATACTCTGACCGCCGACGCGCCTCTTTGTTCAAAAACAAGAGGAACCCTCCGACGCCTGAAACGATACGAAGACTAGCCTCATTAGCCTTCTACTCCGCCTGATGTCTTGGGAGGGGGAGTACTTGTAAGGACATCGCTCCCTTCGTCGTCCCACATTCTCATCGAATTCTCCATTTCATTTAAATTCTCCTTTCGCCACACTGTGGCTAATTGTGTATATTTGTTCCACTCCCTCAGAGCTACAATTTCATG
>NC_090757.1:68689964-68692464 GCF_036898095.1 Palaemon carinicauda
AATGAGATTTTTTATCTTTATGTTAATTAGATGATGATATGGATCTTATTCCATTATTATTATTATTATTATTATTATTATTATTATTATTATTATTATTATTATTATTTTTATCCAAGCTACAACCCTACTTGGAAAAGCAAGATGCTATAAGCCCAAGGGCTCCAATAAGGAAAAATAGCCCAGTAAGGAAAGGAAATCAGGAAATAAATAAATGATGGGAACAAACTAACAATAAATCATTCTAAAAACAGTAACAACGTCAAAATAGATATGTCATATATAAACTATTAACAATATCAAAAACAGATATGTCATATATAAACTTAAAAAGACTCATGTCAGCCTGGTCAACATATAAACATTTGATCCATCTTTGAACTTTTGAAGTTCTACTGATTCAACTACCTGATTGGGAAGATCACTCCACAACTTGGTAACAGCTGGAATAAAACTTCTAGAATACTGTGTAGTATTTAGCCTCATGATGGAGAAGGCCTGGCTATTAGAATTAACTGCTTGCCTAGTATTACGAACAGGATAGTATTGTCCAGGAAGATTTGAATGTAAAGGATGGTCAGAGTTATCAAAGATATTATGCAACATTCATAATGAACTAATTGAACGACGGTGCCAAAGATTAATATCTAGATCAGGAATAAGAAATTTAATAGACCGTAAGTTTCTGTCCAACAAATTAAGATGAGAATCAGCAGCTGAAGACCAGACAGGAGAACAATATTCAAAACAAGGTAGAATGAAAGAATTAAAACACTTCTTCAGAATAGATTGATCACCGAAAATCTTGAAAGACTTTCTCAATAAGCCAATTTTTTGTGCAATTGTAGAAGACAAAGACCTAATGTGTTTCTCAAAAGTAAATTTCCTGTCGAGAATCACACCAAAAATTTTAAAAGAGTCATACAAATTTAAAGAAACATTATCAATACTGAGATCCGGATGTTGAGGAGCCACCGTCCTTGACCTACTTACAATCATACTTTGAGTTTTGTTAGGATTTAACTTCATACCCCATAATTTGCACCATGCACTAATTTTAGCTAAATCTCTATTAAGGGATTCAACAACCCTAGATATACATTCAGGGGATGGAATTGATGCAAAGAGAGTAGCATCATCTGCATATTCAAAAAGCTTGTTTTCTAGGCCAAACCACATGTCATGTGTATATAGTATGAAAAGTAATGGGCTAAGAACACTACCCTGTAGAACACCGGATATCACATTCCTATACTCACTATGGTGCCCATCAACAACAACTCTTTGAGATCTATTACTTAAAAAAAAACAATAATGCTAAGAAACGACCCACCCACTCCCAACTGTTTGAGTTTGAAAACAAGGGCCTCATGATTAACACGGTGAAAGGCAGCACTAAAATCAAGGCCAATCATACGAACTTCCTGACCATAATCAAGGGATTTCTCTACAGCATTGGAGATTGTAATAAGGGCATCACATGCCCCAAGGCCTTTACGAAAACCTAATTGCAAACTAGGAAATAGATGATTACCTTCAGCAAACCTATTAAGACGTTTTGCCAGAAGACGTTCAAAAACTTTAGAGTTTAGATAATATGGGAGTTATGGAAATTGGGCGGTAATCAGTGGGACTTGAGCTACCACAAACACATTTGCATAGAGAAGTAACATTACCAATTCTCCAACAAGTGCTAAAAGCTCCTCTTCTTGCTAACTTGCGCAAAATAACAGATAACTTTGGAGCTAAGAAATCTGCTGTCTTTATAAAAAACAGGAAAAATACCATTTGGGTCTACACCTCCATAAGCATTAAGGTCCATCAACAGAGCTTTAATTTCACAAGATCGAAAAGCTAAACTAGTTAGTTTAGCCTCAGGAAAACAGGAATGAGGAAGTTTAAGTTTTTTATTACTCTGATTACTGTCAAAAACATCAGCCAAAAGGGTTGCCTTTTCCTTTGGACATTAGCCGATTCAAAGGATATAGGTATCTGAAAAAATGGTATATTTATGTTTATAGTATCGTCAAATAAAGTAATAAACGGTAAGTTTATTATGCTGAATAATGCATTATCAGGATTTTAGGTAAAATTCTCTATTAAATTTCACTAAAACCGAATACAAAATGTATCAGAGAATATCAACAAAAATTTCGAATTATAATTTCTTGTGTAGCAAAAATAAGAGAGAGAGAGAGAGAGAGAGAGAGAGAGAGAGAGAGAGAGAGAGAGAGAGAGAGAGAGAGAGAGAGAGAGAGAGAGAGAGAGAACGATTCTGAAGCTAAGAAAATGTAAATGTAAATTTGGTCTTGAAATATCCATAACTGAAAGTATCATTAACGCTTCACGAAAGAAAGTTGAAAATTAATGAATAATGACGAAAAAAAAAAGTCCTTTTGAAGTAAGAACGTATTATCAAAAGAGAGTCTCTCCCTCTAGTTGCAACATGTTCCCCTCTTTTTCTCTCACTTTTCTAAGGTCAAAAGCCACCAAAGGAGCT
>NC_090757.1:68697464-68702856 GCF_036898095.1 Palaemon carinicauda
ACAAGGCAACTAATTTCTTTGATGTAAATAGAGGCTGCTTTTGAAAAGAAATTAATTTCTATATTATAAATATAGGCAACTTTTGAAAGGAAATCAATTTATATAGTATAAATATAGGCAAGTTTGAAAGGAAATCAATTTATATAGTATAAATAAGGGCAACTTTTGAAAGTAAATCAATTTATATAGTATAAATATAGGCAACTTTGGAAATTAAATCAATTTATATAGTATAAATATAGGCAACTTTTGAAAGGAAATCAATTTATATAGTATAAATATGGGCAACTTTTGAAAGGAAATCAATCTATATAGCTTGAATAAGAGAGAGAGAGAGAGAGAGAGGAGAGAGAGAGAGAGAGAGAGGAGAGAGAGAGAGAGAGAGAGAGAGAGAAGGGGGTCTTCTTTAAACCGGAACTCTGAATATATCTTAAAATGTTTAACTATTATGCATTTTAGACCCCGTATCATACTGTTTTTCGCAAATATCTTCTATACAAACAACGGGATCATAGTGATATTTTGGCACAGCTTCTTTGACACAGTCTGCTAATTTATGACACTACACTGCGATACTCTTGGCTTTCAAGCATAAGTTGGCGAGAGCCAAGTAGGCATTCGGACAATGGATCTCCGTGACGTAGGTGTAACGCGTATAACAAGCACTCTCTCTCTCTCTCTCTCTCTCTCTCTCTCTCTCTCTCTCTCTCTCTCTCTCTCTCTCTCTCTAACATAGAAACCTACCACTGGTGCATGCTCCATTCAGAAAGTATATATATATATATATATATATATATATATATATATATATATATATATATATATATATATATATATATATATAATATATATATATATATATATATATATATATATATATATATATATATATATTATGTGGTACTGTATATGTCATTTTACATTTGAGTGACAAAACGTGAAAATAAAGGCGAGGGAGGGTAATGTGGAGGGTGATAACGAGCTAAGGAGCGTGAATGATGGCAAACGTAGGCATAATAAACCTCAACAGTGATGATGAGGATGACTTATTTTTGGAAAGTGACGGAGAGTGAAATAAAATGTATGCTCTATACTCATGTTTGCATCATTTGTCAAATCATAGATATCCGCTCCCTGTCAAGGTCTACATTAAACTATTAAGTAAGCATCCGCTTCCCTTACTTACAGCATTCCACTTCCCTTACTTATAAAGCATTTATAAGTAAATGGTTATAATAATAATAATAATAATACTGTAATAATAATTGATAATAAGTCTTGAAATGATCACACTACTCCTCTAGCTAGCACCCACTTCCAACCCTACTTTTGGTCAAGATTCCAGTCTGTATGTTATGAGTATTTAACGAAAAATAAAACTCATTACGCATGCCTTATTTTTATATGGATAAAGGTGGGAATTGTATCCATGTGAGAGAGAGAGAGAGAGAGAGAGAGAGATGAGAGAGAGAGAGAGAGAGAGAGAGAGAGCTTGTTATACACGTCACACACCTACGTCACGGAGATCAATTGTCCGAATGCTTACTCGGCTCTCGCCAACTTATGCTTGAAAGCCAAGAGTAAGCTCATTAATGAATCACACTTGGCATCGCAGTGTAGTGTCATAAATTAGCAGACTGTGTCAAAGAAGCTGTGCCAAAATGTCACATTGATCCCGTTGTTTGTATAGAAGATATTTGCGAAAAACTGTATAACACGGGGTCTGAAATGCATAGTAGAATTCCCTAAATAAAGAATTCCCTCATAGTCTATAAAGTAACTGTTATTCTCGACACTTAAAAGAGGGTTGGCTGCACCAACCGTTATAAAAGATAAGACGAGGGCCACTTTTAATACGATGACTGTCGAAGGAGAAACTGTTTGAAGCAAGAATCTCTCTGGAGCCCTTTGATAAGGGAAACAAAATGGGAAGCTAGGGAAAAATTTCTTTGACTTTTTGAGGGGAGAGATAGAAAATAGATTCAGAATACGAAAAAAACGTTTTTAAATGGGGGAGACCTGATTTCAAATAAACCTACCTAACGTTCGTATAAGGAGTCTGTGTCAATCATTTCCTTCTTCAAATTTACAAAAGTAATTAGACGAAGAATAGTGAATATACAGTATATTATTGGGAATAAAAATAAGACAATAACTTTCGTTAAAAGGAGCCTAATCCCTTCAATCATTTCCTTTTTTCTTAATATATAAAACTAAGAACACAAAGAACGTATTAAATTGGTAATTTCTCCTCTGATAACATAAGCAGTGTAAAATGTACATCAAAAGGTCTGCATTTGTCCCTTAACGACCAGTTAAATCACTGTACCTCCTTGTGTGGGTTATTTTGTGTTATTGATTATTTGACAATAAGACAAAATTGCTCCCCGTTCCGATAAGGAATATGTTCTCTTTCATGTTTTAGTGGCTCTTTTGTGAACCCCATAAGGCATGGTGTCGAACATGTGACATTCAACTACGTTTCTCTTAAAGTTGTGTTGAAAATTCAGTTTTTACCTCACGGGATTAAGATGTCATTATGCAATGTGCAAAGGGTAATCGCTGCAGCTATAAAGGGATCTCAAAGTAGATGCAGCTTTTTTGCTTTCGCGTTTAAAGTTGGCCACATTTTTTATTCTTATTGCAAATCAATTCTTTGAAGATAATTCTTCTCTCTTTATTTCTGTATCTTAAGCGAAAGTTTGACATTCAAACTTTGAGCTGTGATTTGAGACAGTGTTATATTCTTAATTTTACTTAACATATTAATGATTATCAATGAATTGAAAATATACTTTTACCTTTGCTTCCAATAATGTTCATCTTGTTTACCCACATTTTTTGCCTCATTCTTTGCCCACGTTTAGCTTCCTTCTTTGCCACTTGTTAGCCTTCTTCTTTACCCACATTTTACTGCCTTTACTGTCTTATTGGCTTCTTCTTTACCCACTTTTAACCACTTTCTTTACCCACATTTTAGCCTCCATCTTTGCCCACTTGTTAGCCTTCTTCATTGCTCACTTGTTAGCAAGTCAAGCCAAGTTTATATCGGCGAAAGGCTCGTAGAATCAAATCCCCATTTCAATTAAAGGTCTTTCATAAAGTTATTATCTACTGCAAAGTCTCACACCGTCAAAACAGTCGGATGGCTTGGATATCTTTTCCAAGATTACAAAGGATCATCAATTTCAAATCGTTTTAGCAGACGATTATTTTACAAAATTGAACAAGTTGGAAAAGGAGTGGTTGATAAAGGTAAAAGAGAAGGATTGCATCTTATTCATCCACTTATGCTCAATGTGGCTTTAGTAGATGAATATTTGATGGATAATATCGACGTTCGTATTAAGTTGGAATTAGCCCCAAATGCGTGGGTTCATTAATTCCACCGCACATGCAGAGGAATTTAGATTTCATCTAGAAGAAGCCAGGCTCCATATTGATAAAAAATCATCTCACGGCCCCCAGCTTTACTCGCCCTTCATCAGGCACTTTCAAATCCCAACAGTACGGTGGAAACTGTCTTTAATAAAACACTTTACAGATACGCGCTAGCCCCTAATCAGACACAGGCAACGTTGGATATACCTTTCATTAAGGTTAAACCGGAAAAAGTTTATAAGTTATAATTCACTATTGTTGATATGGAAAGTTTCAATTGTGTTCTGAATAGTTGTCCCATTTATTTTGGTCATAATAATCTTAAACACATAGGGGTCACACTGAATGGTTCTACTTTGTACGACATAAACTCTCAATTCCCAGAAAATTTTTCTCATCTTTACTACGAAACATTAAAATCTTTAGGCTTAACGTATGATCATCTAATTCATTATGATTGCTACGACCGCGGTTGGGCAGTCATCGCATTTAATTTCAAACCTGAAATGGCATTGATGGATACGCTCGAAGTAGAGAAAAATAGGGATTTGAGAATCCATTTAACGTTTGATAGGCAAGTCAACGCGAAAAAAATTATTTTATTGTTTGGAGAAACCAGGGAGTGATATTCAGCCGATCAAGCCCGAAAAGTATATTGCGATGTCAGGGCGTAATCAATAAAAGTTTTCTTACCGCTTTTAAGAGTGCAAAATGTTTGCGTTTCAAATGAATGTTTTTAGTGTAAGATTTTTTCCCACTAAATGCTGTGTCATTATTCACGCAATGTTATTTTGGATGTATGCTTCTTATAATAAAAGAAACTAAGCTGTAATACGATTTTTATCATACATATATGTTAATGTTAAAGGGAATGCAAAAGGGCTTAAAACAAATTGACAGAGAGATGATTACTTTACTGTACATTGGAAGGAATGTGTGCCCAAATCAACCATCTCTCACAGATGTCTTTTATTAACCATATATGTTAATGTATAGGGAAAGCTAAGGCTTAAAACAAATGGACTGAAAGATAAGTACTTCAAATTGAAAAAGCGTGTGTGGGTGATTTCGCATAGGCTCAGGAATGTACATAACAGTGCAAGAGTCATCGTAACAGCTCTCCCAGAGAGAGAGAGAGAGAGAGAGAGAGAGAGAGAGAGAGAGAGAGAGAGAGAGAGAGAGAGAGAGAGAGAGAGAGAACGGGCGCATGTGATCTCCTTGTTTGCATACTAGTGCGTGTCTTATGATGAAAGAAAGAAGCCTGTGTGGTCGCTAGGCTCAATGACAGTGCCTCGGGGGCCGGGGCATGAGTCTTCAAACCATCAGCTCTCCCAGAGAGAGAGAGCGAGAGAGAGAGAGAGAGAGAGAGAGAGAGAGAGAGAGAGAGGAGAGAGAGAGAGAGAGAGAGAGAGAGCGTGTGAACTCCTCACGCGCCGGCAGCATACGTACTCGGTGACCCCATACTGCAAACGTACCCTCTCAAACCGCGGGAGGGGGGAGGGGGAGGGGGCGAGGCAGGGGGGGGGGAGGCTGGTAAACATAACCTCACGTTTAAATCCCAAAACAGTTGCAGAGGCAGACCCATTCACAAAAACTGAAAATTCTAGACGGCCTCGTCTCAAAAGTGAGCAAATCTGGCAGAGTGAGCAATTCTGACAACGTGAGCAAATCTGACAACGGCCCCCCAAAAAGTGAGCAAACCAGGCATAACTTCTACTACTAGAACTAAAATATGGTTTATGAAGGAGTGTACAAAGTGGAATTTATATAAATTTCTTATTCCTCGCATTATGGTTTTTGAGGCATCTTTCTCAGTTATTGACAACAGACCCCTAAGGTTTGTTGCTAGAGTCAGTATTTGTTATTTTCACTATACGCCTTTCTTCTTCCCCAGGGCTTTAAGATAGCATGAAGTCGTGGCTCCTCTTCTACCATCAGTTTAAGAAGTCACTTCAAAGTCTGAACAGTGGCGTTTTATTACGCAATAAGAAGACTGAAATCCAATGTTTCA
>NC_090757.1:68703356-68705856 GCF_036898095.1 Palaemon carinicauda
GTCTGAACAGTGGCGTTTTATTACGTAATAAGAAGACTGAAATCCGATGTTTCACAGACTTTGACGCAACAGGACTACAGCTCTCTTGTCCGTTTGACTAGAAAAATGGTACCTGGTAAGCTTGTATATTCCTGTTTTCTTTTATTGAATGCTCCATTAAACATCAAGGGACCCATCATTATTATTTGGTAATCGTATTCAGTTGGTGACGGAGATCACAGCACAGTTTTTCTTCAAATACGGATACGGCTATCGCTCATAACTATATACTACAGCAAAAAGATTGATTTAGCATAACATGATTTTTTTTTTCCATAGCCTGTTTTCATCTTCAGTATTTGTATGTATGTATGTGACAATGGGAAGAAGCGTGAATTTTCTGCAATTCCTTGTTCACTAATGAAGAACAACTTCACTTCGTTGATAAGATGTAGTTGTTGGACGCCCAAATACTATTAATCAAATGAAACCAGTCTCCCTCGAGCTGCTAATTGCAGTATTGCCAATGATAGTTCATAGAATTAAGGAAAAAGAGGCTGGGAGGTTTGGGTGTGTAAACAAAGATTTAGATATGTTAACAGCAAATGCTTAGTATCTAGGAAGAGCTTCTTTCAGCTTTCGCCCACACCTGTTTATTTTCATACCTACAAAGGCTAGTAGCCAATTACGCATTAGACTTTTTTATTTCTTTACATATCTGTCTTGTTTTATTTTGTCATTTAGTTTCTGTTATTTTTCTATGTATGAGAGACAATTACAACAGCGTACAGTATTACTTTGGTCCTGTATTGGATGTGAATTGTCTCCAATATCCTTGAAAATACAGGCAATACCAAATCATAAAACGTGCAATTGGAGATGATAAATCAGCTAACCTATCATTTTTTAAATTGCAGAGATGATAAACAACCAAAAAATTATCTTCGTGAAATATTCACAACCTCAAATTAATCCTTTTCTTTCCAATAAAAGAAATTCAAGTTCCTAATGTCAGGATGATTTGGTATCTATTATAGATGTAAAATCCTTTGATAAGGATTTAAGTTTTCTCATATTCAAAGTACGCCTACACCTGATAATTAAAGCAAATATTAATTGAGTTCTTTATGATAAAAGCAGAATATAAGAAGATTTAATTACAAGGTTTAATATTATGTAATATTACATCATGAATTGATAGTGTTGAAACCTTTCTCTCAGGTAAGGCTTATTTGAAAGCTGACTGTAATGACAAGCAGGAGATTTTTACCCAAAGAAATTTTGTTCAACTTATTTCAATTATTAAAAGATAGTCGTTAGGAAAATAGGTGCTTGACTTTTAAATTTAATTTCAATTTATAATTCATTTTACAACAAATGATATCGGCGTCAATGACTTTTGATGTCAGGATGCCAGAAAACCCAGAAGGAATCAATTTGTTTTTCCCTAATTATAGCATTCCGAAAATATCTGGGAAAACCGCGGTGTGTATTCTTTCCTCACATCACACTTTCTGTCCTGCGCTGAGCTGGATCTATATTTAAATGTATAAATAAATGCAACTAAATTATCAATAATTATATCCATGCATAATGAAGAGCTAATGTCTGGCTCTACAAGTGCGTGTATATATATATATATATATATATATATATATATATATATATATATATATATATATATATATATATATATATATATATATATATATATATATATATATATATATATATATATATTTATATATACACATATATATATATATATATATATATATATATATATATATATATATATATATATATATATATATATATATATATATATATATATGTATATATATATATTTACATATATGTACATACATATATATATATACATATATATATATATATATATATATATATATATATATATATATATATATATATATATATATATATATATATATATATATATATATGTCTTATTTAAAACTGTAATCGAACAGTTTAACATGTTTTTTCAAAAAGGCCCATAAAAGAAACACAGGAAATATGAATAAATCACACTATATTTCGGTCAATAAACATCGACCCTCTTCAGGATGTAAAGTAAAAGTGAGGATTACAGTGGAGAGTGACGGTTTATATATGAAAGCAAAAGGGTGTGTTCAATTGTTCTATAGTTGTTATAATTGCTGGAAGGATTAGCCAAATTTAATTACATCCAGGTGCGTGTTCTTATTGTTGAGCCGCTTGGAGGAAGTCTTGACCTCTGATGCATGTCTGGTGGTCGGTCTCCGTGGATTATCTTCTTAATGAGAGGGTTGAGAAGAGTATTGTCCACTGTGTCAGCTTTCCATTGGCCCCCAGATAGGTTCATTGTGTTTGATTGATTTATGATGGCTGATTCCAGGATTTTCCTTCTGTACGGACAGGTACTCTTAAAAAGCAAAGACGACTCACTCCAGTTAATCTGGTGCCCTAAATCCCTAAGGTGAATGAAAATCCCCGAGTTTTCATACCCATATCTAACAGA
>NC_090757.1:68710856-68715856 GCF_036898095.1 Palaemon carinicauda
CTCAATATCTTCATCATATGGCAATAGTTGGCGCCGAGGTTCTTGGGACGTTTATGTTCATAGACTCAAATGAAACTCATGTTTATAAGAAAATTGGGCTTCATTTATGATTAGACTTAATTTCCACATAATTGAAACAAATAGCAAAATTTAGGAAGAGTTGGAAAATAATTCATTCGGGGCTTGTTGTTACAATCAGTAACAACTTGCCCCGCATGATATATATACTGTAGTTGCAGAAGCTACAGAAATGGCTAACGAAATCAAAGCAAAAGATAAATGCTAATTATAACATAGGCTACATGATACCACTTTAAACCTATCCATGAACACCCAACTCCCTAGCACATAAGCCTTGAGAATATGATCGCAGACGCTGTTGCTAGCAGAAGCAAGGATGGCATAGGTAGGCGTTACATGCACCAATCACCTCCTTCTATAAAGACAGATCAAAGACCTATAGGAGAAATTATAACCCCAGAGGAGCTGAGATCATTTAAAAGGGGTGGCCCAAGAAACAATCAAAGATGCAACCAAAGAAAACGCCACACAGCAATACTAACAGACACACCTGAGAAGATGAAACTATAGCAGCACTATGAGGATTCACAAGTAAAAATGCTCAAGAGTAAAACCACCCGAACAACAAAGGGTTTCTGAAGTCTGGGGGAAATAAGAACAGACAGAACATTGAACATTATTGGTGTCTTGCATGTGGTGGCGAATGGTCAAATTTAAACTCAGGGAAGCAATAAGTGCAATGCATCAAATGCAAAGATTAAGCCCATAAAAGGTACACAAATGAAAGTGACTTCTCTATAAGGAAATACTACCCGATTTCCTGTGGATTTTGAAGGATGTGATTTTTTTTATATTCTTTAAAAATGCACCCCATGGTCTGTAACAACTTAACCTGCATATGGGACAAGTTTTATACAAAAAATTTTCTGCTATTTTCCCTCATATACAGAAACTAAAAAATATATAACCTTTTTGTTATATGTTTATGATAACATATATAACAAACTTTTGAAGGCATTAAATCCTTTAGGTTTCCTTCATTAGGTATTAAATCAGAGGTAATAATAGTGAAAGTGTAACAACCATCCCCGGTGTCTCATATATATATATATATATATATATATATATATATATATATATATATATATATATATATATATATATATATATATATATATATATATATATATATATATATATATATATATATCCAATGCTAAAAAAGTCATAGAAAAGACTTCGTCAGGTTCTCACGATTACAATCTATAATTATCATGGTATATAACAACATCGGGCTGTTTTGCTAATTAGATAGAAAACTGTTTATTTGTAATATGGGAAATAGGTTATTCAATCAATCAACTGGGATAAAGATAGACAGATAGATAGAATAGATAGTTGCTACAACCTTGCTAGTAATGACCCCATCAACAAAGAGATGTAAAGATGTGCTAAAGAACTTAGCAAACTTTCTTGTTAGCAAACATTGCGAAGAAAAATATATAGGTTTTTATCGATTATAAAAATGTATTAAACATCGTAATTGAAGAGCTTTGTTCATTTACAATTAAATACGTTATGATATTGAAATGCTTCTAGACTTATTTATGAAATGTCATTTACAGTTAATGAACACATTACTTATTTGCCAGGAATAAGTAACGATTTGAGAACCTCTAGAAAACAATTGGTAAATTGTGCACCTCCTTAAGCCCCAAGGAAACGCTTCCTTTGACACGTTAGGAAGATTATGCAATAAATATTTGCACTTGATTAAACGCTGCTTACCTATATTGCATATACTGTAGTCCCAGTAAGTAAGTTGAATGGGATATACACATATCATCGGTTAAAACAGTGTAATGTGAACTGTAATGAGAGAAGAGTACAAGAAAAATGATATCCCGGAACGATCTCTACATTAAACAGTACTATTACATTCGAGTTTATTGGATATTTCGGAAGTTATCAAAGCAATTAATAAGAACAAGAGCAACCAGAGATTTCTGACCTCCGCCAAAGGTTAATGGAGTCGTCCATGTCCTAAGATCTATCTGTGCTGGAAATTTCGTCAAAATCCGTCAATTTGATTTGACTTTATACCTAAAATGGCTCAAAACACAAATCCAGATTTATAATCCACAACCAGATCCGGATCAGCTTAAAAATTCATTGGGGTCGTCCACGTTGTAAGGTAGTTTTGACGCAATCCTTTCCACAGATGCACACATCAATAAACCATGAGACGGGCAAAGAGTAGGTTGTGAGTCAAAGGCGAGATGAATGCAACTGAGTAACTTTATTACAGACACATTAAGTATATATACACACTATGACAAAATACAAACATGCTATTTCTTGTCAAACCGGCAACCTGTTCTGTTAACAATTAGCAATGAAGTAGGTAGACAGGCTATTACAAGTTGCTGTCAGTGTGAGGGAAGAGTGAAGATAAAAAGGATAATACAGTGGAACCTCTACACACGAACGTATCTACATCCGAATTTTCCAAGATCCAAAGTTAAATTCGAGCAATTTTTCGACTCTACACCCGAATTTTATTTCGACACACGAAGTAAGCAATTTTCGTCGTACCGGTTGTATCCGAAGTTTTCGACACGCGAAGTACAATTCGAACACGTTCCTACTCTACACCCAAATTTTTTTTCGACACCCGAAGAAAACAATACCCATGCACGTAGATGGTACTCATAGCGCCGGATGTATTTTTTATTTTCGCCGGTAGAAGGCAGCATTTCTACCTCGGAGGGACCCTCAATTAGCATGGCTTGGGACATTCCTCTGTTCTCGTCGGCTTTGTGTGGTTGTGTCCTGTGCGTTCTGCTATTAACTGTGTTTTTATCGTGGTTTTTTATATTCATCCTTTTACGGTATTTTACGTAAATCATGGGTCCTAAAAGGCTTAGTTTTGCAAGTGGTAGTGGTAGTGGTGAGAAAAGGAATAAGGAAATGCTTTCTTTAGAAGTAAAGCAAGGAATTATTGAAAAGCATGAGCGTGGCGTCCGTGTGAATGAACTTACAAAAGAACATCACGACGAACTTACTACAGAGGAGCTCAAGGAACTCCATTCTATGTCTGAGCACATGAGTGATGACAAAGAAGGGATCGAGGAGGTAGAACATGTGTTAGGTTCGGTGTAAATAAAAGAGGTGTTAGGAAAATATCAAGACGTGGTCGACTTCATCGACAAATACCATCCAAAGAAATTGCAGGTTTGTTGTGTGGTTGCGCAGTTTGATGATGTTTCCCTAACTTATTTTCGAAACATTCTGAAAAGCTGTACCAAGCAACTTTCTATCAATAGCTTCTTTAAAAAAACTACGAAGCGAACTCGTGATGAAGAGGAAGGAAGTGGTTCAAAGAAAACGGCAAAGAGTGAAGCGAAATAAAGTGAAACAAAGAAAACGGCAAAGAGTGAAGCGAAAGAAAGTGAAACAAAGAAAACGGCAAAGATTGAAGAAAAAAAAATTCAATCAATTTTAAGTGTAGAGTGGAAGTGATTAAAATTAATCATCAAAAAGAAAAAAAGAAAATGTAAAAAAAAATATAAAATATAAAAAAAAAAAAAAAATAAGTTCACTTAGTGTAAGTTAGAATAAGTTACGGTAGGGTACATTTATCGTAGTCAACCTCTTTACCTCCCCGCCGCCCGTCCGTCTCCTCTCTGCGTAGCAAGACCAACACCTGCGCTGGACTTTCTAAGGTAAAGTGACGCTAAAAACCCATTTCTTATTTATTATTTCTTGATAATTATTCTTTTTTACATGTCTATTATCTAATTTAGAGTGCATATTGTCATGTGTAATTATGTGTAGTAATTTATTAAGGAGTTATCATAGGTTTTTGGGCTCAACCACGGATTAATCCTATTTCAATGTATTTTTATGGGAAAATTTGTTTCTACATCCGAACATTTTCTACATCCGAACATTTTCTACATCTGAAGTCGGTTGTGGAACGGATTAAATTCGTATGTAGAGGTACCACTGTATATACAAAAAAGAGAGATGTCGTTACTATGTACGATTGTGTGACACATGGGTGGTACATGGCTCCCCTCCTAAATATGATATACTGTACATGTTGAATAGGGCTCCCTGATCTAGAGAGGCAAACTGTAGCCGGGTCATCTGGCAGGAGATAAGCAGGTTTTAGACGATCAATGGAGAACTAGTCTTCTGTGCTTTCAGATTGTGTCGGATCACAAGGAAAGGGCCCATGTAAGGGGGCGTTCGTGGTGGCTTGCTAGTGTCGTTGCGTGGGAAGACATGCGATGCAGAGTGCAATTCTGTCGGTATGTGAGGCTTCGCTGGGGGCTTGTAAGTCTGGCGGCATGAAGTAAATTTTCCAATGACGTGACGTATGCACTGGAGATCGTCAGAGGAAGTTGCAGAAGGGAAAAAATTGGCAGGAACGACCAATAGGTCGCCATACAGCATTTCAGCTGCTGAGATGTCCAGTGTGTCTATAGGAGTGGTCCTTAGTTCCAGGAGGACCCAGAGAAGCTGATTAACCAGTTTGAGTGCTTGCAGCGGGACATCAAAGCTGCTTTGAGGGTGCGATGAAAATGTTCAACCATTCCAGTGGCAGCCGGGTTGTAGGCAGTTGTCAATGTAGGGTGATGCCGAGGAAATTCGCTAATGATATCCACAATTGACAGGTGAAATTGGTACCCCTGTCAGAAGTAACATGCTCAGGGATACCAAATTTTGCTATCCATCCTGAGCGTAAGGGAGATGTACATGAAGCGGACGTTGCAGTTTCCATTGGAATAACTTCAGGCCAACGAGGTCGATGGTGGTAAACAGGTAACGATGTCGTTGTGATGTGGGTAGGGGCCTACAACATTAACGGGAATGTGAGCGAAACCACGCTGAGGTTGAGGAAGGATGCCCACTCCTGAATCCGTGTGTCGATGTACTTCTAAGAGAATTTTTTTCAATCTTCCTTGTATCTT
>NC_090757.1:68728356-68740856 GCF_036898095.1 Palaemon carinicauda
AGAAGTAATATACTAAGGAATACCAAATCTCACTATCCACCCTGTGAGTAAGGCGGGTGTACATGAGTCAGTTGTTGCAGTTTGCATTGGCATGGCTTCAGACTAACGAGGGGATCGATCAATGACAGTAAACAGGTAACGATGTCCTAGTGATGTGGGTAAGGGACCTATTACCTCGACATGAATGTTGGCAAAATGACACTGAGGTTGAAGGAAGGTGCTCACCCCTGAATCCGCGTGTTGATGTATTTTCGAAGTTTAGCATGAAGTACAGGCAAGGAGCCAATCCTTAGCCTCCTTAGTAATGCTGTGCAAAATGAACTTCATCTTCAGTGGGTGTGCAATACATTGGCTTTGATGTATGTGAAATTCTATGGATGAAATAAAACACCTGTCAGCGCACAGGAGCAGGTAACCATGGTCATGGTCTACTAGTACTGATGGCGCAATAGAGGATGGCTTTGGAGTTGTCGGAGGCGACACCTTCCCAATGGAGGGATGTGCAGGATGTCCTGCAAGCTTGGAACTCTAAATCTTTTCGTTGGCTTCTGAGGAATTGTAATCCAATCCCAGGTTAATGTCAGCCATTGTGTGTTTGGCAGGGCATCGGCAACAGAATTAATTTTCCTAGAGATGTCATAAAGGTTGCAATTGTATTCAGATATGGCGGAAA
Organism: Palaemon carinicauda; assembly: GCF_036898095.1. Classification (NCBI taxonomy): domain Eukaryota; kingdom Metazoa; phylum Arthropoda; class Malacostraca; order Decapoda; family Palaemonidae; genus Palaemon; species Palaemon carinicauda. Next base: position 68,729,030 of record NC_090757.1, read on the forward strand.
GATGTCCGCATTGACGAGCGGACTAGCCATTGGAGTGTTGAGTGAAGACGTGCACCAGAGGCATGTGATCCATTTTTATGACAAATGGCGTACCATCTAAGAAGAGGCGAAAGTGACAAACAGCCAAATGCACTACCAGTAATTCACAGTCAAAGGTAGAGTAGCCAGATTCCGCCTTGAAAAGTTTTCTACTGAAGAAGGCCAAAAGGATGGCGAGCTGTTGACCACCTGCTAAAGTACAGCAGTGGTTAATAGGGGATCCTTTGCATTGCAAAGAGTGGATTCTTGATGGGCACCCCGCTTCAGTTCTTTTGGCTTGCCCTTGAGAGAAGCATAGAGTGGGGCAGATGGATGGCAGGAAACGGTGATAATAGTTCATCATGCTAGAGAATTCTTGAATTGCTTTGATGGTTGAATGGGTGAGGAAATTATGAACGGCTGCTACCATCTCAGGGAGGGGTGGACTCCTTTAGGAGTGATGTGGAGCCCTAATAACGATACTTTGTTGGCCCCAAAGGTACACTTGTCGTACCGGACTACAAGGCCATTCTGTTGTAGGCAGTTGGGAATGATGCGTAGGTGACGGTGGTGTTCCTCTTTGAAGGAAAAGAACAAAAGTGTGTCGTCCACATAACTTATGCAGAAGGGGAGGTTCACTTGAATGCCTTCCAAAGGGGCTGAAAAGTAGTCCCAGTATTACGACGCCCAAAACATTAGTAATTGAATGTGTATGTACCAAATTGGGTGGTCATTGCAGTCTTGGGGATGTATTCTGGGCTTACAGATACTTGGTAGTACCACTTCAAGAGGTCGAGCGTCCAGGAAATTTTCGCTTGTGCAAGTAGGAGGTAGTATTGGCAATGTTTGGGAGGGGGTAGTGACCCAATTCTGTCTGCATGTTCAGACGCCTGTAATCCCTGCAAGATGCAGAGAGCCATCTTTCTTCAGGATGTGTAAGGGCGACGACCATGGACTTAACGCCTTTTAGCAAAGGCCCATTTCTTCCATTTCGGCGAATGTTTCTTTAGCGGCTGCCAAACGATCCGGTGCCAGACGCCTGAATTTGGCTAAAAATGGGGTTCCAGTCACTTTAGTATGGTGATAAATACCGTGTTGGGCGAAGTTCTGGATGTTAGACTTCCGAGTATGACGTGAGGAAGTTGGTATAGGCCTCCAGGAGTTCACTGATATTGAAAGCAAGGAAGAAGGGATTGTAGTAGAGTAGGAGTCTGCATTGACTAACCGTTGGGAGTCTGCATTGACTAACCGTTGGTGAGTAACATCAACCAGGAGGAGGAAATGGTTAAAGAAATTCGCACAGAGGATTGGCAATGTGAAGTCAGCAACGAGAGACTTCCAATGATACTGGGCGCTCCCAAACGAAAATGTAAGGGTTTCGTACCCATTATTGGGGATCGTAGATCAATTGGCCGCTACCACGACAGCCATCAGTAAGCTTTAGAATGACCACGTCGTGTTTTGGTGTTTTGGAGAGTGGCCTTAGTAGTAGAGAATGGCAAGCACCAGTGTCAACTAAAAAGAGAAGGTCCGTACCTACATCATGTAGGGAGGCCAACCCCAAAAGCGATGGCCTACTTATAAGTGTTTTGTGCAATAACAGTCATTTGCATATATCTTCACAGCAGCTGTGAATCTGGAGTGGTAGTAGTACAACTGCAACCAATGGGCTTCAGTAAGTGGCTAGAGAAGTCGATTGGTGTGTGAGCGAGGGGTAGCATATGTAGCTGGGGGGCAGTTTGTTGCCGCTATGGCACATTACGGAGTGGGCGTCTATGTCCTACCATATCCCGTCCTACCAAATTCATTGTTCTGGATGGTAAACTTCCGAGTATGATGTGAGGAGGTGGGTAGAGGCCTCCAGGAGTTCGCTAATGTGGAAAGCAAGGACGAAGGGATTGAAGTAGAGTAGGAGTCTGCACTGACTTACCGCCGGTGAGCAACATCAACCAGAAGGAGGAAATGGTTGAAGAAATCTGCACAGAGGATTGGCAATGTGAAGTCAGCAACGAGAGACTTCCAATGATACTGGGCGCTCCCAAACGAAAATGTAAGGGTTTCGTACCCGTGATTGGGGATCGCAGATCCATTGGCTGCTACCACGACAGCCATCAGCAAGCTTAGAATGACCACGTTGTGTTTTGGAGAGTGGCCTTAGTAGTAGAGAATGGCAAGCACCAGTGTCTACTAAAAACAGAAGGGCTGTACCAACAGCATGTAAGATAAAGATTCTTGATAGGGGAGGCCAGCCCCAAAAGCGATGGCCCACTAACAAGTATTTTGTGCAATAACAATCATTCGCATATCTCTTTGCAGCACCCGTGAATCTGGTGTGGTAGTAGTACAACTGCAACCGATGGGCGTCAGTAAGTGGCTAGAGAAGTCGTTGATTGGTGTGTGAGCGGGGGATAGCATATGTGGCTGGTAGGCATCTTTGTTGCTGCTATGGCACATTACGGAGTGGGCGTCTATGTTTTACCACATTCTGTCCTACCAAATTCACGTCAGCTTTATTCGATGTTGAATAGTTGTCCTCTTCATCAGGAGTGGAGGCATTGATGGAGGTCTTGAAGGTGGTTAAGTAGTTGTTCATAAGTGCATCGACTTGGTCATCATATCATTCATGGGCAAAATATCCACATCAGGGATGGCAGCGCATACAGTTTCTGGTAGTCGTCATATCAAAAGGGCACAAAGTAGGTTCACCTCCAGAGGAAAGCCATTTGCGGCAGATAGCAGGCTAGCGATACTGGTCATTTCCCTTAGAGTGAGCAAAGCTTTGTTGTTCCCCAAAGGTTGCTGAGAGAGATGAAAAGGCTTAGCTATACGTGTGGCTAGCGATAGTGAATACTGTTCAAAAGAGGTATGCTTTGACAATATCGTATGCTGTTGGGGTGTTCTCTTGCTTACAAAACCAATCACAGATTTCCGGGAAAATTTCCTCGGGGATTGCCACGTGGACATAATTGGCTTTTATCTAACTTTATGTTTCAACAGATAAGTTTATTTACAAGAAGTTCTGAGCAAGAATGTTAAAAAAAAAAAAAAAAAAAAAAAGGCAATGCATAAAAAGACAAGCTTAATTTTTATCCTCTCAATTGTCAAACATATTTTTTAAGACTTTTAAAGTAATGCATATAAGCGAAACTCTCTCTTACACACACCCTTCCGTTCTCATTTTAAATATTGTATGTATATCTACCCGAATATTTAGGCGTCATTTTTGATGAGCCTGGTGTATAAATAGTAAAGATAAGCTATGTATGTATATATATATATATATATATATATATATATATATATATATATATATATATATATATATATATTTATATATATATTTATATATATACGACAGCTAAGTAAAACGAGTAAATCTATGCATGCCACCAGCCCCCCCCCCCCCTCTCTCTCTCTCTCTCTCTCTCTCTCTCTCTCTCTCTCTCTCTCTCTCTCTCTCTCTCTCTCTCTCTCTCTCTCTCCGGGTAGCGTGCATAGTTAACAATGCAAAAGTGCCCCTTAGTTCTCGACCGGACTTTGGAGAACTGATGTACGTGGGGGGGGGGGGGGTGTCCTAAAAGCCGAGAATGGCCCACTTCAATTAAGATGAAACTTGTTCCTAATTACTAGGAGACCGTAAGTGTCTCAACTAGTGCAAAGAGAGAGAGAGAGAGAGAGAGAGAGAGAGAGAGAGAGAGAGAGAGAGAGAGAGAGAGAGAGAGATTTCGATGCCACTGTCTCTTGTAATAATTGTACTCGTATATCAAAATAAAAAAAACTTATAATTAGAGGGTGAAACTATTTAAAATATTCTCTCTCTCTCTCTCTCTCTCTCTCTCTCTCTCTCTCTCTCTCTCTCTCTCTCTCTCTCTCTCTCTCTCTCTCTCTCTCTCTCTCTCTATTAAAAATCAATATCCCAATTTCTTTTGTAGACCACAAATAAATTTTACCTGTTGTGCTATATATTGTGTTGTTTTGAAACATTAACGACCACTTTTCAATTGAACAAGATCTAGGATGTATAAATTTAACAACATACATCTATACACACATATTATATATATATATATATATATATATATATATATATATATATATATATATATATATATATATACATATATATATGTGTGTGTGTGTGTGTGTGTGTATACATGTATATATATGTATATATATACATATATATAAATTATATCTATACTGTATATATATATATATATATATATATATATATATATATATATATATATATATATATATATATATATATATATATGTGTGTGTGTGTGTGTGTGTATACATGTATATATATGTATATATATACATATATATATATAAATTATATCTATACTGTATATATATATATATATATATATATATATATATATATATATATATATATATATATGTGTGTGTGTGTGTGTGTGTGTGTGTGTGTGTGTGTGTGTGTGTGTGTGTGTGTTAGTGTGCGAATGTTATACGTACACATTGTGGTTCCATCTTATGTCTCTTCAATGTGATATAGAAATATTAGACTTGTAGGTTACTTCTTAGAATAAGTCAAAGTTTTAGGTTAACTTTAAACAATTTATTGATAGCTCCATCACTGGAGTATGGATGGTTTGGTCGGATGACCATTCCGTATGAAAAGATGAATAGAACAGCTTTACAATAAGCTCGCATTGATAATGTAACATTATCTGTCTCAGTGTCTCATATAAATACAAAGAGAAATGATCACGTAGCCTTATAGCCGGAAGTCAGTTGATTCCGGTAGGGATCAATAAGACAAGTGTTTCTCACGGGAGGCGTTGTGACATGTTTACAAGACATATATATCTGTTTACTCATACAATGCTTTCCAAGCATTGCTTTAGCATGGTCTATTTTCACATCTTGTTATGGCTGCTCTCACACTTCCAACTCTCCAATGATCCCTTGGGTCAGGGGTTTATAAATGTATACATTATATTAGCTCGGACAGCTACCATTTAAGCATTGAACATTAAAAGTTACGTTAAAATATGTTTATTAGGAGTGTGATTGGATATATATTCTAGTTATAGCCATAAACAAGTGATTAAGGAAGAGTATGCAAAAAAGTGTATGTAAAAAAAAAATACATATCTAACACACATAGTCATAAACAAAGAAAAATGCATGGAAAATACGGATCCATGTATGCTATATATGGCATAATGCTAGCAAATGATTACGAGGTACCACAAAAAAAAATTGAACATGTAGATACGAATTGGTAACTTGTTAAAGAATAGTTGTTATTTTTGTTAAAGATGCAGACATATTATAATTGATATTATTGTTCATTAGTAACTGATTAAGAATATTTGTTACCTTGGTAAAGACACAGATACATTAAAATTGAAATGATTGTGCACAAGATATACTGTAGATTCCTGGTACGTACACGCACCACGGTTTCATATATATATATATATATATATATATATATATATATATATATATATATATATATATATATATATATATATATATATATATATATATATATATATATATATATATATATATGGCTCAGATATTTTATTAGGTGCCCAAAAGATACTTTTTTAATATATAGGGCTACAATATTTTATTAGGTGCCCAAAAGATACTTTCTAACTGATTATATATATAAATACAAATGCATTGTTCTGGAGTCTCTTCAACTACATATTACCAGCGTGCTGACCGTTTTTCACACGCTTCTCAGTTTCCGACAATTTTAACCCCCGAGTCAAGTGAAATGGCCAATTTCAAATGGCTCTAAATGTAACTGCTTTCAACGCAATAGGAGTGTTGTCTGGATGTGGCAAAACGTTCCTCTAGAGCTCCACCTATTTTTGCCTCAATCTACGCCAAGCAAAGATGTTAACGGCGATAATAATCACCTCAGTAACACTGATTAATGCCAGCGACATGTAGAAACGAAGATGACCCCCCTGCATAAGTCGGTGACGGGTGGTCCATCTCGGCTAGTTGCGTCAACCGATTAGCCACCCGTGCGTTGTATGGGAGAGGTAAGGATGAGATCGTAGTGGTCCACGTAAAATTCGTGAAGTAGGCCCGCTCCCTGATGAGAGTGTTAATTCCTTAGACCGTGTAGTTTGTGGACGTCCCGATGCAACCGTCAGCTGCAATGAAGACCTTGGAGTGGGTCGTGGATCCGTCCGGGCATGATACATTGAAGCCGGCCTCGTCGTATCACATCCACGGGCCGTTGTTCAATCTGTAATTGAACTAATTATCGTCAAAAGGATAAAGTTTTTTCAGACAATCTTCGTGTGTATGGGAGAGAGAACCGTTTAGTACTATACCTAATTCGCATGAATCCATTGATATATGATGGAATTCAAATGAGTCAGCTGTACATACTTTATTATTCATGGCTTCTGAACAGTGAGTTAATTTATCTAAGTCTCTAATGACTGTATATGTTTCCTTACCAGGGGAAATCAATACGTATCCTGTCAAACTTGATATTACTGGACTTGAGTTATTCGACATGAAAGTTGGGAATGGTGATATTTTGTATGCTTGCCAGGCATCAGAAGAATCAAAGGGAATTGTAATCATGATCCTGTAATATCTGATCCTGGCAAAGTTTTCTTTACTCGCACTAATATATTCGAAGTTACGTTCGGCTCGATAGATTGCGTGCAAGCTGATATTACGGGGTGAACGAGAATTCTGTTGGGTCGCGTATATTATTTCTTGATTCATGAGACAAGAGATTGGTTCTTCAATGCACGTTACTGTTTTATTTGCCGTCTCCTTTTTATCCAAAACTTATTTTAAGGTATTAGAAGACTTATAGAATTTTCCTTTGATATACGCGCCGTGTTTGGCAGGGGCTAAAGTAATGTTTTGAGTGCCCATAGACGGGTATCCTATAATTACAGCTGAATACATATCAATGTTTTGTACAACGATAAAGGTATCGGCAAACGTGCGCTTACCGATCTTGTACTGAAAATGAGTTACTCCTATTACATTTAATTCATTATTTCCTATACCAGAAACCCTTACTCCGTACTTCTCTAAAGGGAAGTTCGAAAATAACAAGTGATGAGTCCTCAAATCCATGATATTTCGTGGACTACCAGAGTCAAAAAATAATGTGAAGGATCGGTGTTCTAAATTTACAGCATATAATGTTGGTCGTAACTCATTTTGGCTTATTATTGCGTGAATTTGTTGCAAATCTACGGGAACCTGCACTGATTTATAGGATTCGGCTGTGTGTTTCATAGGAAAATCTATTGCCTCACAATGATCTGATAAATTATTGAATGGATTACTTGATACAAAAGATGTTGATATGAATGACCCAACATCACTCTCTCCCCCATTGGAGTTAACTACTTGGTATTTGCCTTGCTTTGCACATTCTGAAAATTCGTGTGACATTGCGAGTTCTAGCTAGACGCCCCAGAAACAGAGTTACTTGAAGCACTATTTGTTTGTTTTTTATTTTGAACTACATTGCCGTTCGCCTGTTTCTTTTTATTAAACTGAGGATTTTTCTTTTTATTTCCATAGGGAACTGTCTGCGTGTTTCTAGGATTCTGCTGTTGATTACGCGAGAAGCACTGACTATATGAATGGGTTGAACTGTTATGAATTGAACAAAATCGCGTCCTACAGTCTGCAATCAAGTGACCTTGACGTTTGCAATTGTAACAAGTCATCCCGGCAGCTTGATTATCATTAACTACGATTACTTGTTGTGGCTTAGTTTCATTTTTTGCAAAAACTTGAGTAAGCAAGAGATTAAGGTCAGTACACTTAGACATGTGTTTCTTTATCTGTTTATACACATCTAGTTCCGTACTTTCGGGCGTTAGCTTTTTATCAAAACACCGCACTAAAACCTCAGGTAACATAATTGTCATGCAAGTAAAATACATTAGCCATAAGAAATTGTTCACAGCGATGTTATCCCCTGTAACCCATGTGAAATTACTTAAAATATCCTGATATTCATTCAGCTGGTCGGCAATGAGAGCCGCCCGTTCTATAACATTAAGTTGAGTCATAGAGGCTTGATTAAGTGTATTTCTTAATGTCAAAACTACGTCTAAAGCTTCCTCACCGCCATATATTGCATGTAGCCTAACTTTGAATCATCCCATGTAACTGCCTCTTGGAAAGAGACTCCTCTAAGGTATGCGCTTGCATCTCCTTTAGCAAAGTCTATGAAACTTTTAGCTTCTTGTAATTGTACAGATGCGTCTGTGATGCGTTTTGCGTTTAAATGAGCATCTACTGACGAGATCCATGACTCGGCATTCTGAGGCAGAAACCCATTGACCCGTCCTTGAAAAGGAAGGATAGCTGATCTTGCACTCACTAGAGTTACCACGGGAGTGGGGTTACTGGGTCCGGGAGTCACAGGTGCCGACATGTTAACTTTAACTTTTTTCCTATCACTAGGATTCCTTGCGATCCTATCAAAATATCTATATGGATACACACGTCCACTGCGTAAACGCATATGCACTATACTATAAAGATATGTTGCAGATTATAACAAAGTCCCCCAAAATGATGATATTAAGACAGTTAATGTGACAATGATATTTCCCAAGAACTTCTGAAAGAAAACGGAATAAGCAAAAAGAGAGAAAAAATTCAGCAGACGAGAATTCGTAGTTGAATGTAGATTCCTTTCATGAAGGAAGATTAAGATTACACATAACTCACCCCAGCAATTATGGACGATCGACTCGTGACATCAAACACTTCAATGGAAAAAACCTGAATGAATAAAGGATGTACTTAGCTTTATTATATATGCACGAAGATTGTTTTGATCCGATGACGTCACGTCCTCTCTCTCTCTCTCTCATTTGCAGGAAGAGTTTAGCTGGCGTGATGACCTTCGACTTAGCTTCACGTCATGCGTTGTTTATTCGATGAATTTTTCACTTCCCAATGTGATTCTTGAATGTTTGTGATGAAAGTCGTTTACTAAACGTTGATATAGATGAAGGATATTTCTTTGTATTCTTAGGATATTTAGTAATGCTTGTTGATTGAAGATCCTAGTTCCCCAGTTTATATCTGATTTATATCTGATATTCGATGAGTTCATTACTTCGGTAGACATAGATACTTCATTGTAATTTTAGATTTATTACTGTTGTAACTACCGATTATTACAGTTGTAACAGCTGGTTGTTGTTGTTGTAATCGCTGGTTGTTATAGTTGTAATCGCTGCCACCAATTGTTAGTGTGCGAATGTTATACGTACACATTGTGGTTCCATCTTATGTCTCTTCAATGTGATATAGAAATATTAGACATGTAGGTTACTTCTTAGGATAAGTCAAAGTTTTAGGTTAACTTTAAACAATTTATTGATGGCTCCATCACTGGAGTATGGATGGTTTGGTCAGATGACCATTCCGTATGAAAAGATGAATAGAACAGCTTTACAATAAGCTTGTGTCGATAACGTAACATTAGCTATCTCAGCGTCTCATATAAATACAAAGAGAAATGATCACGTAGCCTTATGGCCGGAAGTCAGATGATTTCGGTAGGGATCAATAGGTCAACTGTTTCTCACGGGAGGCATTGTGACATGTTTGCAAGACATACATAAATGTTTACTCATGCAATACTTTCCAAGCATTACTTTAGCATGGTTTATTTTCACAACCTGTTATGGCTGCTGTCACACTCCCAACTCTCCAATGATCCCTTGGGTCATGGGTTTATAAATGTATACATTACATATATATATATATATATATATATATATATATATATATATATATATATATATATATATATATATATATATATATATATATATATATATATATATATATATATATATATATATATATATATATATATATATATATATTTATACATATATACATATATATATATATGTGTTATGAACCGCCTTAATGGTTCATTAGGTTCTTTAAAAATACTAAAAGAATTGGGACTGGAATGAACCGATGGCCTGCAACAACCAAAGGGGCGGGTATAAAAGATAATACTAAAGTACCTTAACCTAGTTTATTTTACAAAAATTATACAAAAATAAATTATACACAATAATTACAATGAGTACAGGTAATGGGAAGCACAGCGACCTAAATGATCATTACCATAAATTCAGTTAACTTTCAAAAATACAAATACAGTTTACTTAAAGTTCAAGCAAAAGATAAATAAAATTAGCAATATTAATCAACAAAAACACAGTAAGCAGCAGGAATGACAAATTAATAAGAGAATCTTCTCATTATTAATGACATAATCAAGACGAGCCTATACACTTGCTCTTCCAACAAATAAACATCCACAAACAATCCCTGATCCTAGAGGACGTCCATCGAACACTACGGGAACGACCACGACAGTGTCGATACAACAGCCACTTTGCTGCCACCGAAGAATAACTCTTCAAATCCATCTCGACCTCGAGAGCTAGGTTGAGGACAAGTCACCATCAACAAGGAGATACTCCAAATCTGTGTCTGCTGCTTTTTCTCGACTGCATCACGAGAACCGGTCCATCTGGCTTCCCAAACCTGACTAAAGCTTGTCATTCACAACGTGCCAAAAGTAAACAAGACATTCGCATTGACAAAGAAAAATAGGGCAGTTAAAAAAAATGTAAACTAGGTTGTTTTAGAATCAAATAACCTAACACCTCCACACTCAAAGAAAAAAAAAAAATTACATGAATTTTTTTTTCCAGATTACTCTTTCACCGACCCCCAAAGATGTCACAGAACCACCAGCCAAAACAGACCCAATCCTGTCACGGTCGCCATTGTTATGAACCGCCTTAATGGTTCATTAGGTTCTTTAAAAATACTAAAAGAATTGGGACTGGAATGAACCGATGGCCTGCAACAACCAAAGGGGCGGGTATAAAAGATAATACTAAAGTACCTTAACCTAGTTTATTTTACAAAAATTATACAAAAATAAATTATATACAATAATTACAATGAGTACAGGCAATGGGAAGCACAACGACCTAAATGATCATTACCATAAATTCAGTTAACATTCAAAAATACAAATACAGTTTACTTAAAGTTCAAGCAAAAGATAAATAAAATTAGCAATATTAATCAACAAAAACACAGTAAGCAGCAGCAATGACAAATTAATAAGAGAATCTTCTCATTATTAATGACATAATCAAGACGAGCCTATACACTTGCTCTTCCAACAAATAAACATCCACAAACAATCCCTGATCCTCGAGGACGTCCATCGAACACTACGGGAACGACCACGACAGTGTCGATACAACAGCCACTTTGCTGCCACCGAAGAATAACTCTTCAAATCCATCTCAACCTCGAGGGCTAGGTTGAGGACAAGTCACCATCAACTAGGAGATACTTCAAAGCTGTGTCTGCTGCTTTCTCTCGACTGCATCACGACAATCGGTCCATCTGGCTTTCCAAACCTGACTAAAGCTTGTCATTCACAACGTGCCAAAAGTAAACAAGACACCCGCCTTGACAAAGAAAAAGAGGGCAGTAAAAAAAATGTAGACTAGGTTGTTTTAGAATCAAACAACCTAACAATATGTAATATATATATATATATATATATATATATATATATATATATATATATATATATATATATATATATATATATATATATATATATATATATATATATATATATATATATATATATATATATATATATATATATATATATATATATATATATATATATATATATATATATATAGATATATATATATATATATATATATATATATATATATAT
>NC_090757.1:68745856-68795856 GCF_036898095.1 Palaemon carinicauda
GATAGTACCTTAATATGTTCTCTTTTTTGAAGAACATGTTGCTTAGGTTGCTTATCAAGATTTTTTTTTTCACAATACAACTGTAATTTCTTGAGGTATGTGCCTTTATCATGCTTACCAAACAATTACCAAACCTAAGAAAACAATTCCTTGCTTTCTAATAATAATACAATAATGACACTAACAATGAATTACCCTCACAAATCCCCCCCCCCCCCCTTGCCTCCTTCATTCAATCTGCTCTCCCAGGACATTTAAGTTCTTCGACCTATATGAAAATTTTCAAGGAAATCCTACGGGTTCATATCCATGGCAACCTATTTCACCTAGGATTTTATGATTAACAGATTGCTAAATCAAATAGCATGCAGAGTTATTCTTTCTCTTTTCTCTCTCTCTCTCTCTCTCTCTCTCTCTCTCTCTCTCTCTCTCTCTCTCTCTCTCTCTCTCTCTCTCTCTCTTGTTACGATGATAAGACACGCGTGATGAATAAGATTTAATAGAAACAATAACTTGAAAAAAAAAGCATTTAAAATAATCCTGTACTCTGAAGTTCCCTGACGAGAGAGAGAGAGAGAGAGAGAGAGAGAGAGAGAGAGAGAGAGAGAGAGAGAGAGAGAGAGAGAGAGAGAGAAATTATTTTTACAATTTATTCTTATATGAAATCATATATAAATGAATTTTGATAAAGAATGAATCCTTCCAGTTCCCCTGTTCATAAAATATTTGGTTTTTATCTTTACATTCTGTATTTCTGAATGTATAAGAAAAGGATCTTTTATTGATATTTCCATGTACCTCAGCGTGGAGTCTAATTTCTATGAAAAATAAGCGATATACAATTATCACCGCTGAATAACAGATGTATTGTGTTGGGATTGGAGGATTCACAGCATCCCATACAGGGATTTAAATAAAGCCTGAGGGCATTTTCTCATTAAGAAAATAAATCCGTAAATAATTAAATTACCAAACAGATTTTGGAAAACTGATTATTAAAATAACTCAAATAAAATGATTGAGAAAAAAAAAATCATTAATTAAATGTTAAAATAGATTAATAAAAATATGAAAAGAAAACTTTAATAAGCAATAATAAATAAAAGATTTAACAGAAAAATATAATTAAAATAAACAGGTAATTAGAATATATCTATAAACACATTAAAATGATGAAAAAATGAAATACAAAAGCAAATAGATAAATTAATAAAACATAAAAACATTATATATATATATATATATATATATATATATATATATATATATATATATATATATATATATATATATATATATATAAATATATATATATATATATATATATATATATATATATATATATATATATATATATATATATATATATATATGTATGTATATATATATATATATATATATATATATATATATATATATATATATATATATATATATATATATATATATATATATATATATATATATATATATATATATATATATATACATATATATATATATAAACATATATATATATATATATATATATATATATATATATATATAAATATTATATATATATATATATATATATATATATATATATATATATATATATATATATATATATATATATATATATATATATAATATATGTGTGTGTGTGTGTATAAAGTAATCTTAAAAGCCGATTTTATTTTAGGTTTGGAGACAACACGCATACGCATAAACTCACAAGCCCCTTTGACCAATGGAAGCTATAAGTAAATTAAGGAGACAACAACACTTTAGTGGGAGTGAAAAGGTATTAAAAAACAGACTTAAAAGTACAACAAATTCGTATTATGTCTCGTGAATGTCTTATTAGCTGAAGCAGGATTGTAAAAGACTGGTATAAGATTGTCTGCATGTTCTACATCATCACAAAATGACATAGTTCTAAAAAAATAAGTTCTAGTAATATAATGAGTATTTTCTAATACTCAATATTAGTTGAAAACAACGACTTTATGTAAGGATTTTATATATAATAAAATAGCTTAATACTGTTCCTCTTTTGGTGTGACATTTTTGACCAAATGATATAACATTTATTACATTGGAAATAGGATGGTTTCCACTCTGAAATCTAATACTCTATTATTCTCAGTCGTATAGGAAAAATTCTATTATAGTGAAAATATGCTTTGAAAACTTCAGACAAAAGCACACACACACGATGCCTGTATATGATTGCGTATGCACGCGATTGCTTTCGTTTTATATAAAAATAGTCTAAAACAAAATTTCATACAGTTTTCTTCTTGTGATGGAAAAATGGTATTCAGTTTTACACTAGTTTTTACAACTGCAATACTGAAATTTATTATTCACAATAGCTTAAGTAATTAACTTTTATAGCAGTTGTTTCGGCTGTAGCTTCCAAAAATCCTCAGAATAATATCCCCAAGTTATACATTATGTAAAACCATCAATTGTAATTTGCCACTAACAACAGAGAGAGAGAGAGAGAGAGAGAGAGAGAGAGAGAGAGAGAGAGAGAGAGAGAGAGAGAGAGAGAGAGAGGGAGATATTAAGGAAATATCTTTATATTACTTTCCATTTTCTTGCATAATACACATATATTCTCAGATTGGATTAAAATTAGACATTAGGGAATTAAATTATGGATTGATATTGCTTCCTAAAGAAAAAAAAAGGCGATTAAGACATTCAACTCATATCAGAAAACACTATGGCCTTCCCATCTGGTTACTGAAATCCGCCAGAGCCGGATTTATTTAGAGAACGGATTGCAGAATTTGCCCTGTGAGAGTTGTAACCATAAGGTGTGTTTACAAACAAGCAAAACTTCCAAAAGCTTAAACAGAAATATTTCTCTCGATTTCCAAAAAAGGACGATGTACAGAAACATTTGAGTGAATTTGTATACATTACATTTCAAGTTTGGACAAGACCCAACCAGCCAGCCAGGTCTGTTTGGCAGGGAGAACACGCTCGCCAGAGGAAGATTAGATTTCCATTGCGAAAACGAACCCATGAAAAACATTTCCTTGAATAGGATATTTCGGCGCTGTCGTGGAAGGGAAGGATTTCATGCCCGAAGAAGGTAAGAAAGAAATGGGTTTCATCCCTTGATACAAAGTAGATCATCGGTTTTTGTGTCTGAAAATTATTTAGTAATATTCTAACAAGCCCTGCTTACACAGATACATCATTTTGATTATTTCTAAAGAATGAAATAAAATATGGTTAAATCGTTTTATTCCCTAACATATTTTCTCGACTTTCCTACAGGGATATCGTGGATGATAACATTGGATAATATAGTAATGTAGAAATTGTAACTGGTCTGGCTTTACTTCTCGTAGAAGATTCGTTTGTAAGGAAACTTCTGAATTCTTAAGAGAAATGCATAAACGAAAAGAAAACAGAGCTTCCCTAATAAAAAAAAAAAAAAAAAAAAAAAAAAAAAAAAAACAACGATCAAATACAAACGGCCATGCCACAAAAACGAAAACTAATTACATAAATGATTAAGAGGTACAATCTAAAGACAGAAAAACACATTTAAGTTGGCTTTAAAAGTTTTAAAAGCTAAGAAGGAATGGAAGACCACACTCCCGTCTTCCATTTTTCACGTGGCATCGGAAGAGATAAAACCAGAGCCGTTCCGAGTCGGCTGAAAAATTCAGTAGAAATAACAGCAAACACTACCTTCCGTCAAATACCCAACTCCCCCAACAAGTGAAAATTCCTTAGGGTGGATAGTTCTCTAGTTTATAATCTTGAATACTGCCAAGAAATATTTCAAATGCTAATGGCGAAGACTTAGATAATTCAGATCCCTTATCTTATATCACATTTTCTTTAGCAATATCTAGTTTATTAGAATGAAGTTTGCGTGGATGAGGTATTAATTATGGCAAGGGCTTGCGTAATGTTAATATACTTACATTCAAAATGAAGACTATGACTTTTTTCCCTTCATCATATTACTTCCATTTTTCAGTAGCACATGGAAAACTTAAGAAGTAAAGGATGTTAATCCTAGGTATTGAGAGAGAGAGAGAGAGAGAGAGAGAGAGAGAGAGAGAGAGAGAGAGAGAGAGAGAGAGAGAGAGATAAACAGGACAAATTATTCAAACTCCATTTTATATAGATGATTATCAATATACAGCACATAACTATCTAAAAATTTCATGACCTACATCTATATCAATAAAAACAAATTGTGGCAATATTGCTGCAACTGCTGTATCAGGTAGGAAACAAACGTCCCATTAGAATCAAATTTGTCTTGAATTTCTCTTTTGTTTCTTTATTATAAAAAATACGATTCGTACAAATTAAATTTCATGAGAAAATTTTATATAAATAAATATGAAACATACAATCATCAGACTTATTCTGTTTATTTAAAAAAGTTTTAAATACGTGATAAACTAAAGTCTGTTGATGCTTTATTAGTATCAAAACCAACTGAATCAAAAGTGGTTCCTAGTTTTTCAAAATTGCAATTTGAACAACTCCACAGCCTCATTCCTCTGACAAGTTCCTCCACATAAAAACTGAGTAGTGTCATTTTCACTTCTCAGTCTGCCTCTCAATCAGGATTCTAACAGTGTCTTTCTTAAGTACATATGATATTTATGGAAATATTTCCGGCAAACATTAACACTGATGGGTTAACGGAGTGGAATATATAACAAGAGTATAAATATACCGTGATTAAATACCTTAGTTAAGAAAGGGACAGAAGCACTTTAAAGTCTGTACAGTCTGTTGGATAATTCAATCGGTTATATATCCAAACGTCAGTTATAGAATTCGATCAACATCAGAATATTTATGATTTATGAAATATATCTCTCTCCTCTGTATACCTATCTTTCTCCTCTTCTTTCTCGGTAGGTTTAAAGCACGTTCACGCGTGCCCTCGAACCTGTGCTGACAACAAGTAGTTACCAAGCTTACAAACAAGCTGGAAACAAGTTTGTTGACGGTCGTGCCCACAAGCAGTTGGTACACTTGGCTTGCAGCATGTTGGTTGCAGCAGTGTGGACGAGGCTAGGTGGTAGCTGACGTGTTGCCATACATTACAACCTATTGGAACCGTCCTTTCCTAGCCTTCTCCAGACCTGGGTTTGAGTCCCACCCAAGCTCGACAGTTTCTTGTAGCGTCTACAACCTTAGCACCTTTGCGAGCGAAGGATGTGGGATTTGTGGAGCCAATAGGTCTACTTGTTGAGTCTTCAGCAGCCATTGCCTGGCCTTCCCCGTTCCTAGCTTGGGTGGAAAGCGGGCTTGGGCACTAATCATATGTACTGTATATATGGTAAGTCTCGTGGGGATTGCTCTGCTAACTAGGGCATTGTCACTGTCCCTTGTCTCTGTCATTCATGAGTAGAATTAACCCTTTTAAAAATACTTGGTGGTCACCTCATCTCTGCTACTAACCTGATTATTAAGTTGTTAGCGCACACCTGTGCGTTGCCATTGTGTAATCTAAAATAATGTAAACCTTATTGCCAACGCAAGTTCGAGAGCGCGTGTGGACTTACCTTTTAGTTTTATACACTGAACAGTCATTTTGTTTATAACCTTAAAAATCATTATAAAATACCGGATTATTCTTTGCAATTTTTCATTTCAATCACAAAATGAAGGAAACTTTTCCACATCCTGAGATTAGGTTAATAAAAGTGGAAATGGTGAAATCGCTTTTTTACATTCCATCTGTTCTCACTGTAGTAAAGAGGATGTGACACGTATATAATATGTTTACTCTAAGAAACGAAGCATGTGGTAAATCCCAGGTAATTATCGCATGATGGCAGGTTATCAATTATAATTGAGACTCGATGGAAATGGTTAACGACGACGAAATCTGAAATTGGGAATTAACCTTTGATAAATAGGTGATAATTGGAAGAGTTCACTAACTGCTAAGTATCGAGATGGTGGTGATGTAAGTATCGAGATGGTGGTGATTACATCCAGATTTCGCAAGAGAAACTATAAAGATCATCTGATGGACTAATTAGAGTTTACCGGCCCGAGAGGAATATCTTATTAATGCTCTTAGACCTCTGACGTCCTGAGAGAGAGAGAGAGAGAGAGAGAGAGAGAGAGAGAGAGAGAGAGAGAGATTCATTGATTCATTTTAAATACGTCCATTATAATTGAATGTCTTGTCACAGCATCGTAGATTTGAATAGATGTACTCTTAACTCTCCTCAATAATAGTATATTGTTCTTATATAAGCATTAGCGTATAATATACTAGACATTTACTGCCTGAAAGAATGACATTTTTTGTATTAAGATCCAAGAGTTACTGGTAATCATGTAAAATAATATTTCTTATTCTATTTAAGACACTGGGATATCATGGTCCTTCCCCTGAAAAAAAAATGGAGTCTACACCAGGCTTCACAAATCCTTTAATAATATAAAGGTATTTCGTGAGTGACAGAGGCAAGAGATACGTCAATGGTCTAGAAACAGACATCATTTTAAAGGCTTAATGGCTGCTTATGAATGGCAGGGCAAAAGAAAGTGACAATGCCCTAGCTTGTAGGACGATGCCCTAGCTTGAAGGACGATGCCCTAGAGCTGACAAAGCCCTCTCCACCCAACCCAAGCTAGGACCAGGGATGGCCAGGCAATGGCTCCTAATGACTTGGCAGGTAAACCTATAGACTACCCCAAACCACCCATCCATAGCTCACAAAGATGATGAGGCCGCATACACTATAATAGACGCTATCGAGATTGAGCGGGACTGGAACACCATTCCGGCAGACCACTAGGCAGGGAGGTTTCCAATACACGACTACAAATGATGAGCACCTAAGCTCCCTCTCTACCCACATAGGACTTGGGACAACAAGGAAGATACTTTTGAAGGTATTAAGAAAAACTATTGGGCTTGCGTGGAGCATAAGGCTAGTTAAATATACACCAAAGAACCATGAATAAAAAAAAATAATATCTATGTGTTAGCCTAATGGAAATGTCCCTGCCTCGCAAACTGATGGACGGGAGTTGGAGACCCGCTCGAGCTCGATAGTTTCTTGTAATGTCTGCAGCCTCACCATTTTTAAAGGTAAGGAGTAGAGGGGGGAGGGGTTGGAGGAGAATATAGGTCTACCTTCCGAATCATCAGCAACCATTGCCTGGTCTACCCTGATCCTAGTTTGATGGAGAGGGAAACTTGGGCGCTGATCATAGGTATGTATAGGTCAGTCTCTATACATTCATGGGCGATCTTTAAACCTCATATTGGTTCAATTAAAATGACTAGGTCTCCCTCAAATAAAATCTCGGCGAGTGGCTTCTGTAAGTCAGAGAGAGGCACGGAATTCATAGTTCAATAAGGAGATATAAAGTCTATCTTGACGTTTTTTTTTTATTTGAGGAAGGGGGGGGGGCGCTAGGAAAGGGAGCAATTTTGGAGTTTAGTAATCTGACTTCTATATAATTTTCAAGCCATTCAGATGCAATGCAATTGAAATATTAATCGTTAAGTCCTAATGAATGAAGATGAAAATCATTCATTCAAGTGCATCATTGTATTCTCCTGTCCCTCCTGTTTTGCTTGACACCAAACACGGCTATTTCATGTGAACTTCGAGAATCGACTTTTTTCATTAATTACTTATTAACAAAACAAAAAATGAAAAATCAAGTTCAGAGCGTCAATACGGGTATCCTTCTGGTATACTCATAATAATAATAATAATAATAATAATAATAATAATAATATGGTAAGCAATCCGATTATTTAGGTTGTTAAGAGAATCCAGACTTTAATGTATTAATATATATGGCTTATTTGATATATATATATATATATATATATATATATATATATATATATATATATATATATATATATATATATATATATATATATATGCAACATGAGTATTAACGTTTGCTATGCACCAATAAATGATTCCCCCGAAGAGAGAAAAGATGAATATTATGATGAACTGCAGAGTGTAAAATAGATGAGATCCCAGATAGAGATATGAAAAGTGTAATTGGTGACTTCAATGCTAAAGTTGGAAGGATTAATCAAGGTATAGAAAATGTGATGGGTATTGAGGGTCTTGGCAAAGTTGCAAATGAAAATGGGGCACATTTCATATGTTTTTCTTCAACAAACAATCTTGTTATTGGGGGTACTCTCCTCCATCACAAGGACATCCACAAATATACATGAAATTCACCATGTGGCAATTACAAATTTAAAAAAAATTGCATAGCCATTAATAAAGAGAAAAGGAGGACTCTTATAAAGGTAAGAATCTACAGAGGTACAAATATGGGTAGTGATCACCAGTTCCTCATTGCCACACTAAAGTTAAAACTGAAAGCACCCAACAGATATGTAGATAGAATACCTAGATTTGATACAACTAAACTTCTAGAAGATGACCACTTAAAAACCTTTGAAATTAAATTTAGGAATCGATTTGCAGTCTTAGAGACTTTAAGAGACGAAGAGCAGACAACTGATGAAGAATTGGTGTGAAATTAAGAACACATATCAGTCAGTTGACAGTGAAGTTTTAGGACAAGCAGTTACAAGGAGAAAGCCATGAATATCCAATGATACTTGGGATACTAAAAAAAGACACAAAGTCAAAAATTTATTGTTGAAAGTTTTCGAGGAAATAATAAAAGTTACAAGGTAGAGCATGCTAAGTGTTCCAGTATTGACAGTGAAGTGAAAAGAAAAACCAAGAATGACTGGAGAGAATTTTAGATAGGAGAGCAGATAAAGCTGAAAGATCTATGGATTTAGGGAGTGGCTACAGTGTAAGAATTGCTCAAAGAATTATTAATGAAATCTCTACTAGGGCAAAGAAGCAGCAATATACCCATCAAAGTGATGTATTTGTTATAACAACAAAAAATGAAGAAAGACAACGTTGGATGGAATACTTTAGTGAGGTCATGAATTGGAGATTAGAGACAACTAATGTAAGCAAACCTCGGATCAACAGTAAATCTCTGCAATTCGATTTGTCAAACTGGTTGTTCAGGAAATGGGATTTTTTTTCGTAATGTAACAAAGACGGAAAAGGAACAACTGTAAAAATTTTGTAAATGGATTTTTTATCTCAGAAACGTAATGAAAATTTCTTCGTCAACATCTCTGTATTTCATGAAATATGTCACAAAATGGAAAAAATTTATATTGCCATCTTATTGAAGCTGAAGTTATAAGAAGAATGTGAAATGATTAATCCCGTAATACCATAATCATTTACATCTAATACCCCCATATAATAAAGAGTAAGTATATATCTATATATATATATATATATATATATATATATATATATATATATATATATATATATATATATATATATATATATATATATATATATATGTATATATATATATATATATATATATATATATATATATATATATATATATATATATATATATATATATATATATATACAAATCAGTCAAGGTCAGCTCTCCCCGTCAATTGGGTGAAGGGGGAGGAAGTAGTTGAGAAGGGGGATGGGTGTGTGTGCATATCTAAATATTTAGCTGTCAGTTTCGATGGGTCGCATACACTAGTATTTCACAGAGTCAAGAAATTTAATCTATAAGGATTGCATGAATGTGTCTTTAGTATCGTTTCAATTATAGAATTTGGTCATTACTCAAAACATCTTTTAATCCTAATGCTCAGAGAAGGGGAGATTAATGTACAAGAAAATTGGCTTGAAACAAACGCACTTCATTATCACAGGACGGACAGATTATTTCTGCATGGTTCATCTCCTACGCAGCTCTCGATATCATTACTTACACAACCCATCTGTCATTTTCATCTCTAAAAGTCCACATGTCATTTGCCTATGTAATATTGCATCGTAGTAAATATGCATCTCGTCTACATATTTAGCCCGTAAATATCACTTTTGATATTTCCGTAATATCCTTTTCAGATATTGTTGGAAGAATAACATGGATCACCCGTTGCTTTAATGCACATCTAGGAGATATATTTCCAACAGAATGAGGCCTTGAAACTTCATCGTATGGAAAGTCTTTGGGTATGGAGAAGACAATAAATTTGATAGTGAAAAGAGGAATGGCTGATCATAGTATGATTGAACAGGTTACAGAAAAAGAAGATAAGAGATAAGTTTGATTGAGACAGGTGAGTTTGAGGAGATGGAACGAAGGAAAACATTTTGAAAAATGGATGAGAAATGGGTTCGATACAATAGAAAAAAAAAAATTCTTTGCAAATTTTAAAACTTGTGTGAAAAAGTAAGGTGTGCTTTTAGAATCGGGATTATAAGATTCGCTGCAGGAATAAACATTAATGATAATCATGGATGAAATAAGAGAAAATGAATAGTAATAAAAATTAAATGTATAAGGAGCATTTTAAGAACAGAGTTGCAATGGAGGAAGATGAATTAATGTATAGGGGGATATTAGAACGAAGAAAACAAGCGAATAGGTGTGTTCTGGGGGGAATTCAAGCTGCAATAATTCATCCAGTACTTTGACCAATATGTACAGAAAACCTTTCCCACAATCACCTACATCAAGGGATCGGGTGCCTAATGCTTAAAGGGAATGCCCTATCCGCATCCATATTTATAAAACAGAGGGTTTATATATTACATGCCCACGGTTACTGTTGGTAGACCCTGGGTGGGCCTAGCCTTTGATTCAATTATCCTACTAGAATGCACCATTTCCACAGTTATTGGTAACGTACTGCAGCCTTTAGCTAAAAAGCAAACCTAAAGGCATCTGCTGTCCTTTTAGTCCCTTTCTACAACATACAGGATATACAGTGGTAGTATTCCTACACTCATAGCACAGAAAATTTAAAGCTTTTAAAACTTCATATTATGTTTGTAAACGTCACAGGAATGAAAAGACACCGATATATGATGGGATTGGAAATATGGGATCTAGTGTCGAAGTAGAATTTTTTCTCTCTTTTTTAAAAAAAATGATAACCATAGTGTGTAAAGTATCTATGGAGGTGGGAAAGACTCTACAACGGAAGGAATACACAAACGTTCTGTCATATCAACAATAATGGGACTGTTAGAATTGTATGAGAATAAAGTTACATAGACCTGGTATATACATTTTACGAGTCATGTTGAGTAAGCAAAACAAATAATAAAGGAATTAATAATGGAAGAACAGTATGGACTTAGAGAAGAAATAGACAATGGTTTGAATGTTTGAGATGAAACCGAGCCTTTTAATGGGCTTTGAGTAATGTCAGTTGTGAAAAATATTATTTTTTTGAAGTAAACGGAAAATAAGGATTGGAATTATAAGATATGTTTAAATACACGAACTTTGTCATTATGATCTAAAAAAAAAATTCATAGAAAAAGTTATCTAATTAGGGTATGGATATCTTTTCTTCCTTCACTGGTTTTTGTTTTCTTTCTCTACGGAAAAATTAATTTACTGAAACACAAGAGGCAACATTACCAAATAGGACTACTGTCTCAAAAGCACAAGTAGAATAAACTGCGAAGAGATTCAAACATTTAGTCATGCGAACAATACAATAATAACTGATCTATAAAATGGAAACAAAATAATAACATTATCGGAGGTCATTTCTATAGATATGGAAAGCCAAGATAAAATATATATATATATATATATATATATATATATATATATATATATATATATATATATATATATATATATATATATATATATATATATATATATATATATATGATAAAAATACAGTACATGGCCGATACTCTGATTCCAATTTTGCAACGATTTATACTTTTATTTCATTTCGGAGAGAGAGAGAGAGAGAGAGAGAGAGAGAGAGAGAGAGAGAGAGAGAGAGAGAGAGAGAGAGAGAGAGAGAGAGTTTTAGGTTGAGTATAGATTAAAAAGGGGGTAAACAGAACAAAGAGGGACGAGAGGAAAGAGGGGATTGTAATTTATTGATAAAAATTAACAAAGAGCCTCATCTCAAAAAGGGGCAAATGGAAGTAACAATTATTAACAAAGGGTGAAATGAAATGGAATGATTTTGAAGAACGGGGAAAGGCTTTCGAGATAAACGAAGTCGTTGACGGATTAGACATTTTTACGACTCGATAAAATGGTGGCTAGATAACGATTTTCATTCTGGTGTTCAGCTTGTGACGTTCTTGTTCAAGAGGAGACCAAAGTCCTTTTCCCAAGAGAATATTTCAATGAAAGGTAAAAGCGAAAAATTGAAATGAGAGAGAAATCGGATGGTGAGTTAGTATTTCCATTTTACTTCTTATCTCTCTCTCTCTTGACAAGCTTTCGAAAAACTGATCTTCGAGAAAAGCTGATTTAATTTTGCCTGCTCAAGCTGACAAAAACAGAGCAACTCTTTCTATTCCAATAGTTATCTATTCTCAAAGGCATTTTCTTGTGAACACTAAGCAGTTTCTACTCATTTGAATTACATAGCTTAGACACTTTCCAACTGAAAAATCTAAGGCCTCTGTAAGTTCAACAACAGCACATCGATACCATTCACACAAACTGCATAATTTACAAGTTTAAATTCAATGATAAAGGCCGTATTATTAATGTACAGCTGGACACAAGAAAACTTGACACACTTCGCTCTAAAGAAGTGAACCCTGTCACAGCGTTACTTCGCGGCAAGTAACCAAAGATTGTGTAGGACGAAAGGGCAGGGTTGGTGGATGGTGATAAGCACAGGAACTAGCCGTGGGGTAAGACTGTGGCTGGGTGCACTCCTTCAAAGAAAGGTGTACCAGGAATTCCTGTGTCCAGCTGTACTTCTCGTTCTACAAAACGACAGCAGTAAGTGTAAGTATGGATCTCCATTTGCCATTTTACCAGGTTTTTGAAATGATACGAAGATCCCGAGGATCATTAAATCAGACTGTTCAATGAACGAATTAATTTTAATAACCAGAACGATGCCAGAAAGAATTTTTTTTTTTCAATTAATTATACCTACTATGAACAACAGGACTAAATTGATTATTCTAAGCCGTTAGGGCTTGAATCACTACGCTAAAAAAAATTTTTTTTTTCTCTCTCTCTCTCTCTCTCTCTCTCTCTCTCTCTCTCTCTCTCTCTCTCTCTCTCTCTCTCTCTCTCTCTCAAGATAAACCTCTAGAATGTGTCATTACTAGAATTCCAAAAGTTGCATATAAAATGTCTTTGACGATTGACATTCCAACGTAGGTAATTAGTCATGATGGAAAGTGTTTATTTGGCAATTATTGAACCATTACACAAAACATAATTCAAGCTAACCTGATATAGTTTGGCTACCCACTGGAGTTCATTTACACTTTTGGGAACAAAGAGTTTGATCATGCTGATCGGCGGCTACTAATGTGGGAACAACATTAAAATTCAGCCTTCCTGGGGTCTAGAAGGGACAGGCCGCCTAGCCGTCCCCAAAATAGGCGTTTATTTACACTTTGAAGAACAACATTGAAGTTAACATGGATCAGTACCATCATACTACCGATTTTTAATATGTCAACTACACTTCTGAGAACAAGGTTGAAACTCATAATGGTGAAGTTGCATATCTTATCCAAAATACATAATTTAAGAAAAAATATTTCCTGACATTTTTGTTTAAAAAAGGTCAGTTAGGGGCAGGTAGGGTCAAAATTAGGTTACATTTCAGAGAACAATGATGAATTTCATGTTACCTATATTTTACGTATCCCTAATTTGAAATAACTAGCTTAAGAAACAATATTTTCAGGGGTTTACATATAAGAAGGTTTCTTTTGAAGGGTTCAATAGGATTTCAAATACACTTCCGAAAACAAGGTTGAAACTCATAATGGTGAGTAAGCTTGCATATCTTATCCAAAATGCATCACTCAAGAAAATATATTCTCAGGTAATTTTGTGTAAGAAGGGCGAGTTATGGTGTCAATTAGCCTAAAACTGATTATGTTAGGAACTGTGAGAACTATTTTATAGCTCACTTTGATCATATCTTTTGTATTCCTAATATAAATAAGTAACTTTAGAAGCAATATTATCAGGTGGTGTTTTTATGTTTGAAAGTTTCTTATTTAGGGTCCAAATGCGTATCAGTTATACTTTGGAGAACAAAGTTGAAGCATGGGTTGGTAGATGACTTAACGTATCATGTCCAAAGTTCATTAGTTAAACATTTGTTCACTCTCATTATTGCATTCTCTAAAGGTACAGTAATGAGATTTCAATTTAAGAGACCTTCTTATAAAGATTGACGCTGATTCAAAATGGCCGAACGAGATTATAATTGCATGTTTATCACTCGCCTGATAACCTTTCCATTAAAAAATTCGTTATTGATAATAACCGACGTAGATTATTTATATGTTTTAACCTTAAAGAGTGTACATTTGAGGTGAATCGGAACTTGGTTTCAGCAAGTTAATTCCGACCGGAATCTCAAATATCAGCAAGCTCCAGTTCCAGCCGGAATGATCATGAAATAACCGGACGGAATCAGAACTTCTATTTTAAATCTAAGCAGTTACCAGAAGGATTGTATTCCTCAACTCTATCTATTTGCATTTATTTGAAATCTTGATATTTTTCAACTTTTCATTTACATAATTTTTTAAAGAAAATATGAAGGGATCTGTAATATACTGTAGTTATCCTTCAAGTATTTTGAGTGGAAAACTTACGAGATAAACGTTAATCAAATTTATAATGGCTCAGAATTAGGACTTATTCTGTAGTTTATCAACCAGTGGTAGTGGTGCAGAAAATTTGTTCTTATCTTGAATTATATACTGAAACTAAAATCTTGACTGTACCAATCTATAATCAATGCTATGCTGATTAAGACTTTTTTCTTCATATCTTCATCCATTTATAGATGTTAAAAATCTTCCTTTTCTTCATTACTATACCAAAGCATCAAGTTGTCTATGACTATATTGAGCAATTTGCATTTATTTGCATGGCTCTGTGAGCAGGAATTGAGGAAGAGTATGATTATATATAAGGCTATTTATTTTAATACTAAATATGTTTTCTATTTCTAGTTCAAGTCGGAAGTTCTATCCATAACTTTTTAAAAGTACCAGACAGTTTCCGTTCCGGTTGGAATTTGATATACTGGTTCCGTTGCAGATCACAAAAGCTGCCTTACAGCTCAAACAGGCTCTAAAGGCTGTTACGAAAGAGTCACTCTCAGATCCACTAACTGTTGAAGCTTTGTACCGTGGTGAGGGAGAACCTTCTGAACTTGTCAAGACACTTTTTCAGACACTAATTGGAGGACCCCAAACCGGACAATATTCCAACTCGATGATGCACCGCTCTAATTCTTTGGGCCAGGACTTACTCTCTTTGGTCAAGAATGGTAACATGAAACAAGAAAGCATATATTGATGGGTTTGTCACCGAAGTCTCTTGTAGTAAGAAAATTCTTACAGTTCTAAACCGAATGGGGCACTCTCATAACCATTATGCTGTTGAAGAAATTGAGACCAATCTTGCCTATACTGTTTTGGACAGCTAAATTGTCCTGCTGGTGCGGTTTCTGGAGTACCCTGTGCACTGGCCTTTGACAGTTATGATGAGTAAACACACATAATACCATTGTCTGACATCTTGCATTACATAATAGCCATAGTATATAAGAGAGAGCAGGAGTTCCCCTACAGAACCTTCCGCACAAAGAGATAGGCAGGATGTAGATAACCCAGAAAGAGGCATGACCCTGCCAAAAAAAAAAAAAAAAAAAAAAAAAAAAAAAAACGGAAAGTAAGAAAAGAAGGAGGAAATTAGATGTCCTTGATAAAAACCTGCCACCCTACTGAAAAAGCCACGAATGAATAACTTCTCCTATGATAATAAGGATTTCTGCAGCAACGAGGATCTCTCAGTACCATAAAGAAAATTGTACTTTTATTGGATGGTGATACATGCTCTGGGAATGGAGGGTATTCCCATGTGGACTGCGTTCAATGGTCAAACTCACATAGATCATCTTCTAAAACAACCAATCCTCTCCATGCCTAACATCAGTTAATCCCCGACAAGTAATGATGTTATTGAGACTTGTATTGCTCAAAAATGTGCAGATAGATGTGGGCAGCCATATGGTGTTGTGGCATACGACCTGAAGGCTGCCAGAAGAGCCATAAAGATACAGATGACTGAGCATCTCAAGAATAAATCTTAATTCTTAGTCATTATGAAATTTCTTTTAAACTTTTATATCATAAGTTTTCCACTCAAAGTACTAGGAGGATAACTACATTATATTACAGATCACTTCATATTTTCTTAAATGAATTATGTAAATGAAAAGCTGAACAAATATCAAGATTTCAAATAACTGCAAATAGTTAGAGTTGAAAAATATAATCCTTCTGTTAACTGCTTAGATTTAAAATAGAAGTTCCAATTCCGGCCGGCTATTTCATGATCATTCCGGCTGGAACTGGAACTTTCTGGAATTTGACGTTCCAGCCAGAAGTAACTGGCTGGAACCAAGTTCCGGTGCACCTAAAATGTAGACTCTTTATGGTTAAAAATATACAAATATTCTCATTTCTCATCAATAGCGAATTTTTTAGTGAAAAGAATATCAGCCAGGGGATAAACATGCCAGTATAATCTTCTCGTTCAGCCATTTTGAAACAGCGTCAATCTTTAGTAGAATGTCTCTTAAACTGAAATCACATCACTCTACCTTTAGAGAATGCAAAAATGCTAGTGAACAAATGTTCAACTAATGAACTTTGGACGTGTTCCGTAAAGTCATCTACCAACCCATGCTTCAACTTTGTTCTCCAAAGTGTAAGTAATACTCATTTGGGACCTAAATAAGAAACTTTCAAATATAAAAACACCTGATAATATTGCTTCTTAAGTTACTTATTTATATTAGGAATACAAAAGATATGATCAAAGTGAGCTGTAAGATAGTTCTTACAGTGCCTACCATAATCAGTTTTAGGCCAATTGACACCATTACTTGCCCTTCTTAAACAAAATTACCGGGGAATATATTTTCTTGATTGATGTATTTTGGATACGATATAGGAGCTTGCTCACCATTATGAGTTTCAATCTTGTTCTCATAAGTGTAATATTGTTTACTTTGAAAGAAGTTGAGTGTATTTGTAAGTAGAGTTTTTATTGTAAAGTTTATTTTCTTTCCTTTTTTGTGACTGACCCTGTGTGATTTGGTTGAAAAGTGAAGCGTATTTATTTTTTATTAACCATTCTGTAACCTTGTGTGAGCCCAAAGGACGTAAGAGTAACAGCTACGTATATGTATGTGTAATTATTGTTTATTTATAATAGTGTTAAATTGTCAACTTTTGTTGTCGAAATTTAATATTTTCATAAATTAATTTCTAGTGAAACAAGTGATTGTAAAATTCTTGAAATGTCATTTTGTCCTTAAGTCTAATGTCTAGTTCAGATTAAAATTTTGAGTGATTTATTAATTGTATTACTGCTGAATTATCAATTTTATAGAATATACATATTTTTGTAAAAGTTTGTATTATTTCAAAACCCGATGATTATTTCAGTACCTTGCTCGTATCTCTAAAAATCAGAGTAAGAGGTAGATTTGAGGATAGGTTCCGGTTAAAAGTAAAATAATTACCCAGTTTTGTTTTGAGTGTAACGAAAAGAGACCTTCAGATATTCAGTGTTCATATATATTAGCATCTGTGAGTTGCATATTATTTTCAGAGCTTAGAGGTATTACTGTGTGCATCAGATGTATGTGATTTAGAGCAAGTGAGTTGAAATTGTGAGTTTATGTAATTTGCTAGTCGTAATATATATATATATATATATATATATATATATATATATATATATATATATATATATATATATATATATATATATATATATATATATATATATATATATATATGTATATATATATATATATATATATATATATATATATATATATATATATATATATATATATATATATATATATAGTTAGTTATTACATGCTTAAAACACATGACGTAATATGTCATTGTGGAAGAAGAAGCTAGCGTGAGATTTGCTGTAGTCAGACAAAATCAAACCAGGATGCATTTTGCATCTCTCAGCAATGTAACATTTTTTTGAAGCATAAACACAAATGCATACCTTGTGAAAGATTGTGTCTCCACCGGATGCAGGTGTCTTCCTAGACTAATGAAAAGTTTACATATTGTGTTTAAATGCTGAGATAACTAAATATACGATATCTGTGATATCAATATTTTAGGCAGTTCTTATCTATACTTCACCTGAATTGGTCATCCGACCAAACCAGCTATACTCCTGTGATGGAGATGTTAACACTGTTGTTTTTAGAGAATAAACCATTTTAAAGTTAACATGCTTGACTTTATTTCAAGACTCAACATCTCAAACAACACATACTCAATGTGTGTTAATAACAGTAGCACACTAATAAAATGGTGGCAGCGATAAAACTCTAAGAATCAGAGAAAGATCTTCAAGAAATCAACAATAAGACTCTAAGAATTAGAGGAAGATCTTCAAGAAATTAACAATAATGAATCTACAATTTTGACTAAGTATCATAGTCCATCGAAGAATAAAACATTTAATGAATGTTATACATACAAACTGATGAACTGGATCTTCAATCAACATCCTAGGAAACCCAAGGACTGACGTTCAACGCTTACAAAACATATCCAGGAAGCACTACATTCAACAAAAATTGGGCCGAAACATTCACCCAAACATCAAGAGAGAGAGAGGAAATCGGACCGAAACATTCACCCAAACATCAAGAGAGAGAGAGGATATGACGACATCACACAGAACCATATAAATCTAAGTACAATTTTCTTATTCATTTCAGTTTGGGCAGTGAAGTGTAGTTATCACGAGTCGTTCGTCGATTATTACCGTGGTGAGTGGTTTGCTAATCTTTTATTTTCCTTTCATTAAAGGAAACTGTGTTCAACTCCGAATTCTCATCTAGAATTTTTTCTCTCTTTGTGGTAATTCCGTTTTCTTTCAGAAATTCTCGGGAAATATCTTTGTGTTCCGTTTTCTTTCAGAAATTCTCGGGAAATATCTTTGTGTTCTGTTTTCTTTCAGAAATTCTCGGGAAATGTCATGGGATTAGTAGCATTGTTTTGGGGAATTTTGTTATAATCTTTATTGTTGGGTGCTTATGCGTTTACGCAGTGGACGTCTGTATTCATATAGGTATTTTGATAGAATTGCAAGGGGTCGAAGAGATAGGAAAAGAAATACAGTAGTCATGACGCCCCCTGTGAGCCCCATCCCTGGACCTAGTGGCGTAGGACAGATTAATCCTCTCCCGATTGTGACGCTTGTAAATGCCAGGTCTGCAATCCTTCCTTTTCAGGGTCGCGTTAATGGGTTCTTGCCTCAAAATGTGGAGTCATGGATTTCATCCGTCGATGCCCATTTAAATGCCAAACAAATCGTAGACCCTTTTGTACAATTACAAGAAGCTAAAAGTTTTATAGATTTTTCCAAGGGGGATGCGAGTGCGTATTTAAGAGGTGTTTCATTTCAAGAAGCAGTTACCTGGGATGATTTCAAGGTTAGGTTACACGCGGTCTATGGGGGTGAAGAAGCCTTGGATGTAGTATTAACGTTAAGAAATACACTTATTCAAGCCACTACGATTCGGCTTAATGTTATTGAGAGAGCAGCTCTCATAGCTGATAGGCTTAATGAATATCAAGATATTTTAGGTAATTCCACTTGGGTTACTAGAGATAACATCTCCGTGAAAATTTTTTTACGATTAATGTATTTAACTTGCATGACACTTATGTTGCCTGAAGCTTTAGTGCGGTGTTTTGATAAAAAGTTAACGCCTGCAAGTACGGAATTGGATGTATATAAACAGATAAAAAAACACATGTCTAAGTGTCCTGACCTTGATCCCGTGTTAACTTAAGTTTTTGCAAGGAATGAAACAAAGCCACAACAAGTAAATGTAGTTAATAATAGTCAAGTTGCGGGAATTACGTGTTATAATTGCAAACGTCAAGGTCACTTGATCGCGGACTGCAGAACGAAATTCTGTTCGATACATAATAGTTCGACTCATTCATATAGTCAGTGCTACTCGCGTAAGACACAACAGAACCCTAAAAATACACAGTCAATTCCACAGTTAGTTCCATATGGAAATAAAAAGAAAAATCCTCATTTTAACAACAAGAAGAAACAGCCAAACGTCAATGTAGTTCAGAATCCGAAACAATCAAACACTTCTTCGAATAACGCTGAGCCTGGGTCGTCAAACCAGACCTCGCAAGGTCAGACTAATTTTCAGAATGTGCAGAGCAAAGCAAATACCACATAATTAACTCCAGTGGGGAAGAGAGTGATGTTGGGTCAAGGTCATTCATGTCAACATCAATAATATTGAATAATCAATTTAATGTTTTATCAGATCATTGTGAGGCAATAGATTTTCCTCTGAAACACACGGCCGAATTAAGTAAAACAGTGCATGCTCCCGTAGATTTGCAACGAATTCATACAATAATAAGCCAAAATAAGTTACGACCAACCTTATATGCTGTAATTTTAGAACACAAATCCTTTACGTTATTTTTTGACTCTGGTAGTCCACGTAATATCATGGATTTGAGGACACATCATTTGTTGTTTTCGAACTTTCCGATAGAAAAATCCGGAGTGAGACTCTCGGGTATAGGAAATAATGAAGTAAATGTCATAGGCATAACTCATGTTCAATTCAAAGTCGGTAAACGCACGTTTGCCGATACATTTGTTGTTGTACAAAACATTGATATGTATCCAGCTGTAATTATAGGATACCCATCTATGGGAAATCAAAACATTATCTTAGCCCCTGCCAAGCACGGCGTGTATATCAAAGGAAAATTTTATAAATCTTCTAATACCTTAAAATCAGTTTAGGATAAAAAGGACACGACAAATGTAACCGTAACGTACGTTGAAGAACCAATAACTTGTCTCACTAATAAAGAAATAATATACGCGACCCAGCAGAATTCTTGTTCACCCGTAATATCATCTTGCACGCAATCTATCGAGCCAAACGTACCTTCGAATTTAATAGTGCAAATAAAGAAAACATTACCGGGATCCGAAATATTAATCCTTTCCGACACTTTGAAAACTAACGGATTGTCTGTCACACAAGCTATTTATACACTAGGCTCACATCAACAATGTAATATTGAAGTCTGTAATCATTTAAATAACACTTTAGTAATTCACAAAAATCAACATATCTTGGATGTAGAAGTTTATAAACATCGTATTCTTACCGTTGCTGAAATCAATCAAGCTCAATCAGTTGCGGATGAATCCCTTTTGCAATCTATTAAAAATAAAATCAATAGAGACATTCAAGACGAAGAAATTCAGCAGAAAATTTTTGGACTTTTAACTAAATATCATGATGTTTTTTCCACTTCGGATGGATCCTTAGGAAAAACAGATGTGATCGAGCATCAAATAAGGTTAAAGGACAAGCAGAAAATTATCTATGTACCCTCGTACAGACTCCCTATGGAATTCCAGAATGAAATAAATGATGAAGTAGGTAAAATGCTAAAAGAAGGAGTCATTAGGAAATCAAACAGCCCTTATAATTTTCCATTAATAGTTCTACCGAAAAAAGATCGAACATGGCGTATCTGCGAAGACTTCCGTCGTCTAAACGAGGAGACGATCCCTGATCGATTCCCAGTGCCATGTACTGAAGATATTTTGTCTTTGTTAGGTCAGAATAAATATATATAATATTATATATATAATATATAATATATAATATGCCTTTTTGAACATTCGTCCTCAATTGCTTTTGGCTAAAGTTAAACAAAGAATGATACATATATCCAGTCACACTCCTATTAAACATATTTTGGCGTGTTGTTAAATTCAAAAAAAAAAAAAAATTGAGATAGCTGGCCGAGCAGATGTAATAGTTAGTTATTACATGTTTAAAACACATGACGTAATATGTCATTGTGGAAGAAGAAGCTAGCGTGAGATTTGCTGTAGTCAGACAAAATCAAAACAGGATGCATTTTGCATCTCTCAGCAATTTAACATTTTTTTGAAGCATAAACACAAATGCATACCTTGTGAAAGATTGTGTCGCCACCGGATGCAGGTGTCTTCCTATACTAATGAAAAGTTTACATATTGTGTTTAAATGCTAAGATAACTAGATATACGAAATCTGTGATATCGATATTTTAGGCAGTTCTTATTTATACTTCACCTGAATTGGTCATCCGACCAAACCAGATATACTCCCGTGATGGAGATGTTAACACTGTTGTTTTTAGAGAATAAACCATTTTAAAGTTAACATGCTTGACTTTATTTCAAGACTCAACATCTCAAACAATCATTGATCAGGCATCGCGATGCCCATCTATGGGCGATTGGGAAACAGCCCATAGGAGACAGTCTAGTTTTGGAGGCCTAGCGAGTGTGTCACGTAAGGAATGGCAGGTTCCAACATGTGTGCCAAACCGAGTACCATTTTTCTGAGGGCTTTTTCTTAGTAACGTAACGTAATCATAATTAAGGGCGCCCTTGTAAACTTAAGAGAATATAGTCTGTGTAGAATTATCAACGCGGCTATTATTTGTGCATGAAATCCCTTTCTATTCGTGTTTTCCTAAATTGATTGAACCCCAATACGACCCAGATCGGGTCATATTAAATGGTGTCAGGTGTGGGGTGTTAAGAGATTAACGTCTGTGCTAAGTGATTTTAGCCGACGTGAGATTTTTGAAAAAGGGAAACAAAGGATATTCATGATAATGGTTAACACGAAAAGTTCAACATCGAGTGGCGATGATGGAGAGAGGGGAGAAATGAATCCTGTAGCTATTGTAGACACGGTACTTGTTGGAGAGAATTTGGGAACGGGCGCACCGATATACATACAAGCACTCATGCGCGAACTAGCGGAAATACATAGATACATGCAGAAAGATCAGAACAATGGAAGTGACATTACAATCTCAACCCAGTCGGGAAGTGCCATGGACGGATGTGACCAAAACAATAGAAGTGATAGATAAACTCCCCGTTTTAATAGGACAGGTTCCTGAATTTGATGATACACGGTTGGTAGAGGGGTTCTTGTCGATCGAATCCTTCTTGGCAAGCATCGAAGAGGCCACCCCTGGTTGGTCTGACGTTACGCGGATTGCCCTAACCATGCAAAAGATGACCGGAGCCGCCGCCACCCGGTTATGAGGAATGGAGACTGATCGCACGAATTGGGAGACATTCAAGAAGGCACTCCTGAAATGCTTCGCTCTTACTACAGGAGAAAAACTAAGACGGTGGACGACTTATAGGTCAGACTTACGGGTGGGAGAGAGCATCGCCCACTATATTGACCGCATAAGTGAAGATTACAACAGCATGGCACCCGACACTGGGGGGATACCGGAGGACAAAGATGATTTCTGCCGAAGGATGATAATGGAGGCTCTTCCTACTGATGTAGCCGTACTCCTGCTCGGGTCTGGGCAACCCTTGGAAGCTACCATCCCTACTGCGCAGATGATGATAGACAAAAAACGACACAGACAGGTAGAGGGAGGGAGGAACGCTCTCCCCCCCCCCCTCATGGCAGCGGCCCAACCTTCAAGGCAGCCCAGCACCCAACCACCTTCGAAAATTTCTAAAGAATAGGGTGCGTATGCCAGAGGGACTCGAAGAGGAAGAGGTCAGAGAGGTAGGAGTGTGGCGACTGGCGGATGTTGGAAATGTGGTAGGAGGGGGCACCTCCAGGCTGCATGCCCCTCCGACGATCAGAGGCGGTGTTTTGGATGCCATGCCACAGACCACCTACTGAACAGCTGTCCAAAAAACGGCGTCGGCTCAAGAGATCACGTTTCCCCTGCACCAACAAGAGGAAGGGGAAAACGACACGGGACGGGGACCAAGGGTCCTTCGGGCCGTCCGTCAGAACCGCCAGGACTGAAGACAGAAGAGCCAAGGAGTCAGTCGTCACGCCCCGGCTTAACGTCGGGGGAGGCCAGTCAGGGCCCCAGCCAGCAGTAAGGGATACCCCCGGGTCAGCGAGCGCGACTTCCCCGGGAGTGCCTGAGGGGGTTAGGGAGGTAGAGCAGCCGCCTCTCACCGCGGTCCCCGTTCTTAGAGTAGAGCTGGGATGGTGAGTGCAACGCGCTCTGCTGGATTCCGGGGCCAGCGTATCCCTTATGTAAGAACATTTGGCGACGGATGCCATACAAACGTCGAAGGAGTGCCTCATGTTGAACACGGCTGGTGATCACAAACTGATGACCCGACGTATTGTCAGACAACAATTCAACCTTCAAGGTCGAGAAGTGACCCATGCCTTCTATGTCATCCCGACATTAAATATGGGGGATATTCCCATTATCCTGGGAATCGATTTCATCAAGGAGAAGCAAGTGACAATACGGGGCCCCGATGGGGAGGGGCTAGAAGTGAGGTGGAAAGTGGGACCAGGAGAAGAGACAGAGATACCCGTTATGGGGGAAACTCGGCCTCGAGTTAGAGTCGCCCTTACTGCTAAGGGGATGGCATGGGCAGTTCCTGCCGGGCCGGAGGCAGGTGAATCAATCCCCCCCTCCACCCTCTACCATCTATTAATGGTACCCGCACCGGAAATACGCGAAGGTCACCTAGTGTACGTAAAACCACATCAAGAAGTGGCAGGATTTCACGTCGCCAGGAGTAACCACCGTTTCCGATGGATATGTCGAAATCCCCATTATAAATGTAAGTACCCAGTGGTTCCACTTAGGCACTGAGTCAGTCTGCGACCTTGAGTTATGTTCGATTGTGACAGCCGAACGGACACTGGCGACCTTGTCTTTCCATGGTCAAGGTCCCGGTGGGGACAAACTGAGAGAGCTCCGTCAAATCGCTGTTGGAGCAACCCCAATTATTTATTATAAGAGAGTAGGAGATATTGTAGAGAATTTTGCGGACGTAATTGCAGTTGGAGATGAACCCCCAGGGAGAATTACTAAGTTTCCATTTAACATCGAGACTGGCAGTCATCCCCCAATTCGTTCCAAACCTTATAGGACTCCTGTCTGTCATGTAGAGGCAATTGAAAGAGAAATTCGTAAATTAAAAGAACTAGGTACGATTCGAGAAAGCGAGTCCCCCTGGGCCTCTCCAATTGTGATGGTTCGTAAGAAGGATGGTTCTTTTCAGTTATGCGTAGATTATAGGAGGATAAATGCTATTACCAAGGATAACGCATACCCTTTGCCCTCTATCGAGGAACTGTTACTTAAAGTTAGGGAAAGCATTTTTTTTTCTACGTTAGATTTACAGTCCAGGTATCACCAGATTCCCTTAAATGAGGAAAGTAAAGATAAAACGGTCTTTATAGCAAATGATCAATTGTTTGAGTATAATTATCTCCCTTTCGGATTGAAGAATGCTCTTGTCCATTTTTCTTGTGTGATGATGTCTGTATTAGCTTCATTATTAGGACATAGTGTTTTTGTCTACTTGGATGATATAATTGTAATTGGGGCTACGGCAGACGAGCATGAAAAAAATCTTATACAAGTGTTAGAAGCCCTGAGACGTCAGGGGATGAAGGTCAATTTAGACAAATGTAAATTTTTTCAACAAGAAGTAGAATTTTTAGGACACATAGTAACACCCGAAGGCCTAAGGCCTTGTGCTGATAAAGTAGCTGCAATCAGGGAATTTCCAGAGCCAAAAAACGCTAAGGAAGTATTCAGTTTTCTCCGGCTCGCTGGCTATTACCGTAAATTTATACAGAACTTCGGTCACATAGCACGACCGCTAGCTTCATTGAGGAAGCGGCCCGAGTTTCAGTGGGGAGAAAGAGAAAAAGCTGCTTTTCAGACATTAAAGAATGCACTCACGAGTGACGAACTGTTGGCTTATCCAAGGTTCGACCGGCCGTTTTTGGTAACGACCAACGCGAGTCAGATCGCGATCAGCGGAGTCATTTCTCAGATTGATGATGAAGGGAATGAGAGGCCTATTTGTTTCTCTTCCCGAGCTTTAAAGGGACCAGTGGTTAGATACAGTACCTTCGATAGAGAGGCATTGGCAATTCTACGGATGCTGGAGAGACACCGCTACTTTTTGCTTAGGCATAAAATTAAAATAAATACAGATCATCAGCCGTTGTGAGACTTGTTCAAAAAAGGGGAGTTAAATACTCGGCAAGCTCGGTGGATTGAGCGGTTGTTAGAGTTTGATATTGTGAATTTCGAGCATATTGCGGGGAAGTCAAATAAAGTAGCAGACGCTCTCTCCAGGACCGACATAGCGGCAGTAACAACTAGGTCTGTAAGGCAGAAGGAAAAACAACATGGGAGTTGAGGTTCACATACACCTGTGGGAGAAGCACATAAAAAACGGGAAGATCTTGACAACTCTAGTGCGAGAGAGAGAGAGAGGACGAGGGCTGTCCGGAGAACGTGAATGCTGGGAGTTCCGCGGGGGGAACTCAGAGAGAATGCCCCGTGAATGAGTGTGTGGTTGATTTGTGTGGCTCGAGTGTGGGTGAGCTTGTCGCTGGACAAAAATCCGAAACTTGAATTGAGCAGGTCAAGGAGTGTGTGAGAGATGCGGGTAGCAAGCTCCCGGATTTCTTGCGCATGCGAAGCGATGTCTTCTTCATCAAAGACGATATCCTATCATATAAATATGAGAAGAGACCGGGAGATATCCGATCTCGCGTTGTTCTTCCTTCCTCTTCGATAGAGAAACCATCCATGTAATTCATGTAAGTCCTTACGCAGGACATGTAGGTATTGAGAGGTCCTTGAGAACGGCCAGAGAGTCATATTTTTGGTTAGGGATGAAGAAAGACATTGCTAGGTTTATTAATAAGTGTCATGTGTGTAACACTATGCTGAACCACAACCATGTGATCCCGAAGTCCAGAACATGGTCAGTAGTGCCTGTTAAGTTTAAGTGCATATGGACGTCGTGGGTTCATCCCCCCCCCCACAAGGTGACGGGCAGTTTAAGTACGTGTGTGTGTTTGTAGATGCATTCACACGCTTCACACACATGTGTAAAATGGTGGACAAAACCGCAGTGTCGGTTGCGAAGATGTTGTGCTCCTTCATAGTGAGGTACGGATGTCCACATACATTGATAAGTGACAATGGTAGAGAGTTTGTGAATGAAGTGTGCAAGGGGTAACCCAAATCATGAAAATAGATCATTTCACTATCGCCTCTTATCGGCCATCAGTAAATGGGCTCGTCAAGTCCCATAACCGAGAGGTGAAAAATATTTTAAAGTATCTTGTGGGGGACAACCCAAACCAGTGGGTGGAAATGTTGCCATGGGTGGAGTTTGCCCTAAATACGCCATATAATGGCTCTATTTGGGATACTCCGTTTTTTATACTTTTTTCGCAGGACCCTGTGCTGCCGTATACCGTTGTCATGGACCCCCACACCTTGCCATTATACAACACAGAACAATATCGGGTGATGATGTGTAATTTGGCTCGGAGAGTGTTCCAGATAACCCAAAAGTACTTGCTGAGGGCCAATGAGAAGTATCAGACGAAATACGATCAGCGTTTCAGAACGCGAACGTCTGATATACAGATAGAGGACAGAATCTATCTTAAAAGGTTGCAACCGAGGAAGCATAAACTGGAAGCCTCATATGTGGGACCGTATCGTGTAAAAGAAATTAAAGCCGATACGGCGGTCATCCATCACATCCGGACCGGGACCAAAGGCAAGTATCACCTTTCCCATATGCGCCTGGTCCGAGAGGATAACTTGGTGTGGTATTTGAATAAGCCGGTACCCCCTTACTCCGGGCTACCTGGCTACTTGGGAGAGGAAAGTGAGGAAGAGACACAAGCGTGTGTCAGTGCCGTCCTTCGAGCACGAGAGAGTGCGAGAGGACATGGGCCATGAGATAGTGTCTACCACAAGGTGATTGAGGTCACGGAATCAGGTTTATTTTGTATATGTTACCCCAAGTGTTTTGTGAAAAGATGAAGTAAATTTTGTTTCCATTTTTTGGTTTTGTTCTGAGCATATCACGAAAATATCATTTATCATACTGAGACGGTTCTGTTGTATTTATGTTTATGTTGAAATTAATTAAAATTTCATTACCCTATATGGATACTTATTTTGTTGTTACCAATGGTTTGATGTGTGTTTTCAAAAAATTTCATTTGTCTCTGTGGAGATTTTCAGTGCTGTTTCAGGTAATCGCTAATCATGGGTTGAAGGTTTAACATCATTACTTATGTTTTGTTTTTCAGGAGAAATAATATTGCTCGGTTATTGATAAGTATTTTTTTTTATTATTATTATTCACTGTTGAATTTGCTCCTTGTTGCAGTGTCACGGATGTGTTAGAAATCGTTTTCTTATAATGGTAAATGTGTCAAAGAGTGTTGGAATTGTAAGTTATTCGCTTTGATTCCTCTTCATTTTTTATAATTTTCTTTATTTTGTGTATGTAATGATTTGTCGGTTCATATAAAAAATTTATTGCATTGAAGAAACTGTTGGTAAAACATGATTATTTTTTTTATTTTATGCTCCAAATATCGATGATGATGTATTAAACCTGAATTTTGTGTTTCTGTATGACCTATTGTGGGCGTGACATTCATCTTTGTGTAACTTGCAATTGTAACACGCCAACCGGCCCTATGATCTTAATTTTAATTTTTGCATGCACCCGAAGAGAATGGTACTCAGCGGCAATGTAAAGAGAAAAGAAAGTGGAGAAAGAAAGTTTTTTGTTCCAGTGGAAAAAAAAAAAAGTTATATAAAAAAAGTCAGAAAAAAAGGATAATAATAAGTGTGAATTTTACGGGACGTAAAATCTGGGGAGGGAGTGATGAACTGATCATAGTCAAGTTGGCCGTTACTGGTCGGGCTAAGTGTAGTGTCAACGGATTTTTCCTCTTTGTTAGAGGAAGGGCGGTTACGCTGTGGCTTGTTTGGCACTACATAAATGACAGTTACAGGTTAGCTTGGGCTTGGCGTCACCAAACCTTCTCCCGATTGGTTGTTATGAGACTTTCGGGTCAAAACAACCAATCATTGATCAGGCATCGCGATGCCCATGTATGGGCGATTGGGAAACAGCCCATAGGAGACAGTCTAGTTTTGGAGGCCTAGCGAGTGTGTCACGTAAGGAATGGCAGGTGCCAACATGTGTGCCAAACCGAGTACCATTTTTCTGAGGGCTTTTTCTTAGTAACGTAACGTAATCATAATTAAGGGCGCCCTTGTAAACTTAAGAGAATATAGTCTGTGTAGAATTATCAACGCGGCTATTATTTGTGCATGAAATCCCTTTCTATTCGTGTTTTCCTAAATTGATTGAACCCCAATACTACCCAGATTGGGTCAATCTCTCCTATCACCTTTCCAGTGTGTATATGACGAAGACGGTAGCGCCATCTTTATTCCTTTTCGTGTAGCTCTACTACTCGGAGTTCTCCTACGTGATCCCTCGTATTTTTGGATATTATTTAACATTATGATGATTTCTCCTGCCTCTTCTGCCTCTGGAAAGTTGAGTATTACCTTTACTTTGTATAAATGTAAGCTCTTGTTGTTTTGAATTAAATCAAAAGTGATATTATCGTAAACAAGAGCTGTTGCCTACCGGAGGCATCCTGGATGCTGTCGCTCACTATGCATGGGTCATTTAGTTAGCCAGAGCGACATTCCCAGTTATTATGCTTTAATAAATCTAGCTATTTAGCTCCTCTAGGAATTCTTATATGATGCCGTTAGTTTTTAGTTTCGGTGATTTAGGTAACCGATCTTGTCCTTCGCGAGGCTTAGTAGGCTAGGCGTCTGGCCCTAGTACTTTCATGCATGATATAAGTTTTCCGAGTGTTATGTTATTGAAGCTATAGGCAAATATTTTATATATGTTAGATATTGTTAAATTTTCTTCTTCAAGATTGTATACGAGAGAGTTTCGGTGATTTAGGTAATCGATTCTCACCGCACCTAGGCTAGTAGCTTATGGGGCTTTAGTATGCTTTCGCACACATCCCCGATTGTTCTTTTCTCCTCCGGAGACTAAGTTCAATCCCCCTCTCCCTCTGAGTAAGCCTTAGGCTTAGTCCTAGTGGTTCTATCTGAATAATATTCAGGTATAACTATACTAGGATATGTCTGTCCTGACCCGGTAACCAGAGTGACAGGTTTTTGGGTTTGGGGCAGAACATCAGAGTTTCTAGTCTGTGGTCTGCATCTTCCTAGCATAGAGAATGAGTTCCCTTTGCTAGGTTAGGTGCAGACACAGGAGGCTTTGCTTCCCTAGTCCACATCTGAAGGATTCTGTACGAGATGATTCCTTCTACTAGTGGTCTAGCAGACTGTCCTGTGTTGTTATTCTCGGGCTGGAGAAGGAGTTTTCTCCATTGCCTGGCGAAATAACTACACCTAACTTTGTTCTGGTATGGAGGAGGATAGCAAGTATTGCCAACCTTCCTCCATAATAGACAAACTCTAGGTTAGGTTGAGCTTTCTTAACTGCTGGGTGTACCTCATACTAGAACGAAGTTTACAGGACCCTTATCCCTTCCCCCCTCTCTTTCTTAGTGATGGCCTAGCCATCACAT
The DNA here is from genome assembly GCF_036898095.1 of Palaemon carinicauda. Taxonomy (NCBI): domain Eukaryota; kingdom Metazoa; phylum Arthropoda; class Malacostraca; order Decapoda; family Palaemonidae; genus Palaemon; species Palaemon carinicauda. The sequence continues at coordinate 68,776,524 of NC_090757.1, forward strand.
CTCTTGACCGCAGTCCTACTTCTGTACCTAATGTAGGTTAGGAAGGGGGACCGGCTCAGCTCTCTGCCGGCCGGCAATAACGTGCCGGCCGGCAGAGACCTTTTTCTTCTGCAGAGTGAACCCCAGACCTCCCTTGGTCTCCCTTCCGTGTCTGCTGGTAGAGCCCGGCAGGCTATGGATATGTAGGAAGCCTGAATGCTACATTCTCTCCTTCCATATGTTCACTCTTTCTGGAAGGAAGGTTGTATGGCAATACCGCCTTATAACCTTACATCCATACTGTTTCTCTTGCTAGTGTTTTGTACCCCTAGCCCGGCTGCCAGCTTAAACGGCCGGCAGCCGGGTATGTGGAGGTTCTCTGGTTCGTAGTCACAGCCGGCCGGCATGGGTATCGCTACCTTTGCCTGCTGGCAGTAGAAACACATCCCGAGATCTGCCGGCCACTACGATTAGCGGCCGGCAGCCGGGTGCTAGTGTTTTCAGTTGCCGGCAGGCAGGGATTGCCGGCCTGCACACATTTGCGAGCCAGTGACCTGCTGCCTATTAGTTAAAGATAGCATACCTTTGAACTATACAGGGGTAAATGCCGGCCGGCACGACAGCATGCGATGTACAGTAGTTACTCTATTTGTGGTGTAGTACACACTGCACCAATAAAACTACAGTACAGAGTTTGTTGTAAAACTAAAGTTCTTCCAACATACTTAATGTTATCTTGTACAACACGAGGACCATCCGAAGTGCGGTAGTATGTTCTGCTATGTCCGCAGCAAGAACTTCTGTGGACATGAGTTATGCAGGAGGCACGCAGCATGCGCAGCCTCCAGAGGTGATCTCCGGTATTGGGACCCTCAGGTATGTACCATATGTTCTAACCTGATTACCGAGACACCCCTAAGTCGGCGGAGTCAAGGGATGCTGCTAGGGAAAAGTTGCGAACCTGGGTGAGGGGTTTTCAGAAAAACACCTCAGGCCCCTACCTTCCAAACGAGAAGATGAGGGCCTACCTTTTCCCTAAGGCATCGGCTGATGCAGTCATTCCTCAGCCTCAGGAGGAGATACCAACTGTCCAGAATCCGGTAGATTCTGAATTCTCGGCTGCGGTGAAACTGGAGATACGTAGACTTGCAGCATCACGTGGGCCCCAGAAGTGACTCAACATAAAGGAACTTCCTTTGTGCTCGGATACCAATCCTTGGAGGTATGCCGAACACATGCCAATGACAACCGGGAAGATTGTTATATCGGAGAAGTTGGGCTCAATTCCCCTGGAACATGTGGAATTTTGGCCCAACAAAGACTCTTACCCGGACTGCTATGTCCGTCTTAGGAAGGAGCCAGCCTCAAAGGAGGAGATGGAGCCAAAGGAGGTCATAGTCCTTGACCATAGTAAAGCACAGGCGTTAGTAGCGAGCTCGATGAAAGAGAGGGGCTTCACGAACTTAAAGGTGCCAGCCTTGAGTAAGAATCTTCCCTCCTTTGTGGCCTCTCCAACAGAGCGTTTCCCTTCATGGAAAAGGGATATAAGGCAGCCTTGAAGGCGGCAGAGGCAGGGAAACCAAGCCCCACCTTGGAGGAATGCAAACCGTTATCCCTGACCTTACCCTTGGACCAAAAAGACTGGAAGGACGTCCACCTTACCTTCTCAGTCGGGAAGCTGGAAGCTGATATTGCCGAACGTCAGTTTGGTGAGGAACTTCCAAAGCTGTCGGAGTTTCTCTTGCGCAGAGAGCAAGAGACGAAAGAAAGATTTGCGGCATCGATGTCGTTGCAAACAACGTTAGAAACGATGGCAAGTGACCCCAAGAACCAGTACATTTTCATGGTAGTAGCCAAAACTTATCTGGCCACAGTTACGAAAGATCTCTATAGCTTTATTAAAGCTAGGAGAGCCTGTAGAGAGTTCGTGTTTGCCCAGGCTGCGGTGAGGCACGAACTGGGGTAAGGACCTCTTTCCCAACGTAGTGGTTAAAGAGGTAGTAGACAAGGCCGCCACGGAGAATAGGAACCTTCTCCAAAAGTGGGGCTCAAATCTTAAGAGAAGGGTAGGCTCCACCTTGTAGGGGTTAGGTTAGGTTAGGTTAGGTTGGGAAGGTTAGGTTAGGTTAAGAAGGTTAGGTTAGGTTAGGTTAGGTTATGCATCAGAAAAAAATCGCTTTTCTCGGTTTTTTTATCGGGAAAGGGGTGTATTTCTTTGCTTGTCCTGCTCTTATGCCTTAAATAATATAATATTTAGATGTTTTAGGCTATCAAGTGACATAACACCTACAAAAACACAGAAGGTTTTGTCCCTAAATTGAGATTTTAATTTTTGGTGAATATTTATTTCTAGGTTCGCTCCATCATCGGCTTGGGTTATTGCTCGATTTTTTCTTGCTGTGTGCTTATTTACTGTTCGATTTTGATAAAACTTTGTGTGCATGTTCCAGGTGGATAAACAAACATGCCTACAGACCGATTTTCAATTCAAGACAGTAGTTTCTCACCGGTCACCAAATAACATTTCCGATTTTCACATTTTTATTCATAAAATCCTTTATTTCCCCTGTAGGATGATAAAACTTACAGAGGATATGCCTTATTATAGTGCTAATAATGCCTGAAAATTTCATTAGCGTGTCTTGATTAGTGTATTTTTGGGAAATATTTTTTTACGATTGGCACCCCTTGAAAGTGGAGCCTACCCAAGAAGAAGACAAAAAGGCCTAGGCTATCCTCTCAGCCAGCTAAGCCCTACCGACAGCAACAACAGCAACTTCCTGCGACCACGGTGCCTCAGATAGTGGCACAACCTCCAACCACGTACCAGTTGGTACCTCAACAAGTGGCGACACAGTCGCCGGTTTTTAACCCAGCTTTTGAAAGGCAGACTTCTTCCTTTCGCTCAAAAGCTAGAGGAACAGACAGAGGTTCTTCTAGACGTCCTTCAAGGAGAAGGGGATTCAGGGGAGGACGCGGTCAAGGAGGCAAGGCCTCAGGTCCACAACAGCAGAAGTGTGATGCCCTCTAGTAGGAGGGAGACTACATCTATTTAGGGATCGTTGGACCTTCGATCCCTGGGCCCACAGCCTAATAAAGAATGGACTAGGTTGGAGCTGGAGCAGTCCTCCACCTCAATTTCCTCAGTTCTTCCAATACTCTACCCCAGTTCTGGAAGAATATGTCCGAGAACTCATAGAGAAAAGAGTAATCCGAAAAGTTAAGTCCTTCAAGTTCCAAGGAAGGCTGTTTTGTGTTCCAAAGAAGAACTCAGAAAAACTCAGAGTCATTCTGGACTTGTCGCCACTCAACAAGTTTATAGTGAACTACAAGTTCAGGATGCTCACACTTCAACACATAAGGACCATACTGCCCAAAAGGGCATATACCGTCTCTATAGACTTGTCTGACGCTTATTGGCACATTCCAATTAATCGTCACCTCTCCTCCTACCTAGGCTTTAATTTACAAAGAAGACTTTACGCCTTCTGAGCCATGCCATTCGGGCTAAACATAGCCCCAAGGATTTTCACGAAGCTTGCGAACGCAGCCGTCCATCAATTACGCCTAAAGGGGATCCAAGTAGTGGCTTACTTGGACTACTGGCAGGTGTGGGCAGCATTCAGGAGAGAATGCATGCAAGCCTCCAAGATAGTGATCCAGTTCCTGGAACATCTGGGATTCAAGATTAACATCAAGAAGTCTCGATTATCTCAGCTCAAAAATTTCAGTGGTTGGAAATCCACTGGAATTTAGAGTCACGTCAACTTTCCATTCCTGAGAAGAAGAGGAAAGAAATAGCAGGATCTGTCAAGAGACTACTAGAATCCAAACGGATATCAAGACGCGAACAGGAGAGAGTGCTGGGCTCTCTACAGTTTGCTTCGATAACAGAATCAGTGCTAAGAGCACAGCTAAAGGATGCAACAGGAGTCTGGAGAAAATATGCATCAAACGCGCGAAGAGATCTAATGAGACAACTACCGACTCGACTGCGAACACTTCTCAGGCCGTGGTCAAAAGCCAAGCAACTGAAGAAATCAATACTTCTTCAACCTCCTCCCCCGTCAGTTACTATCCACACAGGCACTTCGAAGGAAGGCTGGGGAGGCCACTCTCAACAAAAGAGAGTCCAAGGAGCTTGGTACAATCTTTTCAAGTCATTTCACATCAACTTTCTAGAAGCCATGGCAGTACTTCTGACACTAAAGAAAGTATCTCCTTGCCACTTGACCCACATAAGATTGGTTCTAGACAGCGAGATGATAGTGAGATGCCTGAATCGACGAGGGTCGAGGTCGCCTTAAATCAACCAAGTGATGTTGGCCATATTCCGTTTGGCGGAAAGAAAGAAATGGCACCTGTCAGCAGTTCACATTCAAGGGTTCCGCAACGTGACAGCGGACGCTCTATCCAGGTTTACACCAATAGAGTCAGAATGGTCCCTAGACGCAGGATCGTTCTCCTTCATCTTGAGTCAAGTCCCGGAACTACAGATAGACCTCTTTGCGACGAAAGACAACAAGAAAATAGATCGTTATGTGTTCCCATACGAGGATCCGCTAGTGGAGGCAGTGGACGCTAAGTCCCTAGACTGGAACAGATGGTTCAGGATTTACCTGTTCCCTCTGCACAACCTCCTTTTGAAGGTCCTTGACAAACTGAGATCCTTCAAAGGGAAAGCGGCAATAGTGGGCCACAAGTGTCCAAACAGCGTTTGGTTCCCCCTGGCATTGGAACTACGACTGAAGTTTGTACCGCTACTGGATCCAACCCTGTCTCAGCGAGTACAGAAGTCGACTGTCTTCGCTTCATCACAGAAAACCCGGAACCTGCATCTCATGATTTTCTCTCCTTAGCGATGAGAAAAACATTTGGGGTATCAACAGACAGTATAGGCTTTTTGGTGGAAACCAGAAGACAATATGAGGCATCATGGAAGAAGCGGGTGTCCTTTGTCAAGGCGAAGAAACCAAAAGAAATCTCGTCAGATTTCTGTTTATCATTCTTCATTCACCTTTATGAGCAGGGTTTAGCAACCAATTAATATCAACGTGCAAGTCTGCCTTGACAAGACCGATACTATATGCCTTTCAGGTCGACCTTTCTAACGACGTTCTTAATGAATTCCTAAGACCTGTGCTAAGCTTAGTCCTTCAGCGCCTCCATGACCCTTTTCATGGTCACTAGATAAGATTCTTCATTTTGCCTAAATAATGAACAATGAGGAGTGAGCTTAGAAGGATTTGACTCAAAAAGTCCTATTTCTGTTTGCACTCGCTTTGGGGGCTAGAGTTACTGAAATAGTGGCTCTCTTGAGAGAGGAAGGCAACTGTTATGTATTATTGTAAGAATGTACTATATTATTTCAAGTGTTGCAGGTATTGCGCAACATTGCATCATATTGCATGAAAAAAAACATGTTATGCTTTGTACATAAGAGTAAGGATTTGCTTTGGTATTAGGATTCAAACATTTGTTGATTACCTCTAAGATAGGATGTAATTCTTTATGGTTTTGTACTGGAGTAGGATTTAAGTCTTCTCAGAGCGATGCTCTTTTGTTTAGCAGTGTTTTGGTTTTGTCATATTGTGTATGACGCTCCACACACACTTGGGAGTCAGCTGTCATAGAAAAATTTAGTCATAAGTTGCATTAAACGTGTATTTTAAGAATACCAACGTCTTATTTAATCCCATACAGACAAATTGACGACAAGAGATGTGATCAGCTGAGAAATAATTACTAACAATTGTTCATCTATGTTCCAGGTAATTATTATGGTTAATAGAACTTCCTACCAAAGTACAACATTACAAATTGGCAACGAGGATGGGATCAGCTGAGAAATAATTACTAACAATTGTTCATCTATGTTCCAGGTAATTATTATGGTTAATAGAACTTCCTACAAAAGTACAACATTACAAATTGGCGACGCTCAGGAGGACGAAAACAAGCAGGGAGAAACATTGGACCTTATGTAGAAGGACGGCCAGCACAAGAGAAGGTCCTTATGTACATTAAGGGACAAGAGGAAAATCACCCAATGAAGATTGTACAAGCAGCAGAACAGGAATTTCATCAAACAAACAGAACAAGAAAGGGTGAAATTTAAAGTTGGGTAGGCTACAAAACAGGTAGGAAGTAAACTTATGACTGCAGAACAGTAGCTTAACCTACCATAGGTATTAAGGTAAGCAATCAAAATGCCTTTTAACATAGAAAACCCCGAAAGTTTCAGCATCACTGCTGAGCCCAATTCTGTTGCAACACGATGGCAACAGTGGTGTGAGGAATTTAAGATCTATTTGGAAGCATTAGGTAACGTGAAGGATGCCCAAAAGAAGGCATTATTACTTCATAAAGCAGGTAGGGAAGTTCGGGAAGTGTTTAAGACTTTGCAGCCTACAGATGACACAAGTGAAGCTGCAATTAAGGCTCTTACCACATATTTTGCTCCTCAGGTCAATAAATTTTTTGAAAGATACCAGTTTTCAGCGCAGGCTTATCAGGAAGAAAATGAAAGTTTAGATGCATTTGTGACTAGACTAAAGAATTTAGCCGTTTCATGTGAATTTCTAGAGTTAGAAAATGTTATCATAGATCAAGTGATTGCACATTGCACATCAGAAGAGCTAAGAAAGAAATTATTGCAAGATAAAGATTTAACATTAGAAAAGGTATTGATAACAGGCAGAGCTTTAGAAACATCAAATAGGCAAAGTAACATAATAGGTAGTTCTACAAGCAATAGAATGGGAAATTCTAAAATTAATACAGTAGGTTCTAAGTGGAAAACCAATGAGAATCAGAGAAGGAATATGTCAAAGCCTAGTCATAGAAAAGTGCCTAACACTAATGTTCATAAATATCAGAATCAGGCTTATACACAGAAACAACAGGAAAAACCCAAGTGTTATAGGTGTGGTAAAACTGATCATCTTGCATACGAAGCAAAGAAATGCCCTGCTACTGGACAGACATGCCAGAATTGCAGAAAGATGGGTCATTTTGCAACTGCTTGTAGATTCCCTAAACAGTACGCAAAGAAAATAAATGCTACAGTTGATACTATTGGTCAAGAGAATAATGCGGAAAATGTTCATGGTAATCAGGTTAGTTCAGAAACTGATTTTGCGTTTCGCATAAATTCAGTCAGCAAAGGTGCACAGAAACATATCATGGTAGAAGTAATCATAAATGGTAAACCAATTTTGATGCAAGTTGACACAGCAGCCGATGTATCAATTATGTCTGAGAAAATGGCTAAAAGCATTCCTAATTTGTTATTAGAAGGTACAAATAGAGTTTTGAAAGGTTATAATGGTTTTGATATTCAGGTGATAGGTGCTTCGAACGTAGAAGTACAGTACAAAAAAACAGAAATTAGAGAGAATGCCATTAACAGTAGTAAAAGGTAATGGACAAACTTTGCTAGGTTTAGATTGGCTACAGTATTTGAAGTTAGATTGGCCTAGTATTTTGAAGGTTACAGGTAGACAAGATGAAAACAAAAATGAAATATCTATGGATAATATCATATCAGAGTTTCAAGACGTATTTGAAGATAAAATAGGTACAGTAAAGAACGCAAAGGCAATTTTAGTTTTGAAACCTGACAGTTCTCCTAGATTTTTTGCTCCCAGACCAGTACCGTATGCATTGAAAAGTGCAGTTGAAACAGAAATCAAGAGATTAGAAAATGAAGGTTCCTGGGAAAAGGTTACATATTCAGATTGGGCTACACCATTAGTTCCTATTGTGAAGGAAAGTGGACAGGTTAGGTTATGTGGAGATTACAAAGTAACGTTAAATCCACAACTGCAAGTAGCTCAACATCCCTTACCAAATCCGAAAGACATGTTTGTAACTATGTCAGGATGCAGTGTTTTTTCTAAATTAGATTTAAGACAAGCATTTCAACAGCTTCCCATGGATGAAAATTCACAAGAATTATGCACAGTAAATACGTCCTTAGGTTTGTTTAGACCAAAGATTTTCCCGTATGGAGTTGCAAGTAGTTTAGCTATATGGCAACAAACTATGGATAAGATTTTTTCAGGAATGCAAGGAGTATTCATTTTTATAGATGATATTTTAATTGCTGGTAAAGACACAAGAGAACATAGAGAAAGATTGCGAACAGTTCTGAAGAAGTTGAAGGAACATAATATTAGAGTAAATAAGAACAAATGTATTCTAGAAGTTGATTCAGTGGAATACTTAGGTTTTGTAATAAATGGCAAGGGTATTCACAAAACTAAAGAGAAGATTAAAGCTGTACAATCAACAAAAGTGCCAGAAAATGTTAAGGAATTACAATCATTTCTAGGTTTAGTAACATTTTATGGGAATTTCATTCAGAATTTGTCTACAGTTTCACATCCATTGTATAATCTGTTGAATAAGGGGGTAGAATGGAAGTGGACAAAAGAGTGTCAGGAATCTTTTGAAAGAATCAAGCAGGAAATAACATCACCTACATTCTCAGTACATTATCAAATGGATTTACCAGTTAAATTAGTATGTGATGCATCAAACATAGGTTTAGGTGCAGTATTATCTCATGTAATGCCAGATGGAACAGAAAAACCAATTGCATTCACTTCTAGAGTATTGAACAAGGCAGAAAGGAATTACTCTCAAATAGAAAAGGAAGGGTTAGCATTAGTTATGGAGTTAAAAAAATTCCATATGTATCTTTATGGTAGGAAAAAGTTCACACTTGTTACAGATCATAAACCTTTATTAGCAATATTGGGTCCAAAAGCAAGTTTACCTACGTTGGTAGCTGCAAGACTACAACGTTGGGCAGTTACATTAGCAGCGTACTACTATGATATAGAATACCGTCCAACATCAAACATAGGTAATGCAGATGCTTTATCCAGATTACCTGTAGACAAAGCTCCAGAGGAGTATGATGACACTGTTCTGTTAATTTCTGTATATGATGTACCAATAACTGCAAAAGATGTAGCACACAGTACCAAGCGAGACCCAGTACTTAGTAAGGTTTTGGAGAGTTTAATGATAGGTAGGGACTTATGTGGAAAAGAGGAAAATTGTAAACCGTATAAGGATATATGGTATGAACTGAGTGTAACACAAGGAATAGTGATAAGAGGTTCCAGGGTAGTTATTCCTAATTCACTGAGAAATAAGGTTTTGTCTGAAATACATGCTGATCACCAAGGTATTGTAAGATCAAAGTCAATTGCGAGAACTTTTGTATGGTGGCCAGGTGTAGATAAAGATGTGGAATCTTATGTAAAGAATTGTATGAATTGTGTTATGCAACAGAACAATCCTCAATTTGCTAGAATGCACCCGTGGGAGTTACCCAGGTATCCGTGGCAAAGAGTGCATGTAGATTTTGCAGGTCCTTTTTTAAATTACTTGTTTTTGATAGTAGTAGATGCTTACAGTAAGTGGCCAGAAATTATCCCAATTAAGACAACAACGTCTTACGCCACAATAAAAGAGTTAATGCAAATTTTTTCGACGCACGGTATTCCAGAAAGAATTGTTACAGATAATGGTCCACAATTTACCTCACAAGAGTTTAAAGAATTTTGTAATGTCAATGGTATAAAGCATACATTTTCAACTACATATCATCCATCTACTAATGGAGAGGCTGAAAGATTTGTCCAAACGTTTAAACACAATATGAAGTGTAGAAAAGCAAATTCAGGTAATATGTTTTTGCTTGTGTCAAAATTTTTATTGTCTTATAGAACAACGCCGCACAGCACAACAGGCGTGGCACCCTCAAATTTGTTGATGGGGAGGAGGATAAGGTGTAAGTTAGATTTGTTGTATCCAAGTTTGCAAAGTGATTTAGAAAATAAAGGGTATAAACAAGTAGTAAAGCTTCCTAATGTAAGACATTCTTTACCTTTGTCTGATGTCATGGTAAGATCGTACAACACTCCAGAGAAGTGGGTACCTGGAGATATTGTAAGAGAGATAGGAAATTTACATTATGATGTTCGTGTTGGTGATAATGTTGTAAAACGTCATGTTGATCAATTACAGCCGTTAAACAGAAAGACAGTAGAGTATGTGAATGTTAGAGATGAGAAACTTAAAGAAGTAGTGAGATCAAATGAGTCAAATATTAACCAAGATGGTCCAACATCCAATGTAGATTCAGAACCAATTCATGTAGCAGTACAAGATGAGGTTAAAGTGCTTCCTAATAGGATTAACAGAGGAAAGCCCCATGAGAGATTAGATTTATGAAGATTTTTACAATGTCAAGTTAGGGGAGGAGACTGTTATGTATTATTGTAAGAATGTACTATATTATTTCAAGTGTTGCAGGTATTGCGCAACATTGCATCATATTGCATGAATAAAACATGTTATGCTTTGTATATAAGAGTAATGATTTGTTTTGGTATTAGGATTCAAACATTTGTTGATTACCTCAAAGATAGGATGTAATTCTTTATGGTTTTGTACTGGAGTAGGATTTAAGTCTTCTCAGAGCGATGCTCTTTTGTTTAGCAATGTTTTGGTTTTGTCAGATTGTGTATGACGCTCCACACACACTTGGGAGTCAGCTGTCATAGAACAATGTAGTCATAAGTTGCATTAAACGTGTATTTTAAGAATACCAACGTCTTATTTAACCCTGGATAGGTACACTCCTCGGACACCCCTTTAAGGGTATACTCGGACGCGCGCGACCCCGACGCCAAAAAAAATTCTTGAAAAATCAGTTTTTGCAGTAACCTCCTTTTTTCTTTTGCCAAAAAAAAACTTCAATGAATGCTTAAAACAACTGTAAAGATAAATACTACTTATCTGCAGAAAAACTATTTATTATAAATATTTTAAAAAATTGGGTAGAAAAAAAGACCTTACATAAAAATTCATAAAAAAAAATGTTTATACATATATACACAAATCCTTTTAGGAATTGATTCTTGAATGTTTAGGACACATCTTGATGTATTTTGGATGAAGTCAGACCCATGGAGGTGAAGATCTGAAATGAGAAAAAAAGGGTAACTTTTTTTTTGGCCAAAAAAATTTGTCAAAATTTCATGAATTTTTTTGGGTACCCAAATGAAATAGGAAGTGGCTAATTTTTTTAGGGAATAAACATATGTTATCCTAAAATAGAAATATGTAAAAAAATCTTCATTATTTTGTAAATTACATTTATATCAGGGGCCATATCTAAAGGTAATTTTTTGAGTACTTAGAAATTTCGTAAAAAAAAAATACATATATTTAATATATAATATGATATTTATGCAGGTAAAAATATACCAAAATATCACAAATTCTATGGGGAACAAGAATATATATAGATAGGGCAACTTACGCTTCGGATATGTCCACAAAATGGCCGCCAACCACACTGACTCAGACCCCCTAATCTGCCACTTGAAATGTAGGAAGGGTATGTCAATTTCAAGGTGTTATTTACTAACCTAATTATTCTTGGATATGCATAAAAATTGTATGGTGGGTTGCAGGATAATTGTCGATTATTTTACGACTATAAAATTAAAATTCTGACCCAAAAAAAATTTTTTGAAGGGAAATAAAATCGAAAAAAAAAGAAAAATGTAAAACAATATAATATTTTAGTTAAAAAATTTGATGATATTCAATCAAAAAAGAAGTAAACAAAATTTTCCGACAAATAAACATCTAGATGAATCATTACTCTGTGATAGTTCCTTAGTACGTAGTAATTTTGAAAGAAATGGGAAAAAACGAAAAAATGGCAATCACCGGAAAATCGAACACATACCTATATATACGCCATATCTGGCTAAAAAAAAGATAGGCATGGGTAGCCAGATCACCTAGAAACACTTTCCAACACTATAAAATTATAAGTTTTGCGACACTACTTGCCAATTCCTTACGGTAACATGACTAAGCAAAAAAATGCAAAACAAATAAAAAGGGACACTCGCGGAAAAATGGCTAACATTCTAATATACGGCATTTCAGAAAAAAAAAATTCAGCCACGTGCTAGGCAAACCATCAAGGCACATTTTCCGACAAATAAACATCTAAATGAATCATGACTCTGTGATAGTTCCATAGTACGTAGTAATTTTGAAAGAAATGGGAAAAAACGAAAAAAGGGCAATCACAGGAAAATCGAACACATACCTATATATATGCCATATCTGGCTAAAAAAAAAAGATAGGCATGGGTAGCCAGATCACCTAGAAACACTTTCCAACACTATAAAATTATAAGTTTTGCGACAATACTTGCCAATTCCTTACGGTAACATGACTAAGCAAAAAAATGCAAAACAAATAAAAAGGGGCACTCGAGGAAAAATGGCCATTCTAATATACGGCATTTCAGAAAAAAAAAATTTCAGCCACGTGCTAGGCAAACCATCAAGGCACATTTTCCGACAAATAAACATATAAATGAATCATTACTCTGTGATAGTTCCTTAGTACGGAGTAATTTTGAAAGAAATGGGAAAAAACGAAAAAAGGGCAATCACAGGAAAATCGAACACATACCTATATATACGCCATATCTGGCTAAAAAAAAAAGATAGGCATGGGTAGCCAGATCATCTAGAAACACTTTCCAACACTATAAAAATATAAGTTTTGCGACACTTCTTGCCAATTCCTTACAGTAACATGACTAAGTAAAAAAATGCAAAACAAATAAAAAGGGGCACTCGCGGAAAAATGGCCAACATTTTATTATACGCATTTCAGAAAAAAAAAATTTCAGCCACGTGCTAGGCAAACCATCAAGGCACATTTTCCGACAAATAAACATCTAAATGAATCATTACTCTGTGATAGTTCCTTAGTACGTAGTAATTTTGAAAGAAATGGGAAAAAACGAAAAAATGGCAATCACAGGAAAATCGAACACATATCTATATATACGCTATATCTGGCTAAAAAAAAAGATAGGCATGGGTAGCCAGATCATCTAGAAACACTTTCCAACACTATAAAAATATAAGTTTTGCGACACTACTTGCCAATTCCTTACGGTAACATGACTAAGCAAAAAAATGCAAAACAAATAAAAAGGGGCACTCGCGGAAAATGCCCAACATTCTAATATACGGCATCTCAGATAAAAAAAAAGACATGCACATGTTAGCCCAACCATCAAGGCACACTTTCTAACACATAAACATGAAAAAAATATCAATAATATACGGCAATTCCTTACTACGTAGTAAATTTTTACAAATATTGAAAAAAAACAGAAATTGGCAACCGCAGTTAAATACCCCATATACCAATAACTACGTCGTATCTGACAAAAACAAAGTCACGCATGGGTAGCCAGATCATCTAGACACACTTTCCAACACTAAAAAAGCAAAAGTTTTACGACACTATTTGGCAATATCTTACGGAAAAATGACTTGGCAAAAAAATGAAAAAAAATGAAAAAGGGCACTCGCGGTAAAATGGTCCTCATGGTGATGAACGACATTTTAACTAAAAAAAAAATCATGCACATGGTAGCCAAACAATCCAACAAGACTTTCCACAACTGATATCCTATACAAGTTGCACCATTCTACGACAATTTCATAATACGTAATAACTTTGATAATTATGCAAATTACCTTAGAAGGGTAAACTTGGTCGCGCTCGACCCCGACGCGTCTCAGAAATCGGGGAAGGAGTACAGCTACAGCAATGCACATCTGGACACTACTAGAGCGTGTAGGCGAGACACCTACTGCAGGTCGATCACCCACAAATTCAGTCACGGGGGTGAGTCACGTGAGAAAAACCTCTTTTTTTTTGACGCTCGGGGTCGCGGACGACCCACCGTACCGTTCCAGGGTTATTCCCATACAGACAAATTGACGACAAGAGATGGGATCAGCTGAGAAATAATTACTAACAATTGTTCATCTATGTTCCAGGTAATTATTTTGGTTAATAGAACTTCCTACCAAAGTACAACATTACAGCAACGGCCAGTTCTTGGAGGGAGAACTGAATCTATTTCCAGACCCATTACTTACCAAGAACGAGCTACCCACCAACAGGTGGGGTCTCTAGAGAATCTGCCCTCTGAAGGAAGATGCATCTCTATGTCCAGTGGAGCGCCTAAAGGTCTATCTTCATAGAACTTCAGACTTTAAGGGAGGACAGCTGTTCAGAGGAGAAACCTCGGGATCAAATCTATCTCAGAAACAACTAAGGGCGAAACTCACCTATTTTATTCACAGAGCGGATCCAGACAGTACACCCGCAGGTCATGATCCGAGGAAAGTTGCCTCTTTCATAAATTTCTTTAATAATATGGACTTTGAACATCTTCGTTCGTACACTGGCTGGAAGTCATCCAAGGTGTTCTTTAAGCACTATGCAAAGCAAGTGGAGCAACTCAAGAGGTCTGTGGTAGCAGCAGGTAGTGTCCTTAAACCTGCTATTTAAATCTGCGAGGAACAGTGAAATTAATTTGGGACGATTGATTAAGAGAGTGGGTGTGTAGTCACGGACTGTTACTACATACTGAAGGATAGGCCACTAACGTGACCTTACGAACTGTTCCATTGACTTTGGTGAACTAAGCATAATGCGGACACATGTGCCAAGCATTTTTTACGCTAGTGTGAATAAACAGTAATACAGACTGTATCAACATTACTAATAATTCGATTAAAGTGGCAAATCTGTTTCCTTTCTTAGACGAAACAATATTTTCTGTTTACTGTTTTCTTTATGCTTTTGTGGATATCATCCACATTTTATAAATTTTATAAATGTTGACTGATCTATATGTTTATTAATTTTCAATAAACTAGTTCATAGTGAACTTTGCGTCTTATTCGCCCACACTCATTTATTAGAAATGTATGGAGCATTAAGTTTAAAATATGGATAATTTAAAATGGAATGTCTTTTAAGATTGTTCCTCACTTCAAGCAAACATTCACTCGCTTTAACCTTTCCTTAGGAAGGATTAGTGTTTTACCCTAAGGGGTGATGGTGGAGATGCAAAATTTGTTCCTATACGGATACAACTGTTGTCCGATACTTTAATAAGAGTAAACATACTGGGGGAGATGTCAGTAATTCATACTGACATTGGTGACTCTTATACAAACTTTGCTTTATAATGTACAGGGTGAGACCACTATACAGGCTTGTCATTTTGTCATCCATAGGTAATATGTACCCTCGAGACTTTTTCCAGAGTCTAGTTCAACTCTTCCCTGTAGAGGGCAGGAAGCACTAACATAGTTCATGCTTAGATGAAATGATGTATGACGGTAACATCATAGGGGTCTAGGTCTAGACGGACCAGGAAATTACTTTCTTGAGGGTATGGCACCGGTTGAGAATCCACAGATACAGTAATGCTCTGGTAAACTTCCATCAGGATGACATGGCCTGAGCCCAAATAACGGATTTTGAGCGAAGCGAAAAATCTATTTTTGGGTGAGGTAGCCATGTCGTCCTCATGGACCTGCCCTTCCTTTTATTTTAAAAAGGGCTTATTGACCCCTCCTTATAATACAGTATCTGTAGCACCTTGTGTATCGCTACATGGAATAAAGATGGCGCTGCCGTCTTCGTCATATAAACACTGGAAACGGGATAGGAGAGATACCTTATGAACGGTTCTCTTTTCATTCTCGTTTTTAGATTCTTGTCACTGTAACCCCTCGAAGCATTAATACTGTTCGGGGTGAAGATAGCTATGTGGCGTGTCAAGAATACGTCCTCTGATATTATGCGATATCCCTGTTAGATTTATTTAGGAATATTTGCTCCAGGAGTTAGAATTCTGGATACCTTAAGGTAAAATTCTCTGGGAATATCACTGTAGTCAAATATACTCTAGGAAGGTACCCTTTAGGAACTTCCATCAGGACGACATGGCTACCTCACCCAAAAATAGATTTTTCGCTTCGCTCAAAATCCGTTATATATATATATATATATATATATATATATATATATATATATATATATATATATATATATATATATATATATATATGTATATATATAGATATATATATATATATATATATATATATATATATATATATATATATATATATATATATATATATATATATATATATATATATATATATATATATATATATATATATATATATATATATATATATATATATATATATATATATATATATATACATACATATATATCTATCTATATATATATATATATATATATATATATATATATATATATATATATATATATATATATATATATATATATATATATATATATATATATATATATATATACACACACAAATAAATTTCCCTAATTTTTTACGGTTCACGATAAAAAGACTTATGATCGCCTGTTCAACATAACGACATTTTCTGCTATTTTTATTATTATTATTATTATTATTATTATTATTATTATTATTGTTGTTATTAAATGCTAAGCTACAACCATAGTTGGAAAAGCAGGATGCTATAAGCCCAGGAGCCCCAACAGGGAAAATAGCCCAGTGAGGAAAGGTAACAAGGAAAAATAAAATATTTTACGAATAGTAACATCATTGAAACCAATATTTCCTATATAAATAATAAAAACTTCAACAAAATAAGAGGAAGAGAAACTAGATAGAACAGTGTGCCCGAGTGTACCCTCAAGCAGGAGAACTCTAACCCAAGATAGTGGAACACCATGGTACAGAGGCTATAGCACTAGCCAAGACTAGAGAACAATGGTTTGATTTTGGAATGCCCTTCTTCTAGAAGAGCTGCTTACCATAGCTAAAGAGTCTCTTCTACCCTTACCAAGGGGAAAGTAGCCACTGAGCAATTATATTTCCGTAGTTAACCCCTTGGGTGAAGAAGAATTGTTTGGTAATCTCAGTGTTGTCAGGTATATGAGGACAGAGAAGAATCTGTAAGGAATGGGCCAGACTATTCGGTGTATGTGTAGGTAAAGCGAAAGAACCGTAACCAACGAGAAGGATCCAATTTAGTACTGTCTGGCCAGTCAAAGGACCACCTAACTCTGTAGTGGTAGTATCTCAACGGGCAGCTGGTGCCCTGGCCAACCTACTACCACTTTTGAAGTTATACTGAGTCAACTACCCGATTAGGAAGATCATTCCACAACTTGGTAACTGCTGTGTAGTATTGAGTCTTGTGATGAAAAACACCTGGCTATTAGAATTAATTGCCTGCCTAGTATTACGAACAAGATGGTATTGTCCAGGAAGATCTGAATGTAAAAGATGGTCTGAATTATGAAAAATCTTATGCAACATACATAATGAACTAATTGAACGACGGTGCCAAAGATTAATATCTAGATGAGGAGTAAGAAATTTTATAGACCGTAAGTTTCTGTCTAACAAATTAAGATGAGAATCAGCAGCGGAAGACCAGACAGGAGAACAATACTCAAAACAAGGTAGAATGAAAGAATTAAAACACTTCTTCAGAATAGATTGATCACCAAAAATCTTTTAAGACTTTCTTAATAAGCCATTTTTTGGTAAAATTGAAGAAGACAGACCTTATGTGTTGCTCAAAAGTAAATTTGCTGTCGACGATCACTCCTAAAATTTTGAAAGAGTCGTACAAAGTTAAAGAATATTTATCAATGCTGAGATAAAGATATTGAGGAGCCGCGGTCCTTGACCTACTTACAATCATACTTCTGAGTTTTGTCAGGATTAAACTTCATACCCCATAATTTGCACCATGCAGTAATATTAGCTACATCTCTATTAAGGGATTTAGCAACCCCAGATCTACATTAAGGGGGTGGAATTAATGCAAAGAGAGTAGCATCATCTGCATATGAAACAAGCTTGTTTTCTAGGCCATATCACATGTCATGTGTATATACTATGAAATGTAATGAGCTAAGAACACTACCCTTTGGAACACCAGATACCACATTCTTATACTCACTATGGTGCCCATCAACAACTCCTTGAGATCTATTACTTAAAAGTTAATAATAATGCTAAGAAATGATCCACCCACTTGCAAATGTTTGCGCTTGAAAACAAGGGCGTCATGATTAACATGGTCAAAGTCGGCACTAAAACCAAGGCCAATCATACGAACTTCCTGACCACAATTAAGGTATTTTTGTCCAGCATTGGAAATTGTGAGAAGGGCATCACATGCTTCAAGGCCTTTAAAAAACCAAATTGTAAACTAGGGAATAGATGATTACCTTCAGCAAACCTATTAAGACATTTTGCCAAAAGACGCTCAAAAACTTTATATAATATGGGAGTTATGGAAATTTGGCAGTAATCAGTTGGACTTGAGCTACCAGAAACACGTTTACATAGAGGAGTAACATTACCAATTCTCCAATAAGTGCTGAAAGCTCCTTTTCCTGCTAACTTGCGCAAAATAACAGATAACTTTGAAGCTAAGAAATCTGCAGTCTTTATAAAAAACAAAGATAAAATACCATTTGGGTCTACACCTCCAGAAGCATCAAGGTCCATCAGAGCTTTAATTTCACGAGATTGAAAAGCTAAACTAGTTAGTTTAGCCCCAGGAAAACAGGAATGAGGAAGTTCAAGTTTTTCATTACTGTTTACTATCGAAAACATCAGCCAAAAGGGTTGCCTTTTTCTTTGGACAGTGAGTGACTGAGCCATCTGGTTTAAGTAAAGGAGGAATTGTTGCATCTACAACTAAGAGTGCAGATTTAAGGGTAGACCACAATTTATGTTCTTGAGTTGTACCAGAAAGGGTTTCTTTTATGGTTGAATTGTATTCCTTTTCAGTTGAAGCATAAACTCTCTGCGCAAAAGCTCTGAGCTTAGTATAGTTATTCCAGGTCAAATCTGATCTGTTACCCTTCCAAAGATGATAGGCCTCCTGCTTCTCCAAATAAGCACGTCTACAATTATCATTTAACCACAGTTTGTCCTTCACTTGGTACCTTAGCACACTAGAATGGATACGCCTATCAATTTTGTTGACTATTTTCTCATTCAAAGGGACAAGAGGATCAACGCGACTATATAATGGTAATTAAATATTTATAAAGGAAGCATATGCAAAAGAAGAAGATTTAAACGAGAAAAAAAAATTAGAAAGTTAGACTAAAATACAAGCAAGTATTTCGAGAGACATAAAAGACTGTAAAACTAAACGAAGTATACAATAATGCAAAAAGAAATGCCATTTCAGTTACCATTCGGCTAAATCTACATTTCAATTTCCTTTAAGCTCTGTAATAGGCATCTCCTCTTTTTCTGCTCACGAAGAAATTGCCACAGCAGAGCATTTGATCCTAGATATGGTTCATGAAAATCGAACGAATTGGAGTTTGTCGATACTTGACGTCTAAATGAGCGAAAAATTAATTATCGT
>NC_090757.1:68798356-68814887 GCF_036898095.1 Palaemon carinicauda
AATGAGCAGTCTAACACAATTAATTACAGGCCAGGTCATCAACAATTATCCAAATCCAAGCAGTTGTGCCAAGTTCCTTATTATAGCCAAGTCGTCATCAATCACTGTCACATTCAAAGAAAATCTCTCCAAAGGAGGAATCACGGCCTGCCAAAATAAAAAAGAAAAACACTTATGAACACTCCTAACTAACTGAACTATCACACTATAATCAAAGATAAATAATAAATTGTTCCTATCACTCACAACACGACAAGCAAAGATAAACAAAACTGTACTTACTTTTTAAATATAAATTATCACTTCCACACTGGTAAAATTATATAATAATGATAATCCAGTATTCAAAGGACACACAGTACTGGCGCTTCCTGCAGTCAAATAAAAAAAACATTCGCTCCGAAACATTCACCACTGTCGTAACCTAACTAAAAATATAAACAAACAACCTCAAATATACCGACAGTCTTGCCCACCACAAACAATCATTCGCTAACTACCACTTGTTCTCTCTCTCTCTCTCTCTCTCTCTCTCTCTCTCTCTCTCTCTCCTCTCTCTCTCTCTCTCTCTCTCTCTCTCTCTCTCTCAGGATTTGGCAAAAAAAAAACAAAAATTAAAATAAAACAAAAATAAATCCTCCACATTCCTCCCCCCTTACTTTGCCAAATCCTTCTCACACAACACTTACATTATTTTTTTCATAACCCAGTCGCAGTCGGGAACGGGACCTCTACTCCGAGTAACTGGGCCCCCATATACTCTCTCATTCACTTCTTCCTTATCACAATCATTCGCTACATTAACACTATTCCTATCTAAGTCCCTATCATCTAATATATCATGTACAAACATATCTACCTCGTTCTCATCTGGCACTATAATTACACTCATTTCTGTAAACAGTTCATCCATTTCATCAAAAACATTCTCAACTTTAGCAAAAGATTCATTCATACTACTAATCATTCTCCTATCTCTCACTCTCGCATTCGTCATCCTTTCTTTTACATCACCTAAGGAAAAGCCACACACACTATAGGTATCATTCATACTCAGCCACGTTTCATCTGTATTAATACATTTATCCTCCACACTCACTTGTACATTTACACCCTTGTCATACTTATTTGTATTCTTACCTATACCTATAAATTTCCCTTGCACTTTCTCCTCACTTAAAACTTTCAAACGCCTCTTTTTCCTATATTCAACTAACACTACTTGTTTATTTTCCAGCCCTAATTTCTCATGCATACTAGATTCATACTTGCTCATTTCTAACCAATTATTCATCCCATTCTCACAAACATTGATCCTATTCCTTCCACACACACAGGAGGACTCACCCAGCTGAACCCTCTTACACTCTAGTTTTCCGAATATCCTGGCTGACTTAATCCCTTCTTCCTACATACTCTGGCTACATGCCCATCTGCACCACATTCAGTAAACTTACCCCGCGGCTCCTTGCACATTCTAGCATAATGACCATCCTTACCACAATTACCACAAATTACATTCATATGATTATTACGACATCCACTCGCTATGTGCCCAGTCATACCACACCGATAACATTTTACCCCTTTCTCTTTCTTGCACTCGCTAATTCTATGCCCTACCTCACCACATCCAAAACAAGCACCTAGAGCCCATCTACATTCATTCTTCTTATGTCCTACTTTCCCACATCTATAACACTTCTCTTCACGGATAAAACTACCTGACCTACCTTGCGGCGCACTAGCACTCCTATCCATCCAAACCTGATTCCCTTGCCTAAACCCTTCATTTTTCCTTACAGGTATTCCCACATTACTCGCCCTAACACTCCTATCTACTACACTATCAGCTACCCTCATTGGCCCTCTAAAAATTGCATCCTTATAACTACCAAATTCTATTACACTTTCTTCCATTCCAGTTCTTACACTCACAGATTTACTTTCTTTCATGCACCTATCTAACTCATAATCCTCAACTATCTCTAGTATATCATTCATATGATTATTACGACATCCACTCGCTATGTGCCCAGTCATACCACACCGATAACATTTTACCCCTTTCTCTTTCTTGCACTCGCTAATTCTATGCCCTACCTCACCACATCCAAAACAAGCACCTAGAGCCCATCTACATTCATTCTTCTTATGTCCTACTTTCCCACATCTATAACACTTCTCTTCACGGATAAAACTACCTGACCTACCTTGCGGCGCACTAGCACTCCTATCCATCCAAACCTGATTCCCTTGCCTAAACCCTTCATTTTTCCTTACAGGTATTCCCACATTACTCGCCCTAACACTCCTATCTACTACACTATCAGCTACCCTCATTGGCCCTCTAAAAATTGCATCCTTATAACTACCAAATTCTATTACACTTTCTTCCATTCCAGTTCTTACACTCACAGATTTACTTTCTTTCATGCACCTATCTAACTCATAATCCTCAACTATCTCTAGTATATCATCCCATGTCAATCTCTCTTGCGTCCGCCTCATTTTCTCTTTGCGTTTCAAATTAATGAATTCACACACATTCTCAGGTGCTGTTGCCAAAAATTTCCTCATTAACTCCTTATTCTCATTTATGCCTTCCTCCCCATACTTCTTCCTAGCTAACGTTTCCAGCCTACATACGTACATTGATATAGCTTCTCCTGCATTCATCCTTGCCTCATCAAAATCATGCTTACGCTTATACCTAACACTCCCTTTCATACGTTTTACCTGCTCAATTATTCTCTTTTTCACACTTTCATAATCAACGTCCCCTACCCTCATTATCACTCCATACATCGTCAACAAATACCCAGTCAAATATTCTCCTAACTCCCTAGCCCAAACTCTTTTACGATCACCATACTTATCCTGACAATACCTCTCATACTCCTTGAAAAAATCATATACATCCCTACTGCTATGCTCATTGAACCTTTCACACCGAGGTACCTCTCTCATAAACACAGTCTTACACACATCACGTTCATTCTCACTGCTATCATCACTGTCTACTCCCTTGTTACCTTCTTCCTCATTTGAATATAATGAATCCACTTCCACACTTAAATTCCTATCCTTAACCATTCCCTTCTTACCCTTTTTCTTACTTACCACTTTCACCCATTCACAATCGTCCTTGCTATCAGCCTGATACTTTTTCTTCTCTTTCTTCACATCACTTTTACCTTTCCTTTCATCTTTCCTCTCACCTTTCTGTTCATCCTTACTATGCCTAATTCCCTTATCTTCAATATCACCATCACTATTACTACTATCACTATCACTTCCTTTCCCATTATCACCTACCTTAACCTTCTCTTCCACTACCAACCCATCACCCGAAGCTGAGGACACTCCTCCGACTGCACCTTCACCCATTATAGTTTTCATCATCCCCATGACTTGCCCCATCATAGCTTCCAATCGTTTCTCCATCCGTTCCTCATTCTCTTTCATCCTCATCTCAACACATTCTTCCACTCTCTCTACAGTTCCCTTTAACTCCCTGAGCTCCTTCTGCATCGCCGCATTCTCCCAGTTCAACCTCTCATTCTCTATTAGCAACCTCTCCTCACGCTCCTTACTCAGCCGCAATTCCTCCTTCAAAACCTTTAACTGTTCTTCCATTTTTTCAGTCTTAATTCTAAATTCGTATCCTATCAGTCCTTCGTCAAAGAGTCCAGCTATCAGTCCCGCCTCAGCAGTCCCTGTTCGGGCGCCAAAATAATGTGGCGGGATGTTGCAAGAACAAGCCCCACACCCTTGAATCACACTTACTGACAATGGTCTCCTCAACACATACTTTCCCCTTACTTTATCATTAACCAGACTCTTAGACAAAAAGGACATTAACACAAACCATAACCTTAAAACTATATTTATTGATACCAAAACAACCACTTAATACTAAAAAAAAAACCAACCATATTCCATAACCAAAAAAATCACACTTAGCACTACAATCTTAACTTACTATATATAGAAAACACATTCTAATAACCATATGGAAAACAAAACTTAAAGCTAAAAATTCCCTTCTCCTCCAAATATAAACGTAATTAATATATATATTTCTGAGTGGACACCTTCGTCCACCCAAGGGCCAACAGTCTTTAATTGCCCCAAAACGAAAACTTTATAACAACCGCGACACTGACAAATGTCAACACAACTGCATTAATTAATTATGGGTCGTGAGCGTTGTCATCATAATCATCATCGTCATATGTAATCTTGTTCAACAGGCCAGGTCATCAACGCTTGGTCAATCCAAATGAGCAGTCTAACACAATCAATTACAGGCCAGGTCATCAACAATTATCCAAATCCAAGCAGTTGTGCCAAGTTCCTTATTATAGCCAAGTCGTCATCAATCACTGTCACATTCAAAGAAAATCTCTCCAAAGGAGGAATCACGGCCTGCCAAAATAAAAAAGAAAAACACTTATGAACACTCCTAACTAACTGAACTATCACACTATAATCAAAGATAAATAATAAATTGTTCCTATCACTCACAACACGACAAGCAAAGATAAACAAAACTGTACTTACTTTTTAAATATAAATTATCACTTCCACACTGGTAAAAATATATAATAATGATAATCCAGTATTCAAAGGACACACAGTACTGGCGCTTCCTGCAGTCAAATCAAAAAAGCATTCGCTCCGAAACATTCACCACTGTCGTAACCTAACTAAAAATATAAACAAACAACCTCAAATATACCGACAGTCTTGCCCACCACAAACAATCATTCGCTAACTACCACTTGTTCTCTCTCTCTCTCTCTCTCTCTCTCTCTCTCTCTCTCTCTCTCTCTCTCTCTCTCTCTCTCTCTCTCTCTCTCTCAGGATTTGGCAAAAAAACAAAAATTAAAATAAAACAAAAATAAATCCTCCACAACGAGATAAATATACAAATTGCGGATATACTCTGGCATAGAAAGATCATAAACGGACGGGAGTGGGAGGACATGTCTGAGGTCTTTTTTGCAAAGGACTGGCAACGGCTAATGAAGGTGATGATGATGATGATGATGATGAACCAAAAAGGAAAATGAAAGTGGTGTATAATCCTAATTGGTAAAATAAATTGTAGAGATTAGTATAAAGACAGTGCCGTCGAAAGATGGATAGATCGAGAGCTTTGAAAACATAAATCTACAGGTAATTGAAGAGTTATGTGTGAGATATAAATATCTTATCTACTGTCGGTTATATACAATTGTGTCTTTTTGAGAATGCTAACGTGCAGTGTTTAAGAAAAGATCGCACACGAACCCGAAACCAGAAATAATTTATCCAGGCGTTAATTAGAAAAAAATGCAAAAAAAAAATGTTTGCTTCACACAACTAAATAGTTTAATTTACGATCATTGTTTACAAGTTTATGTCTGATTAAGCTAACGCCTTGACCAGTGTTTGTGTTTAGACTACACCCGACCCCAAGGCCAGAATTAAATTTTCCATACGCTAATTTTAATCAGAAAAATGCAGATAAAATAATGTTTGCTTCACATAAATAAATAGTTTATAAGAATGGTAATGCATTTTTTTTCAGAGGTAATGGCAATAGTCATCATTCATTTTCCTTTGATAACCTTTCCTCGAAAAGGTTCCTCAGATTTTTCAAAGCTTTTGAGAGAGCAATTGGTAATCATCGATTTTCCCCTCATGTAAAGAGCGTCGGTTTTGCTAATGGCAATCTGAGGGAAGAGCCATTATCGGCCACTTAAATTGCATGTGGGTCAAAGAGGTCACATAAAAGCGCCCATTCGTTGCATGGTACTTTGATTGCAGGCAATTAACTTCACTCTTAGATTTACCCGGCAATTAGAGGTAATACAAAATGATTTAATTCTAATTTTTATTGATAAAGGTTTATTACGTTCGAAGGAACATAGTGTTAGATTCAGTGATTTTATTGTATTCAAGTTAACGTTAACATGGAAAATTGAATTGTCAGATATACAGTAGATGAATTTTGAATATTTTTTTCTTCTGCTGTGAAAGTGAATAATTTAATTTAGAAAGAAAATCACGTTTGTTCTTCTTCATGCAGTGATAAAACGTTATAATTCTGAGAACAGAAAAAGACCCAAAAGTGTAACATGCTAGACCTCTATCATTTTAAATATATATATATATATATATATATATATATATATATATATATATATATATATATATATATATATATATATATATATATATATATATATATATATATATATATATATATATATATATATATATATATATATATTTTTTTTTTTTTTTTTTTTCTGGTGCGATATCAAATAATGTACTTCAGAAATATATCTTTTTATTTGGCTTTATTCACGCAGTGATGAAAGCTAATAATTTTGAGAATAAGAAAATAAATCATAAAAATTTTAGACTCTGAAGAGACCCCAAATTGCACAAAGTTAAACCTCTTTGCAACCAATTTGCAAAATACGAAACCTGCATCCAACAGAAATCAAACTGTAAATCGACGATATCTGAAGGGAATCAAATGTCCTCCAGGACTATTTTGTAATTTCCTTTGAAGGATTTTCTTCGTCATTCATTTCTCGAATCTATTCTTCCATTGCCAATGGAAACGTCATTCATCCTCTTTGCAAGTTTAGTTCGCCTTTTTGTAACGCGAATTGTCAGCGGAGACGAACTGAATGATCTTGGCAGGTTCGTAAGCTAATGAAATGCTTATTTGTTCTACCATCAAGAATTGATGACAAGACAATTTTTACGAAGAGGAAGAGATTATTGCTCGTTATGAAGCAATTTTTTACATTTTCCTACGAACTCATTTCGTCTTTATGCGTATTACAAAGACATGTGTAATGGATTTCTGTAATACAATATACTTTTTTTTCACGCGATTTCTCTTTATAAAGTAATGTTTTTTTCTGAAAAACTCAGTATTACAAAGACATGTGTCTTAAATTTCTTTAGAATAACATACTTTTTCTCTCATGATTAAAGTCACCTTTTAAGAGGAAACTGAACTAACTTTATATTTTAATTGGTTATAGATATTACAAATAAACAAAATAGCAAGAAAGACTTATTTCCTCCTCCTACTTCCTTTGGGAGCTACAGTGAAAAATAAAAATCTTTATCACTTCATTCTTCTCACCACAATGGAAATCAAGTATTTGAACCGTCTTGTTCAGAAGCGTAACAGAAAAAAATAGAAAATCAACATTCTTGACGAGACTCATCCTCCAAGAAATATTCTCCTATGAAATTTTGATTTTTCATTTTTCAGGGACTGTATAACTAGGATTAATAAGATTATAATAAATGCATTTTAAATTAGTCGCTGATAATTTTTTGAATATTGAGTCTTGCCAATAATAAAGAAAATAGAAAGAGACAATGATGCAGGAGCAGAGAATTGTAACGTTACAGAATTTCAATAGTATTGTGACGGTTATTGTTTGCCAACAAATACTCTTCAATACAGAATTGTCATTAATAGATGACTTATTTTCGTTTTCTCATTTCAAAGTGGCATCTTGAAGTATTGTCATTTAGCTGGGTCTATAAATCACTCATGGGTCTTGAAATCTTTAAAAACTTATTTCTAAACGAAGATATTTTATGGTCTTTTGTCATGAAGTAAAAGAAAATATAATTCTTTAATAACTGAATTAAGCTTCGTGTTGTGGACTTCCGTATAGATATTGTAATCTAGAAACATTATAAATTAACGTTTTGTTACGATGTAATAGTAAAACTTATTTTATGTTTTGTAACTAGGAATTTCAAAATCTGTGTGAAATTTTGTTCTGACCAACCACATGAAATTCATTCTCAATTCTTAATGTATTTTACTTTTTACCGTTCTATAGTGTAATAGCAGAGGATTATATTGTTTAAGATGACTGCTATAGAAACTCCATTTTTGACTCGGCTACTAGTTCATAGGATTGTCAAATTATCTTAAAGTTAATGTCATTAATATCCTAATTAATTCGTTATTAAAGGTACCGAAACATTGATAGGTTCTTTAGAGTTTAAATGCAAGAACCTTGATGTGTTTCTTACTATTCCATGCACTGCCAATTCATAGAATTTTCCCCATAAACTGTAAAGTAGGAGAGTCATGACAAGATTTGACTTTTCCTAGCTTCAATCTAACTAAAGTTCCGTGACTATAACAATAATAGATTACCTGTAAAACAGCTAATAGATAATTATCCATATTATCATACATTATACTCATGCGCCACGAGATATTTCTAGTTATTTTGTAGTCAATCTTTATGCAAATTGCCATGCTGCAGCGAGTCAATATTGACAAACGTTTTCTTTTCGTTCAGGAAAGGTTGACTACGAAAAAAATCAGAAAGTTTGTGTAATTTTTGGGTACGGAAACTCAAAACGCACGTATAATATGCATACACATGCACAATCTTATGCGGATACATATAACAGAAAACTTACTGTTCATACATGCACATAAGCGTACATCTACTAAAACAAATACACGGATTCCTATGCGCATAAGCATATTTTACTTACTTTTACTTTGAAGGCTGCTTTTCCAGTCCCATACAGCAGGGGAACCCAACTCTCTACAGGACCAGAGTATTTAACGTTTCATATCGCGTATTGTTCATTTACTGTTAAATCGTTACTGTCAAAAGACTCATGAAATAAGAAAGTCTTCAATCTCCTCTTAAAGCCTTAATGTCTTCAATCATTCGAATGTTTCGTGGGAGCTTATTATATACTCTCGGGGCAGCATATTTAAAGGCTCTGGACCCTACCGTAGACATCTATCTAGGTTCCAATAGTTTGAAGCCATCTGTAACTATTCTCGTGTCGACACGATTTGTTGGCTGCGCAAAATGTAGCAGTTCTCTTAAGTATTTTGGACTCCCAGTTCTGATAACTTGGTGGGTTATTGTACATATTTTAAATTCAATCCCCGCTTTAATCGGCAGCCAGTGTAAATCGATTACTATAGGGGTGATCCTTTCTCTAAGTGGGACACCTTTTATCAGTCTTACTCCTCTGTTTATTATGCTTTGTAATTCCTTAACTTGCATTTTTGGTAAATTGTAATAGATAGAGTTGCAATAGTTAATCCTGGTAATAACACAGTTTATCACAAGTTTCTTTACATAAATTTGCTCCAGGTACTTTTTTATAAACGCAATATTTCTTAGATGATAACCAGCAGTTTTTAGTACATTATTTATTTAGGAATTTAGAGACAGGTTACGGTCAAGAAATACACCTAGATCTCGAACTTTACTAGATATCGGCACCGAGTCATTATTTATGTTAATTTGAATATCACCTAAGTTTCTCACACTGTTTCTCTTGCCCACCACCATGAATTCAGTTTTGTTCTCATTTAATTGTAGTTGTTTAAATGTCATCCATTCTCTAACACTATCAAGGATTCGGTTTAGAGCTTCAGTATTGTCATGTATATCATTTATGGAGAAGTAAAATTGTGTGTCAGCTGCAAATAGCTTAAACTTCACGCCACTCCTTTGTAGCATTCTCGATACACCAATAGTATAGATACAGAATAAGATTGGGCTAAGTACACTCCCCTGGGGTATCCCTCTGTTTAAGGGTTGGTATGATGAATAAGGGTTTCCAATTTGTACACAGTAATTTCTACTAACTAAGTAGTCTTTTAGGTATTCGAAGGCTTGATATTCAACGCCGATGGACCGTAGATCATTTAGTAGCAGTTCATGCACCACTGTATCAAAAGCAGCACTGAGATCGAGCAGTATTAAGATACCACATTTATTCTCATCCATAATTTCTAGCATATCATTTACCACAGAGCAGATGGCTGTGTCCGTAGAGTATAGTTTTCTGTAAGAAGATTGGTTGTCAGGCAAAGCTTCTATACTTCTAAGTGGCTGACTAGTTGTTCAAGAATTACACATTCAAGCACTTTTGAGACAAAGGATAGATTTGAAATAGGTCTATATGAGCTTAATTCCTGGTAGTCCAGTGCATTTTTCAGAACTGGTGTGACTAAGACCATTTTCTCAGATTTAGGAAACTTACATTCATCAATGCTTGTATTTGCTATTCTCATTATTATTTCGGCTAGACTAGAAAAGTCTCTCTCTCCAATTACTTAAGATATTGGCATAGGATCGATCACGCAGTTTGTTTTCTTTGCTTTCTTGATAATTCTGGTGATGTCATCTTGTGATATATTGTTAATTCGTATTAATTTTGTCTGTGTGCCTGGTGTATCATTAATCCGATGTTGAATATTTACGAATAACCTGGTTATATTTTCAATTTTGTTTCTAAGGACTACTAGAAAAGTTACTGGTCACTGTATCCATCAGGTAGCTTTTCTTTTACATTTCCCATTATACCATTCAGGAGACGATATAACTCATTGATGTCTGTTGCTGCTTCGAGGATATTTCTCTTATAGTATTCACTTTTTTTACTTCTTAGTAGGTAGTTATATTGACACGCATCAGTTTTGTATTCTACCCAAGTACTTTCAGTTTTTAACCTAATCCACTTTCTTTCTTTACGTCTGTTTTCCCTCTTTTTTTACCAAAGTCTCTCCATCAAATCAAGGAACTTGGTCTTTTACAGTTATAGTCTTTTCCATCGGTGGGCACATGGTATCATGTCCACTTTCACTCACTTCATTATACGTGGTCATAAGACAGTTAGCACACTTAGCTCCCAATAGACGTTGGTCATCATGATCACAGGGAATGTTGATAGCATCATTTATTTTCTGTGTAACTTCTTTAATAAATACGATAGGAGAAAAATTTGATTTATGTCTAGTTTATTTTCTTTACTAATGCATGTTTCTGTAGAGGTAGACTAAACATAATAAGTTTGTGTACTGGGGAGATAGGACATTTCTCTTCGACTTTTATATCAGATACAATAATATTCTTGTCATTACTTAGAACTAATTCTAGCGTATGCCCAGCTAAAGTAGTTGTACAGTCAATATTTATTCACTAGTCGATATGATTCTAATTAACTCACTAAATGCCAAAGCGTCAGGATTTGATGCGTCATCCATCCAAAAATTGAAGTCTCCACAGATAACTAATTCGTTATTCTCTATGATAATCATCTCAATGAGAGCACCGAATTCTTCAAAAAAGATACTAGTGTTCGTTCTAGGAGGTTTGTAGATTGTTACAAAGGATATTCTATTTTTTTGGCGTAAATCTTATTTCTATATATTCAAAGATTGTTACACAAATTATTTTAAACGTTTTGAGGTTTGAGTAACTTTTTTTAATAAAGAGTCCGACACCCCCACCAGACCTACCTTCTCTCGGTATGTGAAAGAAGGCATGTGTGGGGGACGTCATTTCAGTGATCTTTGCCTTGTCCAAGTTATTTGGCCATGTTTCAGATAATGCTAGTATATCTAAATATTTCTCGTTTATCATTTCTCGAATTTTATATTTACATCGCCACAGTTTATGACATCCCTGATAACCATGATCAGTATTTTCTGCTGGTCTTTTCAATTCCAAGTCAAAAGCATTGCAGTCTAGAATTTACTGTGTGGTCACTTAGTCTGTTTAACTTTGTTCAGTTTATATACTTTGACACTTGCGAATTACACTCCCTGATGGAGTGTCTCCCTGAACCTTTCCCGCAGACTTTATCTTCATTCTTAGACTTGCAATCTTTTTCAAAATGTCCATACCTCTGACAGTGGTAGCAGGTGATCACGTGATACCTGTCACGTATGTTATAGATACCCCATCGTAACGAAACTTTGTCCCCATTATCATGAATCGCCCTCCGAACTTCAGGATCACATTTCAGCACATTTCTTTGTCTGGTTTCACGTACGCAGTGTGGGCATAACCAGTCTAGGTTATTCCGTTCATTCTCACTGATGGCTGTCACTATATGCACACACATCTCTTATTTGTAGAGTCTTTTACATTCACATATCCATTTTTCCGTTCTCCATCCGTTTCATTACATATGAAGCAGACACCGTTAGCAGCAGACATAGTGTACTGTTTCTTATCACTTAGGTTTCTCCATAAGACTAACTAATATCTTTTCAATAATATTCTAAGCGAGAAACACAAAGATAAATCATGACTCAGGGCATGAATAGCAGAGCTTGACAAAACACATTGAACACGTCCACACATTAGCACTGACACTCACAT
This sequence comes from Palaemon carinicauda, assembly GCF_036898095.1. Taxonomy (NCBI): domain Eukaryota; kingdom Metazoa; phylum Arthropoda; class Malacostraca; order Decapoda; family Palaemonidae; genus Palaemon; species Palaemon carinicauda. The sequence goes on from NC_090757.1 coordinate 68,810,551, forward strand.
CATACTGATTAATCTTTATGACTCGTATGACGGAATCAGTAGTTTACATCAAGCCGTAATTGGAAACAATTATAGTTTGCATCTGTAAACATACAGTACTTATATAATCCATAAACATGCCCACACAGGCAGGTATGTGTGTAAATATACCAAAACGGATTCATATGCGCATAAAATACACAATTATATGATGTATAACCATGCAAACCCTTGTGTATAAGCATGTCTGTAGTAAGGTTTACAAAACCTTATAAAACAGATGAAGGAATGTTACACATTAATTTCGGGGTTACATTTTATGGATATTATTTTGAGCTTAAAAGTAAAGAAGCCATGTGTGTTTGGAAAGTCGTTCTAATCACCAATTTTGTTAGAGTTTTGTGTTTGATTTTACTCTATGTTATGTAAATACGTCTTCTTCTCCACGTTATTCCTACGTCAAGGGGTCGGAGACCTGATGCGCCCTAATAACATCAGACTTGGTCAATGATATGGCACAAGGCTTTTACGATTGCTCGTTTTGCAGCCATCATGCACAGTTATTGGCGGTGGGTCTAACCTCTGACTAAGTATCATGATGTCTTTACATAATTGAGTTTTATCAAGAACTTCCATTATATCAGCAGCCAAATTTACAAATACCGATTACGTTATGCCAGTTGTGTTTATAATCGCTTTATCCGAGTGTTATACCTTACAGCTGTCAGTTAATGTAACGCATCATACTGATCAATCTTTATGACTAATATAACGGAATCAGTGGTTTACATTAAGCCGTAATTAAAAACAATTATAGTTTGCATTTGCAATATGTTGAAACAAGTTGGTTTTCATCTATCAAATGATAGATGAAAACCAAAATGGCAAATTTTTTATCCGATTTTATACTGATTTTTCAGGAGGTAATTTTCACAGCAATTACTCAACTGCATTGCATTATCATGTAAGTGATTTTTCCTTTTAGCAAGATTCCTTTTTATCAAATTTGAACAAAATAAAGTATGTTATATAATGTTTTCTACCTATTTACTTAGACCTTTCAATTTATGTTGGACGGTTTGAAAGACCTCGAGACTCATAGGCAAATGCAATATACCAATTTGGATACAATTATTGCATTTTTTTTATGAAGGTATTTGAGGTTATAGCAAAACCTACGGGTATGTGACTGAAACAATGTTCCTTACCTAATTGTCACCGAGGACAGAGCTTTCTGCTTTCCTTTATTCCCAAAATATTCTTGTTTCCATGTGTATTAAAAAATCTTTCCTTCGCTGTTTTTTAGTTAAGGTTTCTTCTAACATGGTCTCGGATCCTACAAAGAAATAAAATTCTTTACCCATTTCCCATATCAGCTTTTGAGGATTTCTTGAAGAAGGGCGCTGAAATATAGATTAAATGAGAAGTTGAATACCAATTGTTTCGCCCTTGTGTTTAATTTTTTAGTAGGTATGATCCCGCATGTCCCTTTTGGTGATATATTACTTTTGTTATTGAAAAAAAATAAAAATAATCAAAATTTCTTCAGATGCAGCATCCATTTCTCTTCGAGCTACTCGTGCATAAAAATCAAATGAAAGAAGGTAATACAATAAACAAATTATCCAATGAAAAAGTTTATAAGCTCATACTCAAATATAAAAATGATATAGAAAATTATAGAAAGAATTAGTGTATAAATTCTATTAAATCAAAATGGCTACTTTATGTAGCAGATATCATTCCCATTAAGTATATTCTTTTTTGTGGTTAGAAGTTTACTGTGTAAAAAGAAGAAACTTTCATTATGCTTCCTAATATATAAAAAAACATGCTCTCTCTCTCTCTCTCTCTCTCTCTCCTCTCTCTCTCTCTCCTCTCTCTCTCCTCTCTCTCTCTCTCTCTCTCTCTCTCTCTCTCTCTCTCTTTGTCCAAAGGCATCAGAGAGCTTACAGAAATCTGCACCCAAACTCTTCGCTAAAATGGACTGAATTCTCATTTTAGAAAAGACAGGATTTTCGAGAAAAAAAATAAATAAATAAGTACATTAATAAAAACTCCGAACTCTTTTCCTGACATAGCACATGTTTGAATGACATCAATTTTCTGACGCATGAATCCAAAATAGTAGCTTAAAATTTCTCCCCCCCCCTCTCTCTCTCTCTCTCTCTCTCTCTCTCTCTCTCTCTCTCTCTCTCTCTCTCTCTCTCTCTCTCTCTCTCTCTCTCATAAAATCACACCCTTTAATATAAACTGCGTCTTTTAGGCAGATTGTTTCTATAAAATCATTTTTTTTAAATCAGCCTACGAGTTTTTATCGAGAAAAGGAAATAGCAAAAAAACTAGATTACTAATATTATTTGCTAATAAAGAACGTTTTCTCTATCAAACTATGTCGCTTAAGATAACAAAGTTAGTTGGCTCAAATAAACAATTAACCTTAACTTCCTCAATTGAGATAAATGGAGGCATTGGATAAGGGTGTAGGGGAAGCGGCCAATTGGGAAGAGAAAAGGGCTGAGGTAAAGAAGGATGGAAAGGAAGAATAAGGATACAGACACTGAGAAGAAGAAGAAGAAGAAGAAGAAGGCATTGAAAAGGATATGCTGACTTTGGATGCAAGACGCATACATTGAGAAGAAGAAGAAGAAGAAGAAGACATTGGAAAGAAGATGAAGATGCAGACATTCAAAAGGAGAATAGTAAGCAGACATTCAAAGGAGAATAGTAAGCAGACATTCGGACGAAGAAGAAGAAGAAGAAGAAGAAGAAGAAGAATTCATTAAGAGTGGCAAATTTGGAGGAAGAGCAGCAAGAGGGAGAAGTTGGTCGAGCTTGAATTAGAAAGGTTGGTGCTATCTGGTAACTTAAACAAAAGTGAGTGTTTGTGGCTTTAGGTACGGAACTGCTGCAAACACAAAAGACCAAAGTTCTGTCTTTGACTCTTCAAGCGAAGACAACTTTTAAGTTTTAGCTTTGTCTAACTTGAGTCTCGGTTAGTGTGTCTTAGGCAAGCACAGAGTCACACACACTGATACGCAGACCGAATATATAATAATGTAGTCTTATATTAGAATAACGTGAAAAGAAGTTAATACGAGAGGTAAGGAGACTAAGAATTATATTCTAGTGCAAGATGAAATGTTTCATAATGTTTCATGAAACATTGAAAGTGAAAGACTCATGCGTTGTGGTTTTGTGCGCGCGGACGTATATTTGTGTTTTGGGTACCCCACACCACCTCTTTCTGTAGTCCTTGGGTAGACCCCATACCTAAAAACACAAAAGTATTGGGAAGTGTTGTATTTATAATCTATCCACTCGACCAACAAATCTAGATATAAAAGCACCACTGCTATTGTGTTAGCTTCAATGCATAAAAGTATATTTAAAAATTAGGGGTAAAAATGACACAACTTTAGAAATTTATCAAAATATAGATTATATATATACATATACATATATATTTATATATATACATATATATATATATATATATATATATATATATATATATATATATATATATTATATATATATATATATGTATATATATATATATATATATATATATATATATATATATATATATATATATATATATATATACATATATAGATTATATATATACATATACATACACACACATATATATATATATATATATATATATATATATATATATATATATATATATATATATATACATACAGTATATATATACATATACATGTATATATATATATATATATATATATATATATATATATATATATATATATATATATATATATATATATATATATATATATATATATATATATAGATTACAGTATATGTATTATTATACGATGACTCGTGTCTGGGAACCACAATATAATATAATATATATTACGACTGGTAAGCTTTACAGAATCTCGATTTCCAAATTCACCTCTTTGTTTTTACGTTGAATATTTTACACTTGTAAATATTAATACCCGAGCCATGAGACAGCTAAATAACTCCCCAGAGAGCAATATATAAAACACTGAATATCCAAAGGTCTCAAGCACAATCAAATAAAACTGTGTAATTACTCTTAAGGATTATTCATACAACTCTAACATCGATTCTTTTCAGGATACAAGCAAATACTAATTAAAACAATGGTGATTGGAATAGTACACTCTTTACAAAAATAAATATATTCTATATAAATTATCACATTTTGAAAAGAATTTACGTGAAACAACTAAATCCATCGAAATGGTAAGTCTGAACAAAACTTAGATTAAGACAAAATTTTTATAATATTAAAATTGTGTAATCACTTAACTTGATATATTATATCTGAATAAACCTTACACTAAGACAAA
>NC_090757.1:68815387-68852887 GCF_036898095.1 Palaemon carinicauda
CCAAATAGGCACATCAAAAATAACAACAATAATGCATACAAAAAAGATATTACCAAAGCAAAAAGAAAAATGCATGATAAAACCAAGATCATATATATGGTACATTGCTAGCAAATGATTACATGGTACCAAAAAACAAAACAAATTCTGACTTACAAATGATTCGGTAACTTGATAAAGAATAATTGTTACCTTTGTCAGAAACAAGATACTCAATTTTTAGTGCACAAATACGAATTCCTGGTACGTACACGTACCACGGTTTCGTACATATATATATATATATATTTATATATAGGGCTGATACATTTTATTAGATGCCCATAGATTCTGTTATATATCTTATATATTTTTTTTTTTTTTTTTTTTTTTCTCTTTTCTTTTTTAACATTCCGGCTTATATATTTTTATTAGATGCCGAGAGAAAAAAAATGATTTATATCCTTTTTTATTTTATTTATTTTTTTAAATGTTATTTTAAATGTATTTTTAACAATGCAAATGTAGAGAATTTCTTTAATTACATATTACTAGCGTACTAATCAGCTTTTCATACAAACATCATCCTGACAAATTACTCCCTTAGCGAATGAGGTGGCCACTCATACAGCTTTGAACTGGATCAGGTAAGGGGTATTGTCAGGGCTATTCAACTCGTTCCTTTGTAGCTGCTTGCTGTGCCGTAACCTACGCCAAACAAGGATGTTCACGGCGATAAAAATTAACGCCGTTACAAATAAACCTGCTAGTAATATAGGGTGAAGAATCTCTTTGTAAGTCGGCGACAGGTGGTCCTTTTCGGTAAGTTTCATTAAGCGTTTCGCCACACTTCCTTTATAGGGGAGAGGAAGTGCGGGCGTTGTAGAGGTCCACGTGAAGTTCGCGAAGTAAGCACGTTCTCTGATGATTGTCCGTAGGCCAGTCACCATGGAATTCGGGGAAGTCCCGATACAGCCATCTGCTGCGACGAAGATGTGGTTGAAGGATGTGGATCCGTCAGGGCATGATACATTGAAGCCGTCCTTGTCGTATCGTATCCACGAGCTATTATTTAGTCTGCAATTGAATTCTTTATTGTCAAAGGGATAAAGCTTATCCAGACAATTTTCACTTGTATGGGAGAGAGCACCGTCTAGCACTATACCTAACTCGCATGAATCCATCAAGTTTTTACGGAATTCAAATGAGTCAGCTGTACATATTTTTCTATCCATTGCGTCTGAACAGTGAGTTAATTGATTTAAGTCTTTAATGACCGTATATGTTTCCTTGTCTGGGGAAATCAATACGTGTCCTGTCAAACTGGATATTACTGGATTTGAGTGATTCGTCATGAAAGTCGGAAATGGTGATATCCTGTAAGATTGCCAGGCATCAGAAGAATCAAAGGGAATTGTAATCCTAACCTTGTTATTATCTACGTTTACTGTAATTAGGCTGTAATAAAATTCTAACCTATGTTCGTCTAACAAAGGAACATAGCCTAGTTTATCCCTAGTGTTCTCCAGAACTAATTTTAAGTAACGTATAGGCAACAAATGGGGCGACAATACACCTTTAGTTGCTAACGTGATAGCTTCTACATAATCCTTGGATTTCTCAATGAAATGTGCAATTCTGTTATGTATGTGATCTATCTTTGAATCATAATACGTTAATGTTGCTAACAAATCCTGTACTTCCATAATTTGAACGATATTATCTGAATGTTCATTTAACAAATCCATAATTTTATTGATTGAAGCTAACTGATCCCTTAGTTCTGACATAATCAATTCATCTTTATGAGTCAAGAACTCAATTTTCTTATTTTGATTACTAATTTTAAGACGATTGGAAAGTCCTAAACCTAAACTTGAAACAGACCCAAAGATGCTTAATGCAGCATAAATGAACGGATTCCGTCTTTCTTTTTGTTCGTGTCCTACAGTCCACATCAAAAGGTCATAAGCCAAAGATCCTGTCTCTCCAGTCTTATTTTTCAAGTCATCAGATAGCATCTCTGCAACTTTTAATGTTGATCCAAGCAAACTCTTAGTAGTCAAATGAAAATGTCTCCTATGCAACTCATCCAATGATGCAGAAAACCTTGAAATGGCGGTTCTTAAGCTAGTGACATCATTCTCTTGAAGAAAAATTGCTTGCATATGCACTTCGACAATTACGTTGGTTGATGTAACAAAAATGTCTTCTTGTCTTTCAACTATATTTCCATATTTAAAATATATATTCTTAGTCTTAGAACTCATCCTATACGAAAAAAATGTCTGAGCGAACAATATCACTCCCAACAACAAAAAATTCATCTTGGAAACCTGTAACGAGAAAAAATATATGTAATTACTCCTGTATTAAAAAGAAAACTTTTAAATTAAAATTAAAATTTTTCCTCACTTCTTTTTAATTTCTTATGTGAGACAATGGTACTATTCTCTCATCCGTGGGTTGGGCTACGTTTTGAATTCTAAACCTATTGGCCGTTAATGTTTCCAAAATGTTAAATGGGCCTTCAAACTTAGGTGTTAGTTTATAGTTGAGCCCTTTTCTGACATTGATTTGAATATAGATGTTATCACCCACGGTATATGTTTTAGTTGGTTTCGCTATTTTATCATGATTCCTTTTCATTATGATTTGTGATTCTTCTAAATTCTTTTGAAGGATATCATATCGACTTATACTTGCATTTATACATTCCTTTAAAGGATTTGATAGATTAGTTGTAGGCGTTAATACATGGAAAGGTGTTCTAACTGGGGTACCATACAATGCTTCATGCGGTGACATTTTAATTGATATATGATATGAATGATTCAGAGTACTCAGTGCCGCCGGTATTGCAATATCCCAGTTGGGGTCTGATCCCCCTAATGTTACCCTTAATATATTTAATATCTTCCTATTTGCTCTTTCCACTAGCCCATTCGACTCTGGGTGATATATCATGGTATTAACCTTCTTTATGTTGAGGAATTCACACAATGAGATAAGAAAGTGATTATTAAATTCACCACCCGAGTCTGAGATTATCATGTGTGGAATTCCATGTTTACAAATGTAACACTCGTAAAACTTCCTAGCGCATTCAATCGCAGTTTTAGTTTTAAGCGCTATTAGTTCTGTATATCGAGTTAAAGCATCTATAATCACTAAGAGGTGCTTATTCCCTCTGTCTGACTCGTAAAATCCTGTTAACAAATCTAAATGTATTCTTTCAAAGGGTTGATTGGGAACAGCATAAGCTCCTAAGCTGACAGGTGTTTTCGTATGCCCTTTGTTTTCCTGACATGTGCGACAATTAGCTATGTGTCTTTTTATATCTGTAAGCATTGTATGCCAATAAAACAATGATTTGGCTTTCTGTGACATTAATGAGAACCCAGGGTGTCCATGTAATGGATTTGAATGCAACCAATTCAGGACAGTGGAAACAAGTGAGTTTGGTACTACTACCTGGTCGTTAGTTACATGTGGTGTATTGCGGGTTTTCCTTGTCACAGTCCTACACAGAATATTATCTTTGATTACATAATTCTGCTGCTTATACTTTATATATTCTTTTTCTTTATGATTGCCTTTCAAAGCATTTATAATTGTTTCTATTTTCTGATCTTTTCTTTGCTCAGTCTGTAACAATTCAGCACTCCAGCCTAAATCTTCTTGTTCAGATATTGTTTTTACAATAGGCATGGATGTTGATATATCTATTAATTCAGCTAAAGACTCCGTACAAGATGACACGGGGTTGCGTGATAATGCATCCGCAATGATATTTGCTTTCCCAGGTAAATACCCGATTCTTGCGCCAAAATCTTGAATGATTAAATGCCACCGAGTTCGTTTAGGGCTGTGATTGAAGCCTTTAAAGAACTCTGTTAGTGGTTTATGGTCAGTAAGAACCTTAACGGGATAACCGTAAATTATGAACTTAAAATGCGCTAGCGAATTAACAATAGCTAGTCCTTCCTTGTCTATTACTGCATACTTACTTTCGGAAGTTCTCAATTTTCGAGAATAGAAAGCTATCGGGAAAAACTGTTTATCATATTGCTGAAGCAATACCCCTCCTACTCCTAAGTCTGAGGCGTCTGTTGCAATGAAGAATTCCTTACCGAAGTCAGGAAATTTTAAGATAGGAGAACTACACAGTTCATCTTTCAAAGTATTAAAGGCCTGTTGATGTTGCTCAGACCATATGAAATCTACGCCCTTCTTCGTAAGATCAGTTAAAGGAGCGGCTATTATTGAATAGTTGCGTATAAAACGCCTGTAATATCCACTACAACCCAGAAATTGCTGTATTCCCTTGACATTAGTAGGTATGGGAAAATTACGTATAGCCGACACCTTATCATGGACTACTTTAAGACCTTGGCTTGACACCATGAAACCCAAATATATTAATTCTGTTTTGAAAAATTCACACTTACTAATCTTTACCCTTAAGTTATGTTGTCTTAATCTCTGTAGTACTAGTTCTAACTTACGTAGATGTTCCTCTAAGGTGTTGGAAAAGATTACAAGATCATCCATATAGGCATGCAATATATCCCCTAACAAGTCTCCAAACACTATGTTAATCATTCTTGTAAATGTTATAGGAGCACAACGTAAACCAAAAGGCATCCGTAAAAATTCATAATGTCCCCTGGCTGTGCTGAAGGCTGTGTATGGGATACTATCTTCTTCTAATGATATCTGGTGAAAGCCTTTAAGTAAGTCCAAACTGGTAAAATATTTATTCTGACCTAACAAAGACAAAATATCGTCAGTACATGGCACTGGGAATCGATCAGGGATCGTTTCCTCGTTTAGACGACGAAAGTCGACGCAGATACGCCATGTTCGATCTTTTTTCGGTACAACTATTAAAGGAAAATTATAAGGGCTATTTGATTTTCTAATGACTCCTTCCTCTAACATTTTACCTACTTCATCATTTATTTCATTCTGGAATTTCATAGGGAGTCTGTATGAGGGTACATATATAATTTTCTGTTTGTCTTTTAACCTTATTTGATGCTCGATCACATCTGTTTTCCCTAAGGATCCATCCGTAGTGGAAAAGACATCTGTATATTTATTTAAAAGTTCAAAAATTTTCTGCTGAATTTCTTCGTCTTGAATGTCCTTACTGATTTTATTTTTAATAGATCGTAAAAGGGATTCATCCGCAACTGATTTAGAGTGATTGATTTCAGCAACGGTAAGAATACGATGTTTATAAACTTCTACATCCAAGATATGTTGATTTTTGTGAATTACTAAAGTGTTATTTAAATGATTACAGACTTCGATATTACATTGCTGATGTGAGCCTACTGTATAAATAGCTTGTGTGACAGACAATCCGTTGGTTTTCAAAGTATCGGAAAGGATTAATATTTCAGATCCCGGTAGTGTTTTCTTTATTTGCACTATCAAATTCGAAGGTATGTTTGGTTCGATATATTGCATGCAAGATGATATTACGGGTGAACGAGAATTCTGCTGGGTCGCGTATATTATTTCTTTATTAGTGAGACAAGTTATTGGTTCTTCAACGTACGTTACGGTTACATTTGTCGTCTCCTTTTTATCCAAAACTGACTTTAAAGTATTAGAAGACTTATAGAATTTCCCTTTGATATACACGCCGTGCTTTGCAGGAGCTAAGATAATGTTTTGATTTCCCATAGATGGGTATCCTATAATTACAGCTGGATACATATTAATGTTTTTCACAACAACAAATGTATCGGCAAACGTGCGATTACCGACTCTGAACTGAATATGAGTTATGCCTATGACGTTTAATTCATTATTTCCTATACCTGAAAGTCTGATTCCTGATTTTTCAATCGGAAAGTTCGAAAACAACAAATGATGCGTCTTCAAATCCATAATATTACGTGGACTACCAGAGTCAAAAAATAACGTAAAGGATTTGTGTTCTAAATTTACAGCATATAAGGTTGGCCGTAACTCATTTTGGCTTATTATTGTATGAATACGTTGCAAATCTACGGGAGCATGCACTGTTTTACTTAATTCGGCCGTGTGTTTCATAGGAAAATCTATTGTCTCACAATTATCTGATAAAACATTAAATTGATTATTCAATACTATTGATGTTGACATAAATGACCTTGACCCAACATCACTCTCTTCCCCTCTAGAGTTAACTATGTGGTATTTGCTTTGCTCTGCACATTCTGAAAATTAGGCTGACTTTGCGAGGTCTGGTTTGACGGCCCAGGCTCAGCGATATTTGAAGAAGTGTTTGTTTGTTTCGGACTCTGAACTGCATTGACATTTTGTTGTTTCTTCTTATTGTTAAAATGAGGATTTTTCTTTTTATTTCCATATGGAACTGACTGTGGAATTGACTGTGTATTTCTAGGATATTGTTGTGTCTTACGCGCGTAACATTGACTATAAGAATGTGATCCTGTGTTGTGAACTGAACAAAATTTCGTTCTACAGTCTGCGCTTATGTGACCTTGACGTTTGCAGTTGTAACACGTCACTCCCGCTACTGGATTATTAATTACGTTCACTGTTTGTGGTTTTGTTTCATTCTTAGCAAAAACTTGAGTTAACACGGGATCGAGATCTGGACACTTGGACATGTGCTTCTTTATCTGTTTATAGACATCCAATTCCGTACTTGCAGGCATTAACTTCTTATCAAAGCACCGCACTAAAGCTTCAGGCAACATAAGTGTCATGCAAGTTAAATACATTAATCGTAAAAAATCTTTCACGGAGATATTATCGTTAGTAACCCAAGTGGAATTACCTAAAATGTCCTGATATTCGTTAAGCCTATCAGCTATGAGAGCTGCTCTCTCAACAACATTAAGCCGATTCATAGTGGCTTGATTAAGTGTATTTCGTAACGTTAACACTACATCCAAAGCTTCCTCACCCCCATAAATCGCGCGTAACCTAACTTTGAAATCATCCCAAGTAACTGCTTCCTGAAATGAAACACCTCTTAAATACGCACTCGCATCCCCCTTAGAAAAATCTATAAAACTTTTAGCTTCTTGTAATTGTACAAAAGGATCTACGATTTGTTTGGCATTTAAATGGGCATCAACGGATGAAATCCATGACTCCACATTTTGTGGCAAGAACCCGTTGACACGGCCTTGAAAAGGAAGGATTGCTGACCTGGCATTTACAAGCGTCACAATTGGAGGAGGATTAGCCTGGCCTACACCACTAGGTCCAGGGGTAGGGCTGACAGGAGGAGCCATGACTGCTGTATTCTTTTTTTTTCTATCTCTTTGACCCCTTTCAATCCTATCAAAATATCTATATGAGTACAGACGCCCACTGCGTAAACGCATATGTATAATAAAATTCCCCCAACAATGTTACTAATCCCAATACATTTCCCCCCAAGAGTTTATGAAAGAAAAAGGAATTAGCACAAAGAAAGAAAAATTCTAAATGAGAATTCGGAGTTTCTTATAACAAAGTTTAGGAATTCACTCACCCCAGTAATAATTGACTAACGACTTGTGATAACTACACTTCACTGCACAAACTGAAATGAATACAAAATCTCTGTACTTAGCTTATATATGAAGTCGAGTCGTCTCTCTCTCTCTCTCTTGATGTTTAGTTAGCGATGTCTCGTTCTAGTTTCTTGTAGAATGTAGGTCTTCCTGGATATGTTTTGCAATAGTTGAATGCCAGTCCTTGGGTTTCCTAGGATGTTGATTGAAGATTCTATTTGTATACTAACATATGTTGGTGTTAGCATTTTCGTTGGACTTAGTCAAAATTGTAGATTCTTGTAGATAGTTTTATTTTGAAGTCTTGAAGATCATTCTCTGGTTTCACAGCTTTTATGTTGAAGTCTTGAAGATATATCTCTGGTTTTACAGCTATTTATTTTGAAGTCTTGAAGATATTTCTCTAATTCTTAGAGTTTAACCGCTGTCTTTGAGTTTAATCGCTGCCACCATTTATTGGTGTGCTACTGTCTTAAGCACACATTTGAGTATGAGTTGTTTTCAAATGTATTTGAATGGTTTACTGAACACATTTTAGTAGTTTTTAAGTTTTATTGTGAATAACAACTGAGTTAAACATCTCCATCACTGGAGGAAGCTGTGTTGGTCCACATGACCAATTCTGGTGAAGTTTTTATATGAACTGAACAAATTACTGATATCCCAAATATCGTACACTTGCTTTAATTTGGCTAAGTGACGGAATCGGAAGACACCTGCATCCGGTGACGTCACAAACTTTCACACGAAGAGACAATGTGTTGACACTAAGAAAGAATGACAACTTAGCATCTTACATCCTGTTTACAATTTGAGTTGACCATAGCAAATCTCACGGCCAGCTCTTCCAACCAACATGACATATTACGTCATTTGTTTTAAACATGTAATATTACTACTCTAATCATTACATATATATATATATATATATATATATATATATATGTATATATATATATAAATAGATATTTATTATATATATGCATATATGTACAAATATATATGTATATATATACATATATATATATATATATATATATGTACATATATATATATATATATATATATATATATATATATATATATATATATATATATATATATATATATATATATATATATATATATATATATATATGTATATATATATATACTATATATATATATATATATATACATATATATATATATATATATATATATATATATATATATATATATATATATATATATATATATACATATATATATATATATATATATATATATATATATATATATATATATATATATATATATATATATATATATATATATATATATATATGTTAAATATATATATTTATATATATATGCATATATGCATATATATATATATATATATATATATATATATATATATATATATATATATATATATATATATATATATATATATATATATATTATATATATATATATATATATATATATATATATATATATATATATATATATATACATATATATATATATATATATATATATATATATATATATATATATATATATATATATATATATTTATATATATAAAAATATATTAATATATACATATATATATATATATATATATATATATATATATATATATATATATATATATATATATATATGTATATATATATATATATATATATGTATGTATATATTAATATACATATATATATGTATATATATATATATATATATATATATATATATATATATATATATATATATATATATATATATATATATTAATATATTAATATATATATATATATATATATATATATATATATATATATATATATATATATATATATATATATATATATATATATATATATATGTATATATTAATATACATATATATATATATATATATATATATATATATATATATATATATATATATATATATATATATATATATATATATATATATATATATATATATATATATATATATATATATATATATATATATATACATATATGAACTGATCATAGTCAAGTTGGCCGTTACTGGTCGGGCTAAGTGTAGTGTCAACGGATTTTTCCTCTTTGGTTTATGAAGGGTGGTTACGCAGTGGCTTGGTTGGCACTACATAAATGACAGTTACAGGTTAGCTTGGGCTCGGTGTCACCAAACCCTCTCCCGATTGGTTGTTATGAGACTTTCGGGTCAAAACAACCAATCATTGATCAGGCATCGCGGTGCCCATCTATGGGCGATTGGGAAACAGCCCATAGGAGACATTCTAGTTTCGGAGGCCTAGCGAGTGTGTCATGTAAGGAATGACAGGTTCCAACATGTGTGCCAAACCGAGTACTATTTTTCTGAGGGCTTTTTCTTAGTAACGTAACGTAATCATAATTCAGGGCGCCCTTGTAAACTTAAGAGTGTATAGTCTGTGTAGAATTATCAACGCGGCTATTATTTGTGCATGAAATCCCTTTCTATTCGTGTTTTCCTAAATTGATTGAACCCCAATACGACCCAGATCGGGTCATATTAAATGGTGTCAGGTGTTAAGAGATTAATGTCTGTGCTAAGTGATTTTATCCGACGTGAGATTTTTGAAAAAGGGGAACAAAGGATACTAGTGATAATGGTTAACACGAGAAGTTCAACGTCGAGTGGCGATGACGGAGAGAGGGGAGAAACGAATCCTGTAGCTATTGTAGATACGGTACTCGGTGGAGAGAATTTGGGAACGGGCGCACCGATATACATACAAGCACTCATGCGCGAACTAGCGGAAATACATAGATACATGCAGAAAGATCAGAACAATGGAAGTGACATTACAATCTCAACCCAGTCGGGAAGTGCCATGGACACCCCCGTGACGGATGTGACCAAAACAGTAGAAGTGATAGATAAACTCCCCGTTTTAATAGGACAGGTTCCTGAATTTGATAATACACGGTTGGTAGAGGGGTTCTTGTTGATCGAATCCTTCTTGGCAAGCATCGAAGAGGCCACCATTGGTTGGTCTGACGTTACGCGGATTGCCCTAACCATGCAAAAGATGACCGGAGCCGCCGCCAACCCTGTTATGAGGAATTGAGACTGACCGCAAAAATTGGGAGACATTCAAGAGGGCACTCCTGAAACGCTTCGCTCTTACTACAGGAGAAAAACTAAGACGGTGGGCGCCTTATAGGTCAGACTTACGGGTGGGAGAGAGCATCGCCCACTATATTGACCGCATAAGTGAAGATTACAACAGCATGGCACCCGACACTGGGAGGACACCGGAGGACAAAGATGATTTCTGCCGAAGGATGATAATGGAGGCTCTTCCTACTGATGTAGCCGTACTCCTGCTCGGGTCTGGGCAACCCTTGGAAGCTACCATCCCTACTGCGCAGATGATGATAGACAAAAAACGACACAGACAGGTAGAGGGAGGGAGGAACGCTCTCCCCCCCCCTCATGGCAGCGGCCCAACCTTCAAGGCAGCCCAGCACCCAACCACCTTCGAAAACTTCTAAAGAATGGGGTGCGTATGCCAGAGGGACTCGAAGAGGAAGAGGTCAGAGAGGTAGGAGTGTGGCGACTGGCGGATGTTGGAAATGTGGTAGGAGGGGGCACCTACAGGCTGCATGCCCCTCCGACGATCAGAGGCGTTGTTTTGGATGCCATGCCACAGACCACCTACTGAACAGCTGTCCAAAAAACGGCGTCGGCTTGAGAGATCACGTTTCCCCTGCACCAACTAGAGGAAGGGGAAAACGACACGGGACGGGGACCAAGGGTCCTTCGGGCCGTCCGTCAGAACCGCCAGGACTGAAGACAGAAGAGCCAAGGAGTCAGTCGTCACACCCCGGCTTGACGTCAGGGGAGGCCAGTCAGGGCCCCAGCCAGCAGTAAGGGATACCCCCGGGTCAGCGAGCGCGTCTTCCCCGGGAGTGCCTGAGGGGGTTAGGGAGGTAGAGCAGCCGCCTCTCACCGCCGCTCCCACACATGGAAGTAGGAATGCGGTCCCCGTTCTTAGAGTAGAGCTGGGATCGTGAGTGCAACGCGCTCTGCTGGATTCCGGGGCCAGCGTATCCCTTATGTAAGAACATTTGGAGACGGATGTCATACAAACGTCGAAGGAGTGCCTCGTGTTGAACACGGCTGGTGGTCACAAACTGATGACCCGACGTATTGTCAGACAACAATTCAACCTTCAAGGTCGAGAAGTGACCCATGCCTTCTATGTCATCCCGACATTAAATATGGGGGATATTCCCATTATCCTGGGAATCGATTTCATCAAGGAGAAGCAAGTGACAATACGGGGCCCCGATGGGGAGGGGCTAGAAGTGAGGTGGAAAGTGGGACCAGGAGAAGAGACAGAGATACCCGTTATGGGGGAAATTCGGCCTCGAGTTAGGGTCGCCCTTACTGGTAAGGGGATGGCATGGGCGGTTCCTGCCGGGCCGGAGGCAGGTGAATCAATCCCCCCCTCCACCCTCTACTCCCTATCAGTGGTACCCGCACCGGAAATACGCGAAGGTCACCTAGTGTACGTAAAACCACATCAAAAGTGGCAGGATTTCACGTCGCCAGGAGTCACCACCGTTTCCGAAGGATAGGTTGAAATCCCCATTATAAATGTAAGTACCCAGTGGTTCCACTTAGGCACCGAGTCAGTCTGCGACCTTGAGTTATGTTCGATTGTGACAGCTGAACGGACACTGGCGACCTTGTCTTTCCATGGTCAAGGTCCCGGTGGGGACAGGCTGAGAGAGCTCCGTCAAATCGCTGTTGGAGCAACCCCAATTATTTATTATAAGAGAGTAGGAGATATTGTAGAGAATTTTGCGGACGTAATTGCAGTTGGAGATGAACCCCCAGGGAGAATTACTAAGTTTCCATTTAACATCGAGACTGGCAGTCACCCCCCAATTTGTTCCAAACCTTATAGGACTCCTGTCTGTCATGTAGAGGCAATTGAAAGATAAATTAGTAAATTAAAAGAACAAGGTACGATTCGAGAAAGCGAGTCCCCCTGGGCCTCTCCAATTGTGATGGATCGTAAGAAGGATGGTTCTTTTCGGTTATGCGTAGATTATAGGAGGATAAATGCTGTTACCAAGGATAATGCATACCCTTTGCCCTCTATCGAGGAACTGTTACTTAAAGTTAGGTAAAGCATTTTTTTTCTACGTTAGATTTATAGTCCGGGTATCACCAGATTCCCTTAAATGACGAAAGTAAAGAAAAAACGGTCGTTATAGCAAATGATCAATTGTTTGAGTATAATTATCTCCCTTTCGGATTGAAGAATGCTCCTGCCCATTTTTCTTGTGTGATGATGTCTGTATTAGCTTCATTATTAGGACATAGTGTTTTTGTCTACTTGGATGATATAATTGTAATTGGGGCTACGGCAGACGAGCATGAAAAAAATCTTATACAAGTGTTAGAAGCCTTGAGACGTCAGGGGATGAAGGTCAATTTAGACAAATGTAAATTTTTTCAACAAGAAGTAGAATTTTTAGGACACATAGTAACACCCGAAGGCCTAAGGCCTTGTGCTGATAAAGTAGCTGCAATCAGGGAATTTCCAGAGCCAAAAAACGCTAAGGAAGTAGTCAGTTTTCTCGGGCTCGCTGGCTATTACCGTAAATTTATACAGAACTTCGGTCACATAGCACGACTGCTAGAGTCATTGAGGAAGCGGTCCGAGTTTCAGTGGGGAGAAAGAGAAAAAGCTGCTTTTCAGACAATAAAGAATGCACTCACGAGCGACGAACTGTTGGCTTATCCAAGGTTCGATCGGCCGTTTTTGGTAACGACCGACGCGAGTCAGATCGCGATCAGCGGAGTCATTTCTCAGATTGACGATGAAGGGAATGAGAGGCCTATTTGTTTCGCTTCACGAGCTTTAAAGGGACCAGAGGTTAGATACAGTACCTTCGATAGAGAGGCATTGGCAATTCTATGGATGCTGGAGAGACACCGCTACTTTTTGCTTAGGCATAAAATTAAAATAAATACAGATCATCAGCCGTCGTGAGACTTGTTCAAAAAAGGGGAGTTAAATACTCGGCAAACTCGGTGGATTGAGCGGTTGTTAGAGTTTGATATTGTGAATTTCGAGCATATTGCGGGGAAGTCAAATAAAGTAGCAGACGCTCTCTCCAGGACCACCATAGCTGCAGTAACAACTAGGTCTGTAAGGCAGAAGGAAAAACAACAAGGGAGTTGAGGTTCACATACACCTGTGGGAGAAGCGCATAGAAAACGGGAAGATCTTGACAACTCTAGTGCAAGAGAGAGAGAGAGGACGAGGGCTGTCCGAAGAATGTGAATGCTGGGAGTTCCGCGGGGGAACTCAGAGAGAATGCCCCGTGAAAGAGTGTGTGGTTGATTTGTGTGGCTGGAGTGTGGGTGAGCTTGTCGCTGGACAAAAATCCGAAACTTGAATCGAGCAGGTCAAGGAATGTGTGAGAGATGCGAGTAGCAAGCTCCCAGATTTCTTGCGCACGCGAAGCGATGTGTTCTTCATCGAAGACGATATCCTATTTTATAAATATGAGAAGAGGCCGGGAGATATCCGATCTCGCGTTGTTCTTCCTTCCTCCTCGATAGAGAAAGCCATCCATGTAATTCATGTAAGTCCTTACGCAGGACATGTAGGTATAGAGAGGTCCTTGAGAAGGGCCAGAGAGTCATTTTTTTAGTTACGGATGAAGAAAGACATTGCTAGGTTTATTAATAAGTGTCATGTGTGTAACACTATGCGGAACCACAACCATGTGATCCCGAAGGCCAGAACATGGTCAGTAGTGCCTGTTAAGTTTAATTGCATATGGACATCGTGGGTTCATCCCCCCCGGTGACGGGCAGTTTAAGTACGTGTGTGTGTTTGTAGATGCATTCACACGCTTCACACAAATGTGTAAAATGGTGGACAAAACTGCAGTGTCGGTTGCGAAGACGTTGTGCTCCTTCATAGTGAGGTACGGATGTCCACATACATTGATAAGTGAAAATGGTAGAGAGTTTGTGAATGAAGTGTGCAAGGGGGTAACCCAGATCATGAAAATAGATCATTTCACTATCGCCTCTTATCGGCCATCAGTAAATGGGCTCGTCAAGTCCCATAACCGAGAGGTTACAAATATTTTAAAGTGTCTTGTGGGGGACAACCCAAACCAGTGGGTGGAAATGTTGCCATGGGTGGAGTTTGCCCTAAATACGGCATATAATGGCTCTATTAGGGATACCCCGTTTTTTATACTTTTTTCGCAGGACCCTGTGCTGCCGTATACCGTTGTCATGGACCCCCACACCTTGCCATTATACAATACAGAACAATATCGGGTGATGATGTGTAATTTGGCTCGGAGAGTGTTTCAGATAACCCAAAAGTACTTGCTGAGGGTCAATGAGAAGTATCAGACGAAATACGATCAGCGTTTCCGAACGCGAACGTCTGATATACAGATAGAGGACAGAATCTATCTTAAAAGGTTGCAACCGAGGAAGCATAAACTGGAAGCCTCATATGTGGGACCGTATCGTGTAAAAGAAATTAAAGCCGATACGGCGGTCATCCAACACATCCGGACCGGGACCAAAGGCGAGTATCACCTTTCGCATATGCGCCCGGTCCGAGAGAATAACTTGGTGTGGTATTTGAATAAGCCGGTACCCCCTTACTTCGGGCTACCTGGCTACTTGGGGGAGGAAAGTGAGGAAGAGACACAAGCGTGTGTCAGTGCCGTCCTTCGAGCACGAGAGAGTGCGAGAGGATATGGGCCATGAGATAGTGTCTACCACAAGGTGATTGAGGTCACGGAATCAGGTTTATTTTGTGTATGTTACCCCAAGTGTTTTGTGAAAAGATGAAGTAAATTTTGTTTCCATTTTTTGGTTTTGTTCTGAGCATATCACGAATATATCATTTATCATACTGAGACGGTTCTGTTGTATTTATGTTCATGTTGAAATAAATTCAAATTTCGTTACCCTATATGGATACTTATTTTTTGTTACCAATGGTTTGATGTGTGTTTTCAATGTTGTTATACTATATTTAAAAAATTTCATTTGTCTCTGTGGAGGTTTTCAGTGCTGTTTCAGGTAATCGCTAATCATGGGTTGAAGATTGAACATCATTACTTATGTTTTGTTTTTCATGAGAAATAATATTGCTCGGTTATTGATAAGTATTTTTTTTATTATTATTATTCACTGTTGAATTTGCTCCTTGTTGCAGTGTCACGGATGTGTTAGAAATCGTTTTCTTATAATGGTAAATGTGTCAAAGAGTGTTGGAATTGTAAGTTATTCGCTTTGATTTCTCTTCATTTTTTATCATTTTCTTTATTTTGTGTATGTAATGATTTGTCGGTACATATAAAAAATTTATTGCATTGAAGAAACTGTTGGTAAAACATGATTATTTTTTTTATTTTATGCTCCAAATATCGATGATGATGTATTAAACCTGAATTTTGTGTTTCTGTATGACCTATTGTGGGCGTGACATTCATCTTTGTGTAACTTGCAATTGTAACACGCCAACCGGCCCTTTGATCTTAATTTTAATTTTTGCATGCACCCGAAGAGAATGGTACTCAGCGGCAATGTAAAGAGAAAAAAAAAGTGGAGAAAGAGAATTTTTTGTTCCAGTGGAAAAAAATAAAAAAGTTATATAAAAAAAAGTCAGAAAAAAAGGATAATAATAAGTGTGAATTTTACGGGACGTAAAATCTGGGGAGGGAGTGATGAACTGATCATAGTCAAGTTGGCCGTTACTGGTCGGGCTAAGTGTAGTGTCAACGGATTTTCCCTCTTCGTTAGAGGAAGGGCGGTTACGCTGTGGCTTGGTTGGCACTACATAAATGACAGTTACAGGTTAGCTTGGGCTTGGCGTCACCAAACCCTCTCCCGATTGGTTGTTATGAGACTTTCGGGTCAAAACAACCAATCAGTGATCAGGCATCGCGATGCCCATGTATGGGCGATTGGGAAACAGCCCATAGGAGACAGTCTAGTTTCGGAGGCCTAGCGAGTGTGTCACGTAAGGAATGGCAGGTGCCAACATGTGTGCCAAACCGAGTACCATTTTTCTGAGGGCTTTTTCTTAGTAACGTAAAGTAATCATAATTAAGGGCGCCCTTGTAAACTGAAGAGAATATAGTCTGTGTAAAATTATCAACGCGGCTATTATTTGTGCATGAAATCCCTTTCTATTCGTGTTTTCCTAAATTGATTGAACCCCAATACGACCCAGATCGGGTCAATCTCTCCTATCCCCTTTCCAGTGTGTATATGACGAAGACGGCAGCGCCATCTTTATTCCTTTTCGTGTAGCTCTACTACTCGGAGTTTTGCCATGTGATCCCTCGTAATTTTGGATATTATTTAACATTATGATGCTTTCTCCTGCCTCTTCTGCCTCTGGAAAGTTGAGTATTATCTTTACTTTGTATAAATGTAAGCTCTTGTTGTTTTGAATTAAATCAAAAGTGATATTATCGTAAACAAGAGCTGTTGCCTACCGGAGGCATCCTGGATGCTGTCGCTCGCTATGCATGGGTCATTTAGTTAGCCAGAGCGACGTTCCCAGTTATTATGCTTTAATAAATCTAGCTATTTAGCTCCTCTAGGAATTCTTATATGATGCCGTTAGTTTTTAGTTTCGGTGATTTAGGTAACCGATCTTGCCCTTCGCGAGGCTTAGTAGGCTAGGCGTCTGGCCCTAGTACTTTAATGCATGATATAAGTTTTCCGAGTGTTATGTTATTGAAGCTATAGGCAAATATTTTATATATGTTAGATATTGTTAAATTTTCTTCTTCAAGATTATATACGAGAGAGTTTCGGTGATTTAGGTAATCGATTCTCACAGCACCTAGCCTAGTAGCTTATGGGGCTTTAGTATACTTTCGCACACATCCCCGGTTGTTGTATTCTCCTCCGGAGACTAAGTTCAATCCCTTTCTCCCTCTGAGTAAGCCTTAGGCTTAGTCCTAGTGGTTCTATCTGAATAATATTCAGGTATAACTATACTAGGATATGTCTGTCCTGACCCAGTAACCAGAGTGACAGGTTTTTGGGTTTGGGGCAGAACATCAGAGTTTCTAGTCTGTGGTCTGCATCTTCCTAGCATAGAGAATGAGTTCCCTTAGCTAGGTTAGGTGCAGACACAGGAGGCTTTGCTTCCCTAGTCCACATCTGAAGGATTCTGTACGAGATGATTCCTTCTACTAGTGGTCTAGCAGACTGTCCTGTGTTGTTATTCTCGGGCTGGAGAATGAGTTTCCTCCATTGTCTGGCGAAATAACTACACCTAACTTTGTTTTGGTATGAAGGAGGATAGCAAGTATTGCCAACCTTCCTCCATAATAGACAAACTCTAGGTTAGGTTGAGCTTTCTTAACTGCTGGGTGTGCCTCATACTAGAACGAAGTTTACAGGACCCTTATCCCTTCCCCCCTCTCTTTCTTAGTGATGGCCTAGCCATCACATCTCTTGGCCGCAGTCCTACTTCTGTACCTAGTGTAGGTTAGGATGGGGGACCGGCTCAGCTCTCTGTCGGCCGGCAATAACGTGCCGGCCGGCAGAGACCTTTTTCTTCTGCAGAGTGAACCCCAGACCTCCCTTGGTCTCCCTTCCGTGTCTGCTGGTAGAGCCCGGCAGGCTATGGATATATAGGAAGCCTGAATGCTACATTCTCTCCTTCCATATGTTCACTCTTTCTGGATGGAAGGTTGTATGGCAATGCCGCCTTATAACCTTACATCCATACTGTTTCTCTTGCTAGTGTTTTGTACCCCTAGCCCGGCTGCCGGCCGTTTAAGCCGGCAGCCGGGTATGTGGAGGTTCTCTGGTTCGTAGTCACAGCCGGCCGGCATGGGTATTGCTACCTTTGCTTGCTGGCAGTAGAAACACATCCCGAGATCTGCCGGCCACTACGATTAGCGGCCGGCAGCCGGGTGCTAGTGTTTTCAGTTGCCGGCAGGCAGTGATTGCTGGCCTGCACACATTTGCAAGCCAGTGACCTGCTGCCTATTAGTTAAAGGTAGCATACCTTTGAACTATACAGGGGTAAATGCCGGCCGGTACGACAGCATGCGATGTACAGTAGTTACTCTATTTGTGGTGTAGTACACACTGCACCAATAAAACTATAGTACAGAGTTTGTTGTAACACTAAAGTTCTTCCAACATACTTAATGTTATCTTGTACAACCTTTTGTTGAGACCGTATAATATATAGAAAGTGAGTTCTTTCTGTATTCATTCTATCCCGTTTATTAAAACTTTATTTCAAGGTGTAAGCTACACCTTAACTTTCCGCTTAGGAAAATATATAAGGTATTCTAGAATAAGAATTAACCTTAGTTTTAATATATTGGGAGGTTACAGCAATTGGCTGGGCAGGAAATACAAGTGTGTCTTCCCTTCTTTCCTTTCTAGCTTTACTGTATAAGCTACATGTATTAATAATAAGTGAAAAGCCTTCACTTGATACTCATGGATTTTCTTCTCTTTACACGAGGACCATCTGAAGTGCGGGAGTATGTTCTGCTATGTCCGCAGCAAGAACTTCTGTGGATATGAGTTATGCAGGAGGCACGCAGCATGCGCAGCCTCCAGAGGTGATCTCCGGTATTGGGACCCTCAGGTATGTACCATATGTTCTAACCTGATTACCGAGGCGTTTGACACCCCTAAGTCGGCGGAGTCAAGGGATGCTGCTAGGAAAAAGTTGCGAACCTGGGTGAGGGGTTTTCAGTAAAACACTTCAGGCCCCTACCTTCCAAACGAGAAGATGAGGGCCTACCTTTTCCCTAAGGCATCGGCTGATGCAGTCATTCCTCAGCCTCAGGAGGAGATACCAACTGTCCAGAATCCGGTAGATTCTGAATTCTCGGCTGCGGTGAAACTGGAGATACGTAGACTTGCAGCATCACGTGGCCCCCAGAAGCGACTCAACGTGAAGGAACTTCCTTTGTGCTCGGATACCAGTCCTTGGAGGTATGCCGAACACATGCCAATGACAACCGGAAAGATTGTTATATCGGAGAAGTTGGGCTCAATTCCCCTGGAAGATGTGGAATTTTGGCCCAACAAAGACTCTTACCCGGACTGCTATGTCCGTCTTAGGAAGGAGCCAGCCTCAAAGGAGGAGATGGAGCCGAAGGAGGTCATAGTCCTTGACCAGAGTAAAGCACAGGCGTTAGTAGCGAGCTCGATGAAAGAGAGGGGCTTCACGAACTCAAACGTGCCATCCTTGACTAAGAAGCTTACCTCCTTTGTGGCCTCTCCAACCAGAGCCTTTCCCTTCATGGAAAAGGGATATAAGACAGCCTTGAAGGCGGTGGAGGCAGGGAAACCATACCCCTCCTTGGAGGAATGCAAGCCGTTATCCCTGACCTTACCCTTGGACCAAAAAGACTGGAAGGGTGTCCACCTTACCTTCTCAGTCGGGAAGCTGGAAGCTGATATTGCCGAACGTCAGTTTGGTGAGGAACTTCCAAAGCTGTCAGAGTTTCTCTTGGGCAGAGATCAAGAGACGAAAGAAAGACTTGCGGCATCGATGTCGTTGCAAACGACGTTGGAAACGATGGCAAGTGACCCTAAGAACCAGGACATATTCATGGTAGTAGCCAAAACTTATCTGGTCACAGTTACGAAGGATCTCTATAGCTTTATCTTAAGTTGGGAAAGAGGTCCTTACCCCAGATACAAGAGGAGATCAGCTTCCTCGGTTTGTGCCTCACCGCAGCCGGGGCAAACACGAACTCTCTACAGGCTCTCCTAGCTTTAGAGAAAGTCTTCTCTGGATGAGGGTCCCCAACCCAAGAAGAAGACAAAAAGGCCTAGGCTATCCTCTTGGCCGGCTAAGCCCTACCGACAGCAACAACAGCAACTTCCTGCGACCACGGTGCCTCAGATAGTGGCACAACCTCCAACCACGTACCAGTTGGTACCTCAACAAGTGGCGACACAGTCGCTGGTTTTTAACCCAGCTTTTAAAAGGCAGACTTCTTCCTTTCGCTCAAAAGCTAGAGGAACAGCCAGAGGTTCTTCTAGACGCCCTTCAATGGGAAGGGGATTCAGGGGAGGACGCGGTCAAGGAGGCAAGGCCTCAGGTCCACAACAGCAGAAGTGAGATGCTTCCAGTAGGAGGGAGACTACATCTATTTAGGGATTGTTGGACCTTCGATCCCTGGGCCCATAGCCTAATAAATAATGGACTAGGTTGGAGCTGGAGCAGTCCTCTACCTCAGTTTCCTCAGTTCTTCCAATACTCTACCCCCGTTCTGGAAGAATATGTCCGAGAACTCATAGAGAAAAGAGTAATCCGAAAAGTTAAGTCCTTCAAGTTCCAAGGAAGGCTGTTTTGTGTTCCAAAGAAGAACTCAGAAAAACTCAGAATCATTCTGGACTTGTCACCACTCAACAAGTTTATAGTGAACTAAAAGTTCAGGATGCTCACACTTCAACAAATAAGGACCCTACTGCCCAAAAGGGCATATACCGTCTCTATAGACTTGTCTGACGCTTATTGGCACATTCCAACTAATCGTCACCTCTCCTCCAACCTAGGCTTCAATTTACAAAGAAGACTTTACGCCTTCTGAGCCATGCCATTCGGGCTAAACATAGCCCCAAGGATTTTCACGAAGCTTACGAACGCAGCCATCCATCAATTACGCCTAAAGAGGATCCAAGTAGTGGCCTACTTGGACTACTGGCAGGTGTGGGCAGCATCCAGGAGAGAATGCATGCAAGCCTCCAAGATAGTGATCCAGTTCCTGGAACATCTGGGATTCAAGTTTAACATCAAAAAGTCTCGACTATCTCAACTCAAAAATTTCAGTGGTTGGAAATCCACTGGAATTTGGAGTCACATCGACTTTCCATTCCTGAGAAGAAGAGGAAAGAAATAGCAGGATCTGTCAAGAGACTACTAAAATCCAAACGGATATCAAGACGCGAACAGGAGAGAGTGCTGGGCTCTCTACAGTCTGCTTCGTTAACAGAATCAGTGCTAAGAGCACAGCTAAAGGATGCAATAGGAGTCTGGAGAAAATATGCATCAAACGCGCGAAGAGATCTAATGAGACAACTACCGACTCGACTGCGAACACTTCTCAAGCCGTGGTCAAAAGCCAAGCAACTGAAGAAATCAATACTTCTTCAGCCTCCTCCCCCGTCAGTTATTATCCACACAGGCGCTTCAAAGGAAGGCTGGGGAGGCCACTCTCAACAAAAGAGAGTCCAAGGAGCTTGGTACAATCTTTTCAAGTCATTTCACATCAAATTTCTAGAAGCCATGGCAGTATTTCTGACACTAGAGAAAGTATCTCCTCGCCACTTGACCCACATAAGATTGGTTCTAGACAGCGAGGTGATAGTGAGATGCCTGAATCGACGAGGGTCGAGGTCGCCTCAAATCAACCAAGTGATGTTGGCCATATTCCGTTTGGTGGAAAGAAAGAAATGGCACCTGTTAGCAGTTCACATTCAAGGATTCCGCAACGTGACAGCGGACGCTCTATCCAGGTTTACACCAATAGAGTCAGAATGGTCCCTTGACGCAGGATCGTTCTCCTTCATCTTGAATCAATTCCCGGAACTACAGATAGACCTCTTTACGACGAAAGACAAGAAGTAAATACATCGTTATGTGTTCCCATACGAGGATCCGCTAGTGGAGGCAGTGGACGCTAAGTCCCTAGACTGGAACAGATGGTTCAGGATTTACCTGTTCCCTCCGCACAACCTCCTTTTGAAGGTCCTTGACAAACTGAGATTCTTCAAAGGGAAAGCGGCAATAGTGGCCCACAAGTGTCCAAACAGCGTTTGGTTCCCCCTGGCATTGGAACTACGACTGAAGTTTGTACCGCTACCGGATCCAACCCTGTCTCAGCGAGTACAGAAGTCGACTGTCTTCGCTTCATCACAGAAAACCCGGAACCTGCATCTCATGATTTTCTCTCCTTAGCGATGAGAAAAACATTTGTGGTATCAACAGACAGTATAGGCTTTTTGGAGGAAACCAGAAGACAATATGAGGCATCATGGAAGTAGCGGGTGTCCTTTGTCAAGGCTAAGAAACCAAAAGAAATCTCGACAGATTTCTGTTTATCATTCTTCATTCACCTTTATGAGCAGGGTTTAGCAACCAATTAATATCAACGTGCAAGTCTGCCTTGACAAGACCGATACTATATGCCTTTCAGGTCGACCTTTCTAACGACGTTCTTAATGAATTCCGAAGACCTGTGCTAAGCTTAGTCCTTCAGCGCCTCCATCACCCATTTCATGGTCACTAGATAAGATTCTTCATTTTGCCTAAATAATGAACAATGAGGAGTGCGCTTAGAAGGATTTGACTCAAAAAGTCCTATTTCTGTTTGCACTCGCTTTGGGGGCTAGAGTTAGTGAAATAGTGGCTCTCTCGAGAGAGGAAGGCAACGTCCAGTTCTTGGAGGGAGAACTGAATCTATTTCCAGACCCAACGTTACTTACCAAGAACGAGCTACCCACCAACAGGTGGGGTCCCTAGAGAATCTGCCCTCTGAAGGAAGATGCATCTCTATGTCCAGTGGAGCGCCTAAAGGTTTATATTCATAGAACTTCAGACTTTAAGGGAGGACAGCTGTTCAGAGGAGAAACCTCGGGTTCAAATTTATCTCAGAAACAACTAAGGGTGAAACTCACCTATTTTATTCGCAGAGCGAATCCAGACAGTACACCCGCAGGTCATGATCCGAGGAAAGATGCCTCTTCCATAAATTTCTTTAATAATATGGACTTTGAACATCTTCGTTCGTACACCGGCTGGAAGTCATCCAAGGTGTTCTTTAAGCACTATGCAAAGCAAGTGGAGCAACTCAAGAGGTCTGTGGTAGCAGCAGGTAGTGTCCTTAAACCTGCTATTTAAATCTGCGAGGAACAGTGAAATTAATTTGGGACGATTGATTAAGACAGTGGGTGTGTAGTCACGGACTGTTACTACATACTGAGTGATAGGCCACTAACGTGTCCTTACGAACTGTTCCATTGACTTTGGTGAACTAAGCATAATGCGGACACATGTGCCAAGCGTTTTTTACGCTAGTGTGAATAAACGGTAATACAGACTGTATCAACATTACTAATAATTCGATTAAAGTGGCAAATCTGTTTCCTTTCTTAGACGAAACAATATTTTCTGTTTACTGTTTTCTTTATGCTTTTGTGGATATCATCCACATTTTATAAATTTTATAAATGTTGACTGATCTATATGTTTATTAATTTTCAATAAACTAGTTCATAGTGAACTTTGCGTCTTATTCGCCCACACTCATTTATTAGAAATGTATGGAGCATTAAGTTTGAAATATGGATAATTTAAAATGGAATGTCTTTTAAGATTGTTCCTCACTTCAAGCAAACATTCACTTGCTTTAACCTTTCCTTAGGAAGGATTAATGTTTCACCCTAAGGGGTGATGGTGGAGATGCAAAATTTGTTCCTATACGGATACAACTGTTGTCCGATACTTTAATAAGAGTAAACATACTGGGGGAGATGTCAGTAATTCATACTGACATTGGTGACTCTTATACAAACTTTGCTTTATAATGTACAGGGTGAGACCACTATACAGGCTTGTCATTTTGTCATCCATAGGTAATATGTACTCCTCGAGACTTTTTCCAGAGTCTAGTTAAACTCTTCCCTGTAGAGGGCAGGAAGCACTAACATAGTTCATGCTTAGATGAAATGATGTATGACGGTAACATCATAGGTCTCTAGGTCTAGACGGAGCAGGAAATTACTTTCTTGAGGGTATGGCACCGGTTGAGAATCCACAGATACAGTAATGCTCTTGTAAACTTCCATCAGGATGACATGGCCTGAGCCCAAATAACGGATTTTGAGCGAAGCCAAAAATCTATTTTTGGGTTAGGTAGCCATGTCGTCCTCATGGACCTGCCCTTCCTTTTATTTTAAAAAGGACTTAATGACCCCTCCCTATAATACAGTATCTGTAGCACCTTGTGTATCGCTACAAGGAATAAAGATGGCGCTGCCGTCTTCGTCATATACACACTGGAAACGGGATAGGAGAGATACCTTATGAACGGTTCTCTTTTCATTCTCGTTTTTAGATTCTTGTCACTGTAACCCCTCGAAGCGTTAATACTGTTCGGGGTGAAGATAGCTATGTAGCGTGTCAAGAATACGTCCTCTGATATTTTGCGATATCCCTGTTAGATTTATTTAGGGATATTCGCTCCAGGAGTTAGAATTCTGGATACCTTAAGGTAAAATTCTCTGGGAATATCACTGTAGTCAAATATACCCTAGGAAGCTACCCTCTAGGAACTTCCATCAGGACGACATGGCTACCTCACCCAAAAATAGATTTTGAGCGATATAAATATAAATAAATAAATAAATATATATATATATATATATATATATATATATATATATATATATATATATATATATATATATATATATATATATATGTATATATATATATATATATATATATATATATATATATATATATATATATATATATATACATATATATATATATATATATATATATATATATATATATATATATATATATATATATATATATATATATATATATATATATATATATATATATATATATATATATATATATATATTATATATATATATATATATATATATATATATATATATATATATATATATATATATAATATATATATATATATATATATATATATATATATATATATATATATATATATATATATATATATATATATATATATTATATATATATATATATATATATATATATATATATATATATATATATATATATACACATATATGTATATATATATATATATATATATATATATATATATATATATATATATATATATATATACATATATATATATATATATATATATATATATATATATATATATATATATATATATATATATATATATATATATATATATATATATACATACATATATATATATATATATATATATATATATATATATATATATATATATATATATATATATATACATACATATATATATATATATATATATATATATATATATATATATATATATTTAAATAAACATATATATATATATATATATATATATATATATATATATATATATATATATATATATATATATATATATACACAAATAAATTTCCCCTATTTTTTACGGTTCACGATAAAAAGACTTATGATCGCCTGTTCAACATAAAAACATTTTCTGCAATTTTTATTATTATTATCATTATTATTATTATTATTATTATTATTATTATTATTATTATTAAATGCTAAGCTACAACCCTAGTTGGAAAAGAAGGATGCTATAAGCCTAGGAGCCCCAACAGGGAAAATAGCCCAGTGAGGAAAGGTAACATGGAAAAATAAAATATTTTAAGAATAGCAACATCATTGATACAAAAATTTCCTATATAAATAATAAAAACTTCAACAAAATAAGAGGAAGAGAAACTAGATAGAACAGTGTGCCCGAGTGTACCGTCAAGCAAGAGAAATCTAACCCAAGATAGTGGAACACCATGGTACAGAGGTTATAGCACTAGCCAAGACTAGAGAACAATGGTTTGATTTTGGAGTGCTCTTCTTCTAGAAGAGCTGCTTACCATAGCTAGAGAGTCTCTTCTACCCTTACCAAGGGGAAAGTAGCCACTGAGCAATTACATTTCCGTAGTTAACCCCTTGGGTGAAGAAGAATTGTTTGGTAATCTCAGTGTTGTCAGGTATATGAGGACAGAAAAGAATCTGTAAGGAATGGGCCAGACTATTCGGTGTATGTGTAGGTAAAGGGAAAGAACCGTAACCAACGAGAAGGATCCAATTTAGTACTGTCTGGCCAGTCAAAGGACCACATAACTCTGTAGTGGTAGTATCTCAACAGGCAGCTGGTGCCCTGGCCAACCTACTACCACTTTTGAAGTTATACTGATTCAACTACCCGATTAGGAAGATCATTCCACAACTTGGTAACTGCTGTGTAGTATTGAGTCTTGTGATGAAAAACGCCTGGCTATTAGAATTAATTGCCTGCCTTGTATTACGAACAAGATGGTATTGTCCAGGAAGATCTGAATGTAAAAGATGGTCAGAATTATGAAAAATCTTATGCAACATACATAATGAACTAATTGAACAACGGTGCCAAAGATTAATATCTAGATGAGGAGTAAGAAATTTTATAGACCGTAAGTTTCTGTCTAACAAATTAAGATGAGAATCAGCAGCGGAAGACCAGACAGGAGAACAATACTCAAAACAAGGTAGAATGAAAGAATTAAAACACTTCTTCAGAATAGATTGATCACCAAAAATCTTTTAAGACTTTCTTAATAAGCCATTTTTTGGTAAAATTGAAGAAGACAGACCTTATGTGTTGCTGAAAAGTAAATTTGCTGTCGACGATCACACCTAAAATTTTGAAAGAGTGGTACAAAGTTAAAGAATATTTATCAATGCTGAGATGCAGATGTTGAGGAGCCGTGGTCCTTGACCTACTTACAATCATACTTCCGAGTTTTGTCAGGATTCAACTTCATACCCCATAATTTGCACCATGCACTAATATTAGCTAGATCTCTATTAAGGGATTTAGCAACCCCAGATCTACATTAAGGGGGTGGAATTAATGCAAAGAGAGTAGCATCATCTGCATATGAAACAAGCTTGTTTTCTAGGCCATATCACATGTCATGTGTATATACTATGAAATGTAATGAGCTAAGAACACTACCCTTTGGAACACCAGATACCACATTCTTATACTCACTATGGTGCCCATCAACAACTCCTTGAGATCTATTACTTAAAAGTTAATAATAATGCTAGGAAATGATCCACCCACTTGCAAATGTTTGCGTTTGAAAACAAGGGCGTCATGATTAACATGGTCAAAGTCGGCACTAAAACCAAGGCCAATCATACGAACTTCCTGACCACAATTAAGGGATTTTTGTACAGCATTGGAAATTGTAAGAAGGGCATCACATGCTTCAATGCCTTTAAAAAACCAAATTGCAAACTAGGGAATAAATGATTACCTTCAGCAAACCTATTAAGACATTTTGCCAAAATACGCTCAAAAACTTTATATAATATGGGAGTTATGGAAATTTGGCGGTAATCAGTTGGACTTGAGCTACCAGAAACAGGTTTACATAGAGGAGTAACATTACCAATTCTACAATAAGTGCTGAAAGCTCCTTTTCCTGCTAACTTGCGCAAAATAACAGATAACTTTGAAGCTAAGAAATCTGCAGTCTTTATAAAAAACAAAGATGAAATACGATTTGGGTCTACAAATCCAGAAGCATCAAGGTCCATCAGAGCTCTAATTTCACGAGATTGAAAAGCTAAACTAGTTAGTTTAGCCCCAGGAAAACAGGAATGAGGAAGTTCAAGTTTTTCATTACTGTTTACTATCGAAAACATCAGCCAAAAGGGTTGCCTTATTCTTTGGACAGTGAGTGACTGAGCCATCTGGTTTAAGTAAAGGAGGAATTGTTGCATCTACAACTAAGAGTGCAGATTTAAGGGTAGACCACAATTTATGTTCTTGAGTTGTACCAGAAAGGGTTTCTTTTATGGTTGAATTGTATTCCTTTTCAGTTGAAGCATAAACTCTCTGCGCAAAAGCTCCGAGCTTAGTATAGTTATTCCAGGTCAAATCTGATCTGTTACCCTTCCAAAGATGATAGGCCTCCTGCTTCTCCAAATAAGCACGTCTATAATTATCATTTAACCATAGTTTGTCCTTCACTTGGTACCTTAGCACACTAGAATGGATACGCCTATCAATTTTGTTGACTATTTTCTCATTCAAAGGGACAAGAGGATCAACGCGACTATATAATGGTAATTGAATATTTACAAAGGAAGCATATGCAAAAGAAGAGTATTTAAACGAGAAAAAGAAAATTAGAAAGTTGACTAAAATACAAGCAAGTATTTCGAGAGACATAAAAGACTGTAAAACTAAACGAAGTATACAATAATGCAAAAAGAAATGCCATTTCAGTTACCATTCGGCTAAATCTACATTTTAATTTCCTTTAAGCTCTGTAATATGCATCTCCTCTTTTTCTACTCACGAAGAAATTGCCACAGCAAAGCATTTGATCCTAGATATTGTTCATGAAAATCGAACGAATTGGAGTTTGTCGATACTTGACGTCTAAATGAGCGAAAAATTAATTATCGTTATATTGCTGTGACATAACCATTTCTTTCCCCCCCCCCTCTCTCTCTCTCTCTCTCTCTCTCTCTCTCTCTCTCTCTCTCTCTCTCTCTCTCTCTCTCTCTCTCTCTCTCTCTGCAATTGAAAATGGCTTAAATATATATATATATATATATATATATATATATATATATATATATATATATATATATATATATATATATATATATATATATATATATATATCTATATATATATATACATTATATATATATATATATATATATATATATATATATATATATATATATATATATATATATATATATATATAGAGTATGTATATATATATATATATATATATATATATATATATATATATATATATATAGAGTATATATATATATATATATATATATATATATATATATATATATATATATATATATATATATATATATATATATATGTATGTATATATACAAATATACATATATATGTATATATATATATATATATATATATATATATATATATATATATATATATATATATATATATATATATATACATATATATATATATATATATATGTGTATATATATATATATATATATATATATATATATATATATATATATATATATATATATATATATATATATATATATAGATATATATATATATATATATATATATATATATATATATATATATATATATATATATATATATATATGCGTGTGTGTGTGTGTGTGTATACAGTATGTGTGGGTGCGTGTATCATTTGCAAAATAGTGACTTACGTACGTACATACATATTAATAAAAATACATACACATACCTATGAACAGTGAAATATTTGCGATTTGAACTAAAAAGATCATATTGAGAAAGAAAAAATTACTTCATGTACTCAATATATACTAATTAAGATATATATATAAATGCACTATACCCATATATACATAAATAGAACACCGGAACATAAGTTTTAAACTTAATAAATTAAAGACCTTCGGAAACAATAATGATGGGATTAACACTAAGAGACAAAACGAGCGACATAGGTACGAAAGCAAACTAAAGTAGAGGATATTCTAACACCATGTAAGAAAAATAAAATGGACCTGGGAATAACATGTAACGAAAAAGAGAAGAAGATGGATTGACGAGATATATATACAAATTGCGGATATACTCTGGCATAGAAAGATCATAAACAGACGGGAGTGGGAGGACATGTCTGAGGTCTTTTTTGCAAAGGACTGGCAACGGCTGATGAAGGTGATGATGATGGTGATGATGATGAACCAAAAAGGAAAATAAAAGTGGTGTATAATCCTAATTGGTAAAATAAATTGTAGAGATTAGTATAAAGACAGTGCCGTCGAAAGATGGATAGATCGAGAGCTTTGAAAACATAAATCTACAGGTAATTGAAGAGTTATGTGTGAGATATAAATATCTTATCTACTGTCGGTTATATACCATTGTGTCTTTTTGAGAATGCTAACGTGCAGTGTTTAAGAAAAGATCGCACACGAACCCGAAACCAGAAATAATTTATCCAGGCGTTAATTAGAAAAAAATGCAAAAAAAAAAAATGTTTGCTTCACACAACTAAATAGTTTAATTTACGATCATTGTTTACAAGTTTATGTCTGAGTAAGCTAACGCCTTGACCAGTGTTTGTGTTTAGACTACACCCGACCCCAATGCCAAAATTAAATTTTCCATACGCTAATTTTAATCAGAAAAATGCAGATAAAATGATGTTTGCTTCACATAAATAAATAGTTTATAAGAATGGTAATGCATTTTTTTTCAGAGGTAATGGCAATAGTCATCATTCATTTTCCTTTGATAACCTTTCCTCGAAAAGGTTCCTCAGATTTTTCAAAGCTTTTGAGAGAGCAATTGGTAATCATCGATTTTCCCCTCATGTAAAAAAGCGTTGGTTTTGCTATTGGCAATCTGAGGGAAGAGCCATTATCGGCCACTTAAATTGCATGTGGGTCAAAGAGGTCACATAAAAGCGCCCATTCGTTGCATGGTACTTTCATTGCAGGCAATTAACTTCACTCTTAGATTTACCCGGCAATTAGAGGTAATACAAAATTATTTAACTCTAATTTTTATTGATAAAGGTTTATTACGTTCGAAGGAACATAGTGTTAGATTCAGTGATTTTATTGTATTCAAGTTAACGTTAACATGGAAAATTGAATTGTCAGATATAGATGAATTTTGAATATTTTTTTCTTCTGCTGTGAAAGTAAATAATTCAATTTAGAAAGATAATCATGTTTGTTCTTATTCATGCAGTGATAAAACGTTATAATTCTGAGAACAGAAAAAGACCCAAAAGTGTAACATGCTAGACCTCTATCATTTTGAATATATATATATATATATATATATATATATATATATATATATATATATATATATATATATATATATATATATATATATATATATATATATATATATATATATATATATATATATATATATATATATATATATTTTTTTTTTTTTTCTGGTGCGATATCAAATAATGTACTTCAGAAATATATCTTTTTATTTGGCTTTATTCACGCAGTGATGAAAGCTAATAATTTTGAGAACAAAAAAATAAATCATGAAAATTTTAGACTCTAAAGAGACCCCAAATTGCACAAAGTTAAACCTCTTTGCAACCAATTTGCAAAATACGAAACCTGCATCCAACAGAAATCAAACTGTAAATCGACGATATCTGAAGGGAATCAAATGTCCTCCAGGACTATTTTGTAATTTCCTTTGAAGGATTTTCTTCGTCATTCATTTCTCTAATCTATTCTTCCATTGCCAATGGAAACGTCATTCATCCTCTTTGCAAGTTTAGTTCGCCTTTTTGTAACGCGAATTGTCAGCGGAGACGAACTGAATGATCTTGGCAGGTTCGTAAGCTAATAAAATGCTCATTTGTTCTACCATTAAGAATTGATGACAAGACAATTTTTACGAAGAGGAAGAGATTATTGCTCGTTATGGAGCAATTTTTTACATTTTCCTGCGAACTCATTTCGTCTTTATGCGTATTACAAAGACATGTGTAATGGATTTCTGTAATACAATATACTTTTTTTCACGCCATTTCTCTTTATAAAGTAATGTTTTTTTCTGAAAAACTCAGTATTACAAAGACATGTGTCTTAAATTTCTTTAGAATAACATACTTTTTCTCTCATGATTAAAGTCACCTTTTAAGAGGAAACTGAACTAACTTTATATTTTAATTGGTTATAGATATTACAAATAAACAAAATAGCAAGAAAGACTTATTTCCTCCTCCTACTTCCTTTGGGAGCTACAGTGAAAAATAAAAATCTTTATCACTTCATTCTTCTCACCACAATGGAAATCAAGTATTTGAACCGTCTTGTTCAGAAGCGTAACAGAAAAAAATAGAAAATCAACATTCTTGACGAGACTCATCCTCCAAGAAATATTCTCCTATGAAATTTTGATTTTTCATTTTTCAGGGACTGTATAACTAGGATTAATAAGATTATAATAAATGCATTTTAAATTAGTCGCTGATAATTTTTTGAATATTGAGTCTTGCCAATAATAAAGAAAATAGAAAGAGACAATGATGCAGGAGCAGAGAATTGTAACGTTACAGAATTTCAATAGTATTGTGACGGTTATTGTTTGCCAACAAATACTCTTCAATACAGAATTGTCATTAATAGATGACTTATTTTCGTTTTCTCATTTCAAAGTGGCATCTTGAAGTATTGTCATTTAGCTGGGTCTATAAATCACTCATGGGTCTTGAAATCTTTAAAAACTTATTTCTAAACGAAGATATTTTATGGTCTTTTGTCATGAAGTAAAAGAAAATATAATTCTTTAATAACTGAATTAAGCTTCGTGTTGTGGACTTCCGTATAGATATTGTAATCTAGAAACATTATAAATTAACGTTTTGTTACGATGTAATAGTAAAACTTATTTTATGTTTTGTAACTAGGAATTTCAAAATCTGTGTGAAATTTTGTTCTGACCAACCACATGAAATTCATTCTCAATTCTTAATGTATTTTACTTTTTACCGTTCTATAGTGTAATAGCAGAGGATTATATTGTTTAAGATGACTGCTATAGAAACTCCATTTTTGACTCGGCTACTAGTTCATAGGATTGTCAAATTATCTTAAAGTTAATGTCATTAATATCCTAATTAATTCGTTATTAAAGGTACCGAAACATTGATAGGTTCTTTAGAGTTTAAATGCAAGAACCTTGATGTGTTTCTTACTATTCCATGCACTGCCAATTCATAGAATTTTCCCCATAAACTGTAAAGTAGGAGAGTCATGACAAGATTTGACTTTTCCTAGCTTCAATCTAACTAAAGTTCCGTGACTATAACAATAATAGATTACCTGTAAAACAGCTAATAGATAATTATCCATATTATCATACATTATACTCATGCGCCACGAGATATTTCTAGTTATTTTGTAGTCAATCTTTATGCAAATTGCCATGCTGCAGCGAGTCAATATTGACAAACGTTTTCTTTTCGTTCAGGAAAGGTTGACTACGAAAAAAATCAGAAAGTTTGTGTAATTTTTGGGTACGGAAACTCAAAACGCACGTATAATATGCATACACATGCACAATCTTATGCGGATACATATAACAGAAAACTTACTGTTCATACATGCACATAAGCGTACATCTACTAAAACAAATACACGGATTCCTATGCGCATAAGCATATTTTACTTACTTTTACTTTGAAGGCTGCTTTTCCAGTCCCATACAGCAGGGGAACCCAACTCTCTACAGGACCAGAGTATTTAACGTTTCATATCGCGTATTGTTCATTTACTGTTAAATCGTTACTGTCAAAAGACTCATGAAATAAGAAAGTCTTCAATCTCCTCTTAAAAGCCTTAATGTCTTCAATCATTCGAATGTTTCGTGGGAGCTTATTATATACTCTCGGGGCAGCATATTTAAAGGCTCTGGACCCTACCGTAGACATCTATCTAGGTTCCAATAGTTTGAAGCCATCTGTAACTATTCTCGTGTCGACACGATTTGTTGGCTGCGCAAAATGTAGCAGTTCTCTTAAGTATTTTGGACTCCCAGTTCTGATAACTTGGTGGGTTATTGTACATATTTTAAATTCAATCCCCGCTTTAATCGGCAGCCAGTGTAAATCGATTACTATAGGGGTGATCCTTTCTCTAAGTGGGACACCTTTTATCAGTCTTACTCCTCTGTTTATTATGCTTTGTAATTCCTTAACTTGCATTTTTGGTAAATTGTAATAGATAGAGTTGCAATAGTTAATCCTGGTAATAACACAGTTTATCACAAGTTTCTTTACATAAATTTGCTCCAGGTACTTTTTTATAAACGCAATATTTCTTAGATGATAACCAGCAGTTTTTAGTACATTATTTATTTAGGAATTTAGAGACAGGTTACGGTCAAGAAATACACCTAGATCTCGAACTTTACTAGATATCGGCACCGAGTCATTATTTATGTTAATTTGAATATCACCTAAGTTTCTCACACTGTTTCTCTTGCCCACCACCATGAATTCAGTTTTGTTCTCATTTAATTGTAGTTGTTTAAATGTCATCCATTCTCTAACACTATCAAGGATTCGGTTTAGAGCTTCAGTATTGTCATGTATATCATTTATGGAGAAGTAAAATTGTGTGTCAGCTGCAAATAGCTTAAACTTCACGCCACTCCTTTGTAGCATTCTCGATACACCAATAGTATAGATACAGAATAAGATTGGGCTAAGTACACTCCCCTGGGGTATCCCTCTGTTTAAGGGTTGGTATGATGAATAAGGGTTTCCAATTTGTACACAGTAATTTCTACTAACTAAGTAGTCTTTTAGGTATTCGAAGGCTTGATATTCAACGCCGATGGACCGTAGATCATTTAGTAGCAGTTCATGCACCACTGTATCAAAAGCAGCACTGAGATCGAGCAGTATTAAGATACCACATTTATTCTCATCCATAATTTCTAGCATATCATTTACCACAGAGCAGATGGCTGTGTCCGTAGAGTATAGTTTTCTGTAAGAAGATTGGTTGTCAGGCAAAGCTTCTATACTTCTAAGTGGCTGACTAGTTGTTCAAGAATTACACATTCAAGCACTTTTGAGACAAAGGATAGATTTGAAATAGGTCTATATGAGCTTAATTCCTGGTAGTCCAGTGCATTTTTCAGAACTGGTGTGACTAAGACCATTTTCTCAGATTTAGGAAACTTACATTCATCAATGCTTGTATTTGCTATTCTCATTATTATTTCGGCTAGACTAGAAAAGTCTCTCTCTCCAATTACTTAAGATATTGGCATAGGATCGATCACGCAGTTTGTTTTCTTTGCTTTCTTGATAATTCTGGTGATGTCATCTTGTGATATATTGTTAATTCGTATTAATTTTGTCTGTGTGCCTGGTGTATCATTAATCCGATGTTGAATATTTACGAATAACCTGGTTATATTTTCAATTTTGTTTCTAAGGACTACTAGAAAAGTTACTGGTCACTGTATCCATCAGGTAGCTTTTCTTTTA
This sequence comes from Palaemon carinicauda, assembly GCF_036898095.1. Taxonomy (NCBI): domain Eukaryota; kingdom Metazoa; phylum Arthropoda; class Malacostraca; order Decapoda; family Palaemonidae; genus Palaemon; species Palaemon carinicauda. The sequence goes on from NC_090757.1 coordinate 68,850,794, forward strand.
CATTTCCCATTATACCATTCAGGAGACGATATAACTTATTGATGTCTGTTGCTGCTTCGAGGATATTTTTATAATAGTATTCAACTTTTTTTTCCTTCTTAGTAGTTAGTTATATTGACACGCAGCAGTTTTGTATTCTACCCAAGTACTTTCAGTTTTTAACCTAATCCACTTTCTTTCTTTACGTCTGTTTTCCCTCTTTTTTTACCAAAGTCTCTCCATCAAACTAAGGAGACTGGTCTTTTACAGTTATAGTCTTTTCCATCGGTGGGCACATGGTATCATATTCACTTTCACTCACTTTATTATACGTGGTCATAAGACAGTTAGCACACTTAGCTCCCAATAGACGTTGGTCATCATGATCACAGGGAATATTGATAGCATCATTTATTTTCTGTGTAACTTCTTTAATAAATACGATAGGAGAAAAATTTGATTTATGTCTAGTTTATTTTCTCTACTAATGCATGTTTCTGTAGAGGTAGACTAAACATAATAAGTTTGTGTACTGGGGAGATAGGACATTTCTCTTCGACTTTTATATCAGATACAATATTATTCTTGTCATTACTTAGAACTAATTCTAGCGTATGCCCAGCTAAAGTAGTTGTACAGTCAACATTTACTCACTAGTCGATATGATTCTAGTAACTCACTAAATGCCAAAGCGTCAGGATTTGATGCGTCATCCATCCAAAAATTGAAGTCTCCACAGATAACTAATTCGTTATTCTCTATGATAATCATCTCAATGAGAGCACCGAATTCTTCAAAAAAGATACTAGTGTTCGTTCTAGGAGGTTTGTAGATTGTTACAAAGGATATTCTATTTTTTTGGCGTAAATCTTATTTCTATATATTCAAAGATTGTTACACTAATTATTTTAAACGTTTTGAGGTTTGAGTAACTTTTTTTAATAATGAGTCCGACACCCCCACCAGACCTACCTTCTCTCGGTATGTGAAAGAAGGCATGTGTGGGGGACGTCATTTCAGTGATCTTTGCCTTGTCCAAGTTATTTGGCCATGTTTCAGATAATGCTAGTATATCTAAATATTTCTCGTTTATCATTTCTCGAATTTTATATTTACATCGCCACAGTTTATGACATCCCTGATAACCATGATCAGTATTTTCTGCTGGTCTTTTCAATTCCAAGTCAAAAGCATTGCAGTCTAGAATTTACTGTGTGGTCACTTAGTCTGTTTAACTTTGTTCAGTTTATATACTTTGACACTTGCGAATTACACTCCCTGATGGAGTGTCTCCCTGAACCTTTCCCGCAGACTTTATCTTCATTCTTAGACTTGCAATCTTTTTCAAAATGTCCATACCTCTGACAGTGGTAGCAGGTGATCACGTGATACCTGTCACGTATGTTATAGATACCCCATCGTAACGAAACTTTGTCCCCATTATCATGAATCGCCCTCCGAACTTCAGGATCACATTTCAGCACATTTCTTTGTCTGGTTTCACGTACGCAGTGTGGGCATAACCAGTCTAGGTTATTCCGTTCATTCTCACTGATGGCTGTCACTATATGCACACACATCTCTTATTTGTAGAGTCTTTTACATTCACATATCCATTTTTCCGTTCTCCATCCGTTTCATTACATATGAAGCAGACACCGTTAGCAGCAGACATAGTGTACTGTTTCTTATCACTTAGGTTTCTCCATAAGACTAACTAATATCTTTTCAATAATATTCTAAGCGAGAAACACAAAGATAAATCATGACTCAGGGCATGAATAGCAGAGCTTGACAAAACACATTGAACACGTCCACACATTAGCACTGACACTCACATCATACTGATTAATCTTTATGACTCGTATGACGGAATCAGTAGTTTACATCAAGCCGTAATTGGAAACAATTATAGTTTGCATCTGTAAACATACAGTACTTATATAATCCATAAACATGCCCACACAGGCAGGTATGTGTGTAAATATACCAAAACGGATTCATATGCGCATAAAATACACAATTATATGATGTATAACCATGCAAACCCTTGTGTATAAGCATGTCTGTAGTAAGGTTTACAAAACCTTATAAAACAGATGAAGGAATGTTACA
>NC_090757.1:68864545-68884545 GCF_036898095.1 Palaemon carinicauda
ACGTTGAGGCACATCCCCACATATACTCCTGTATTTGCGGAATAATTCTGCTAGCTGGCTCCTCTGCTTTCGGGGTAAATGCTGTAAATATACTAGAATATTCTGCAATATTTCCTGGTTAGCAGAGTCTGTCCAAGAAACAAAATCATTAGAGTGATATAAATCTACATCATGTGGCAATGGGGTTTTACTTTGGTGTGCTGATGCATTATATTTCTTAAAATCTAATACATTAGAGTCTGATAGACAATGCAAAGCAACTGGAGGATTACCATGATATTTCTTGATTAGATTTACGTGAACTAATTGGGTTGACTTTCTTCTGTCTGGAATACTGATTATATAATTGTTATTATTGACACATTTCTGAATTATATAAGGACCAGAAATTTATGTTGGAGAGGAGAACTAGGAGTAGGGAAATATACAAGTACAGAATCCCCTTCTTTAAACTTACGAACTTTAGCTTTTAGATCAAAATTTTCCTTCATCACACCTTGACTACTTTTTAAGTTATTAAATGCAAAATTATGGACTTTCTCAAAGTTGCATTTCAATTTATCGACATACTGCCCTACAGTTACGTTATCCAAGGTATCATTGTTCAACATTTTATCTTTAAGTACTTGTAGTGGCCCCCTAACTTTATGTCCAAATAACATTTCAAATGGTGACATACCTAAGGAATCATTAGGGACTTCTTTGATTACAAATAATATCAAGTCTAAACTCTCATCCCAGTCTGTTCCAGTCTCCATACAAAATTTTCGAAGTAAGGATTTTAAGGTCTGATGGTGTCTTTCAAGAGCACCTTGTGATTGTGGGTGATATGGTGATGCAATGATATGTTTTACATTAAATTCCCTTAAATTTTCATTGAAAAGGTCCTTGTGAAATTAGTACCCCGATCACTCTGTATTTCTTTTGGGAATCCATAAGTGGTGAAAACTTTAAGGAGGGGTTTCACAATATTTCTAGCACAAATGTTACCAAGGGGAATTGCAATAGGGTATCTAGTGGTAGGACAAAGTATAGTCAAAATATATTGATTACCTTTTTTTGTTCTTGGCAATGGGCCTACACAATCAATTATGACTTTACTGAAAGGTTCGTGTGGTATTACAATTGGCACGAGGGGTGCTTTTGGAATTACCTCGTTAGGTTTTCCAACTACTTGACACACATGACACTCTTTAACAAATTCAAATACATCATGTTTCATACCTGGCCAAAAGAAATCATTAGCTATACGTTTGTAAGTCTTTGACACTCCTAAATGGGAATCTGCTTGATGAGCAACACTCAAAATATTCTTACGTAAAGTTAATGGTACTACAAGTTGTTCTTTATTAGCCCAGGTATCATTAGATGACAGTTTTCTAGGTCGGTACAGCCTAAACAGGACTCCTTTATCAAAGTGATAGCCAGGTACCTTACCCTCCTTAGTGGAAGCTTGTTTAAGTGCATTAGTTAAAGTCGTATCTGCTCGTTGTAAGTTTATCAATTCAGAATTAGTATAGGGAATGTTTGTCTTTACTATATCTGGGACACTTTCATTCACAGCTTGTTTGGCTTTTGCCCTTGTTACAACACCGACAAAATTCTCAATCGGGTCACATCGATCAGTGTCTACTTCAGTTTCTACTTCCTCAATGTCTTGTTCACCTAAGTCACTAATGAAATTACTTTCTTCAATGATATGTTCAAAGATATCCAAATCATTAGAGTTATTATCCAGTGGCTGATTATACAAAATAAGGTTAGGCAAAGTCAATTGACCAGCTAAATCATTCCCAAGTAATACTTGAACATCATGTACAGGGAATGGCGTGTTGATAACAGCAATCTTTACTTTACCAGATACAAATTCACAGTTTAAGTTAAGCTCTGCTAAAGGCAAACTGTTAGTGTTACTTAAATCCCTAACTAGTACCTTTTCATCAAGCAAAGAAATTGTAGGCACTGCGCTATGTAAAACCATGCTTTGGGTTGACCCAGTATCACGCAAGATTCTTACTTTAACAGGAGTACCATTGGGTATTGTTACTGTACCCTCTGAAATATAATTAGCAAATAAGGCATCACTTTCAGACGTACTACAATGCATAGTTCCTTTGCCTTTTACGCTAAATTTACTGTCTTTACATTTACCAGCATCGGGGTCGGACAGCTTAGAGCCAAAAAACTTAGATTTCTTACAGGTTGGGTGTTTACATTCATTTATGTCATGACCTTGTTGTTTACAATATGAACAATAATTAACACCCTCTTTCTCACCACTGAACCCTGTTGCTTTGCCTTGCTTTACAAACATCTCAGTACCTTTGTGTGTTTTGTGTATCAAGAAAAAATGGTCAGCTAACATAGCAGACTTCTTTAAATCCTCTTCCTCACGGTCAGCAATATGCATTCTAATATTTTGTGGTAGTTTTCTCATGAATTCTTCAGTCACAATCAGGTTAACGAGTTCCTCAAAATTATTAACATTGGCAGCCTTAAGCCATTTATTAAATAATCTTAGTTTTTCATTTGCAAATTCATACCAAGTTTGAGCATTTGATTTAATGTATTGTCTAAATCTTTGTCTAAGACCCTCGGCAGTTACCATGTATGAATCTAAAATAGCTTGCTTAACGACTGTATAATTTCTTTCCCCTACTAAATTACTAACCACTATAGCAGCTTTACCCTGGACTTTGGATTTAATTAACCAAACCCATTGATCTACTGGCCATTTCATATTTGAGGCAATATCTTCGAAATTACGGAAAAATGAATCTACATCTGTTTCTGTAAATTCAGGGACTAACTTTAAACTCTTAGCCAAGTCAAACTTTAGTGGTTGATTAGATTCTAGGTTCATTAGTCTTATACGTTGTTCTACACTAATCCTACTTCTTTCAATTTCCATATTCTGAGTTAGACTAGCTTCATGATCTAATCTAGCTTTCTCTATTTCTAGCTCATACTTTTTCCTTTCTTTATCTATGGCCAACTTGTGTCTTTCTCTCTCAATATCTACCTCTAACTTTACTTGTTCTAACTGTATGGCTAACCTCATATGCTCAACGTCTGAGCTGGCTGTCTTCGTACTCATGTACTTCCTAGCCTCGTGTTCTTCTACACTTTACTCCTCTACAAGATAATCTAAAATGGCATTTTTTATGTCATCTTTCCTGTCTCTTGAACTAACAGTTACTTCAAACTTGGCTGCCAAAGCCAACAATTCACTCTTTTTAGCACACACTATAGTGTTAAGTTTTCCCTTAGGATCACTGAATAATAAGTCTACTGAAAACATTGTGACTGAAAATCCACAAGAGAACGCAGCAAAGTCAAAGAGAAGTGTTCCCAATAGCATAAACAATTACAGAATACGTAATATATATCACGTGATGTAATACTGAACTATTCATCCATTACGCAAGTCTGGTAAGAATAAATAATTATAATTACTGGTACAAAACTGTACGAAGGAAGCAAAATGAAAAGTTAATACTTGGAAGCTTCGACAAAGTAGTAAATATAATTAACGTTACAAAACTGTACGAATGAAGCGATATGAAAAGCAATAATACTTAAATGCTTCGAATAGCGTAGATACGGAAATGTCAGGCCAGTCAAACTCCAAACCTACTCTATTATACGGCGCTAAGGTAATATGATGCCATGATGTCATAAAGACGAAGTTTCTAATAATATTTCTCCCAAAACAATTTGAAACAAGGCGAACCAATGTAAATGAACTCGGTTACTTTCTACATTAACTTAGATACGACCGCAGCTATAATAGCGATGTCCGAAAACATGAATTGGAATGACTTAAATGTCGAGAGAAATCGCTATAAGATAATAGGAGAAAAGAACCCACGCAACATACTGTAATAGATCTATTCGATAATCACAATGTATAAAAATTTGAATTATCGTACGTTGGAACACTCACGGCGACTTTAACTGTCAGTACTTTGGTAGTTTAATCAGGTGTGTTTACTTGTTTCAGCTCCCGGACAGAGGCCCCCAATTATTATAAACTAAGCCTTAGCCTAGCCTGTTACAGCTTATAATAAGAACATTTAAGAAGTATCAATGAAGGAACGGCAAAACTCAGATCACAAAATATAACAGTTTAACAACAGAAACAACCAGCGTTACATTGACATTTACGTTTATAAAAACAATTCACAAGTTAAACCCACAGATATATGAAGCAATGATCGAACACACAGACAAACAATTAAACAAAACACCTGAATTAAATATACCAACGAAACACAAAATAAAAGAAAACACACTGACTTACATTAACAATAGGAAGAAGATTGTCCTAACCGTGTATACAAAATATGTTGTCGTCAAGGTAGCCTGAGAGCGACTCTGCCCTCCTCAAAATGTTACAAGCCAAAGTAAACTAAATGAGCGACAAGGATGACGAAAAGTAATAAAAATATAAGACAGACAAGGATACAAAAGGGTCAAAACAGGAAAACAAGTGTTACAAACCTAGTGGTAAGAAGGAGTACCACTAAAAGAATAAATATATAAAAGTGACATAATTACAGAGAACGGAGACATGCTATACGTAATATCACAATATATATATATATATATATATATATATATATATATATATATATATATATATATATATATATATATATATATATATATATATATATATATATATATATATATATATATGTTTCAGTCGGTCTTTTGGGAATCATCTTTGGTGAAAATAGAAAGGAAGCCTGATGTGATCTCCATCAGTGACAGAAGACTTGTAAGGGTTTAATCGGTTCTTCGAAACCCTTCCTCTCTTCATATTCTCTTCTATTCTATAGTTTTATGCATTCCTTTGCTTGCTTTGAATTAATGAAAGTTTGTGATATTGCTTGCTTTCCTTTTTTGATTATCTTAAATTTCTTTAAAGTAACATTTTTAATTTACATTATATTTCTTCAGTAGTCTTGATTCAAACAAGCAAGCTTACTTGTCTATTACTTTACACACACACACACACACACACACACACACACACACACACACACACACACACACACACATATATATATATATATATATATATATATATATATATATATATATATATATATATATATATATATATATATATTTATATATATATATATATATATATATATATATATATATATATATATATATATATATATATATATATTCATACACCTTTCACTGTTTCAATAATATATATAATGTTATTAATTATTCAAAAGATACTTGTATGTTCTTGCCTTAAAACTTGTCTATTACTTTACACACACACACACACACACACACACACACACACACACACACACACACACATATATATATATATATATATATATATATATATATATATATATATATATATATATATATATATATATATATATATATATATATATATCATACACCTTTCACTGTTTCAATAATATATATAATGTTATTAATTATTCAAAAGATACTTGTATGTTCTTGCCTTAAAACCCCTGATCTCCTTTAATAATTACGATGATAAAATACTGTTATACTAATTTGATATGACATAATTTTATGGGATTTATCAGGTCAGATATGAAAAATATAATGGCAAAATACTTGATCCTCAAATAATTCTCACTTTTCTCTATAAAAGTTAGGACTGTCTAAACTTTTTTGCGGTGCGAGGTTGCTGTTAAGTTACAACAGAAAGGCAGGATGAATGCATTTTACCATTATTCAACAGATGAGTTTATATACATCAGTTCCAAGCAAGACTGTAACAAAAAATCAAACCAACTAATGCATAATAAGTAAAGCTTAATTAGGTTCTGTTATCTGTGCAGGGGAGAGCAAGACATAAAAAAAAAAAATGCCGTTGCAGTGTATGGGCCTGTGTGAAACTTGTGTGGTACACGTCTTCACCCCTTAAAAGGACATGCATGTGAAATAGGGCACCCTGTTCCCTAGAGGAGCACTAGGTGGGTCTTGTTGGAGTTACACAGGTTTAAGGTGATCAATTGAGACCCAGTCTTCTTTGCCATGAATGTTAATTAAGATTGCCTTCGGCGTGCAATAGATCACAACGAAGGGGCCCGTGTAAACGGGCTTTAGTGGTGGCTTGCTAGTATCATTGTGCAGGAGATCGTGTGTTGCCTGACAACATGGAATAAATTTTCCCACTACATGACGTAGGCTTTGGAGATTGTCTGAAGAGGTTAGCGATGAAAAAAAAAATAATGGCAGGAACAACCATCGGGTCTCCATACACCATTTCCGCTGCTGAGATATCAAGGGCATATTTAGGGGTGGTCCATTTTTTTCAGAAGGACCCTTGCGAATCTGAGTAAACTATTTGTAGCCATTGCATCAGGACATCAAAGCTGCTTTGGGGGTGCAATGAAAACGTTCCTCCATTTTGTTGGCTGCAGAGTTGTAGGCAGTTGCTGATGTAGAGTGATCCCCAGGAGATTCACTAATGATGTCCACAATTGACAAGTGAAAGTGGTACCCCTGCCAGAAGTAATATAATCAGGGATATCAAATCTTACTATGCACCCTGAGAGTGGGTGTTACTATTATTGAAGAAAAATATAATGAACCCTGTGGATGTACTGACTTAAATAGTAGCAGAAATGTTTCTGTAGGTGAATGTGTGATCTGTCTTGTTGCTTTTTATTTTTCTGTATTTTTCCAAAGAATATGATAAAATGTGCCCTGTGGTAGAGAAAGATATTGTCATAAAAGACAGCTCCCCATGGTTCAATGCTGCAATTAGGGAAGCTAAGAAAAGACGGAGGTAGGCAGAGTTACGTTGGCATAAGCATAAAACAAAGAGAAATCGAATGTTATATGTGGAAGCTAGGAATGAGGTAAATAGTTTATTAAGAAATGTAAAGAAGTCATATTATAATGAAAAAGTAACTGAGGCTAGGTCCAATATCAAAAGGCTGTATTCTGTGTTCGATGAACTTTTAGGGAAAATTAAGAGGCATGTTTTACCAGACGGGAGGTCTGAGCTTGAATTGGCAAATGAATTTGCTGAATTCTTTGAGTCAAAGGTTGCCTGTCTACTTTGTAACTTCACAACTGATGTTTCTTGCCCCTATCCTTACTTTCCTGATTTTCCTTTCTCAGAGTTCTTGTAGTTTAGGCCAATTTCACTTGATGCTTACAAAATTATGTTCATTAGTTCTGGCCGCTCTTATTGCAGTAACGATCCTTTTCCAATAAATGAGGTCATCGACGCCCCGAACATAGATAGGTTATTGCAATTGCAACTTCGAATAGTCAACTTGAGTATTACTAAGAGCTTAGTCCCGTCCTCTGAGAAAGTTGCTATCATTAAACCATCTCTTAAAGGATCCCTTGATCATCAAGAATTGAAATCTTACAGACCAATTTCTAACTTGTCTTTTTTGCCAAAAATGATCGAGACTTCCGTTTTAAGATCAACTCAGTCAGCACTTGAAAGTAATTGGAGCTATTCCTGAAGATCAGTCGGCTTATCGGAAATTCCATTCTACTGAAACAGCTCTTTGTGCCATAATAAATGATTTGTTAGGTTTCTCTGATGACGGTAGATGTAGCTTGCTCATTCTCCTAGATCTAAGCGCTGCTTTTGACACAGTGGTTCATGAATTGTTAATAGAGGATGTGACTGCTATTGGGATCGATGGGGAAGCTCTTAAATGGTTTAATAACTATTTATCGAATAGATCTTTCAAGGTGAAGGTTAAATATAGATATTCTGAAAGTAGAAAGCTCACCACGGGTGTTCCACAAGGAAGCGTACTTGGCCCGGTTCTTTTTAGTATTTATACAATCGAGTTGTCTTGGATATTTAAATTACATGGCGTTCAATGTAAATTTTTTGCTAATGACACCCAGTTCTATTTAATAGTGGAAACATTATTGAAGATCAAGCTGTTATTGATAGACTTATGGCAGATGTTTCAAAATGGATGCAAAAGAAAAAGCTGAAACTAAATGAAAATAAAACTGAATGTATTCTAATTGGCATCAAATATCACTTAAGAAGGTTTGATAACGTTAATAGCATCTCCATCAATGAGGAAAATATTTTTTTAACTGATAAAGTCAAAGATCTCGGGGTAGTAGTTGATGGTTCTTTGACATTTGATGAACATATTAACAATGTGGTTAGGACCGCAAATTATCATCTGAGGAATATCGCATCCATTAGAAAATATCTTAACGAAGATGCCACTAAGCTTCTAATTAATAGTTTGGTAGTTAGTAGAGTAGACTATTGTAACTCGTTGTATTACAATTTACCTAATCATCGTCTTAAGAAACTTCAATTGATTTTGAATAGAGCTGCTAGACTAATTGTTGGTATATTCCCGCGAGAACATATTACTCCAACCTTAATTGAATTACACTGGCTACCAGTTAAAGCAAGGATTACTTTTAAACTTTGCGTCTTAACATATTAAGCTATTAACACGGGAGAGCCACTGTATCTTAGAGGTTTCCTGAAAAGATACGTAGTAGGGCCTGATGTTCATACACGCCTATCCCGTGATGATTACAGACTTGATGAGCCTTGTGCAACGACCACTCTTGGTACGAGAACTTTTAAGCACTGCGCTCCTAGATTGTATAATCAACCTCCGGCATCAGTTAAGTGTGCTGAAAAATATCTTTCAGTTCAAAAAGCTATTTAAAACCCATTTATTTTCACTCAGCTATAACACTGAGACAAATGCAATTAACCCTCTTAATATTACATAGACTTTTGAATTTTTAACTATAACATAAGTGATTTGGAAATCCCGTCTGAACGCTTGATAGCGAAAGCAGGGATATTTGATAAACCATCAGACATAGACATAGACATAGTAAGATGGATGTACATGAAGCGGACGTTGCATTTTCCATGGGGATGGCTTTAGGCCAATGAGTGGAGAGGTCATTGATGGTAAACAGTTTTTGTTGTCCCTGTGATGAGGGACCTACTACGTTGACGGGAATGTGGGCAAAATGACGCTGAAGCTTAGGGAAGTTGCAAACTCCTAAATCCTTGTGATGTAGTTTTGAAGTTTATCATAAAGTACAGGCCTGGACCTAATCCTTAGCATTCTTAGTAATGCCATGTCAAATGAACTTCGTCTTCAGTAGCTGTGCAGTAGATCAGAACGATGGGTGTGAAAGGCAATGAATGAAATAGAAAACATTATGGCACATGGGGTCAGGTACCCATGGTCATGGTCTACCAGTACTGACGTTACAGAGGTGAAGTCATCGATATCAAATGTGCAGGATGTCCTACATGATTTGTACTCTGGATCTTTTTGTTGGGTAATCGAATCCCAGGTGAATTGCAGCCAATTTGTTTCTTGACAGGGCATTTGCTACAGGATTTATTTTCCCAGGGATGTGTTGAAGGATGCAATTGTCCATGTGAATGATAAAGGCCGTACCTTCTAAGAAGTGGCGAAAGAGATGGACAGCGAAATGCACTGCCTGCAATTTGTAGTCGAAAGTAGAGTAGCCGAATTCTGCCTTGGGCAGTTTTCTACTGAAGAAGGCCAAGGGGTGGGACCAGCCATTGACCACCTGCTTGAGTACTGCACCAATAGCGATATGGCTACCATCAGTGGCGAGAAGGAGAGGAACATGATTCACGGGAAAACTGAGAGCAGCAGCGGTTGATAGGGCAATCTTTACGTTGCAGAAGTCTGCCTCTTGAAGGAGACCCAATTTCAGGTGCTTTGGCTTGCCCTTAAGGGAGGCATAGAGGGGGGCAATAAGGTGGCGATGGCTGGCAGGATCCGGTGATAATAGTTGATCATGCTCAAGTATTCTTACAGTCCTTTGACAGTTGAGGGCATAGAGAAGCTCTGAACGGCTGCCACCTTGTCAAGAAGGTGGTGGACTCCTTCAGGTTTGACGCTGTACCCCAAGAACAATACTTCGTTGGTACCAAAGGTGCACTCGTCGTACCAGACTACAAGGCCTTTCTGTTGCAGGCAGTCGAGTACGCTGCGTAGGTGACGGAAGTTTTCCTCTTTAGAGAAGAGAACACAAGTATGTCGCCCATATGATATATGCAGAAGGTGTGGTTTACTAAGATGCCATCCATGAGTCGTTGAAAAATAGCTCCAGCATTAGGAAGGCCAAAATAGGTGTGACTGAAGGTGTAGGTACCAATGGGGCTGGTGGTGGTGGTGGTGGTCTAGGAGATGTCTTCTGGGTTCATAGGCACTTGATAATGCCCTTTCAAGAGGCTGTGTTTATAGAAGATCTTTGCTTTTTGCAAGGAATGGATGACATCGATTTTGTGTGGGGCTAGTGATCTGGTTCTGTCTGTCTGTTCAGAGTTCAGACACCTGTAACCCATAGGTCAGCTGAGAGCCATGTAACTGTAGGACGATGTGTAAGGGAAACGGCCATGGGCTTGAGGCCTTTTGTCTAAGCCCCATTTCTTTCATTTTGGCAAAAGTTTTTTAGGGGCTGCCAAACGATCCAAGGCCAGACACCTGAATCTAGTGAACACTGAGTGTTTTGGAGGAACTGTAGGAGTTTGGTGAAGTTCAGGACGTAAGACTTCAGAGTACGATATGAGGAGGTAGGCATAGGCATCCATGGGTGCACTGATGTCAAGAGCGAGGTGTGGACAAGTAAGACTCTGTGTTAACTAGCTGTTGGTGAGCAGCATCAACCAGGACGTGGAAATGGGAGAGAAAATCTGCTCCGTGGAGTTGCAATATGATGTCAGCAACGAGAAACTTCCAATGATATTTGTCATTCCCAAATGATATTGTGAGGGTTTCTCACCTGTGGAAGGCTGAGACTGACTAAGTTGTTCCTGAAGAGTTGCCTTTGTAGAAGAGAATGTCAAACACCAGTGTCTACCAAAAATTAAATACCTGTACCTACATCATATAAAAAGAAAAGATTAGTGATAGGGGAGGCCACCACCTTAAGTGATGGGCTACTTACAAGTTTTTAGGGCACTGAAAACCTTTCGCACACTTCTTCACAGCAGCTGATAATTGGGATGATAGTAGCATAACTGATGCCGACAGGTGTCTTTAAGTGGCTGGAGTGGTTGCCTGTGAGCGAGGAGTGGCATATGTGGGTGATGGGCGGCTTTGTTGCCATTCCAGCACGTCGCGGGGTGGATGTCTGTGTCCTATCACATTCCTTCCTACCGCATTCGCATCAACATCGGTTGATGTTGAATAGTTGCCCTCTTTGTCACGAGCAGAGGCATCGATGGAGGTCTTGAAGGGGGAGAAGTGGCTGTCCATAAGGGCGTTGACTTTGATCATCAGATTCTTCATGGGCAAAATTTCCACATCGGGGATGGCTGTGCATACAGGTTCGGGTAGTCATCATACCCAAAGGGCAATAAGTATGCTCACCTACTGAGGAGAGCTGTTTGGGGCAGATGGAAGGTGAGTGACACTGGTTATTCTCCTGGGGGCGAGAGAAGTCTTTCGGTCCCCCAACAGTTTTTGTGAGAGCTGAAAAAGCTTTACTATAGGGAGGGCTGGCGATGGTTAGTACTGCTCCAGAATGTAAGTTTTGAGGCGTCGAACACCATAGGGGTGTCCCCTTGTTTGCAAAGCCAATCCAAGATTTCCTGGAAAATGTCGTTGGGGACCAATGTGGGGACATAGCGGCTTTGGTGCTTGAGCGAGTCATGCTCTAGATGCGAAACTGAACCTCGGCGTGCTGAAACCAAAGGAATGCGTATGTACTGGCAAAGGGCGGTAATTTCATGAATGTGGTATGGAGAGAGGAGAGAGATTCTGTTATCAGTGCAGGTTGAGAGCAAGGTATACAAAAAAAAAAGGAAATACCGTTAGCGTACAAGCGTGTGTGAGACATATCTGGTACTTGGCTCTGGGTATTCCAAAGAACTCCATCACTTTCGAAATGTTGATCCGTCAAGCGTTTTACGATATAAGTTTTTTTACAGGTTTCAGATCCATTTTCCTAGCTTGTACTGTATTTCTCTGTTTATTTGCAGTGATTTCACTTTGAAATATATGTCAATTTTCTCTAACATTTTTTGGTTTGGAAATTTTGTTTCCTTATCATATTTTGATATTATTTTATCTATTCAGTAATGGGGTGATTTTCCTTTTGGGAATCCTATGTTTTAAAAATTTAACTAGAATGTTGAAAGTTGATTTACAAAACTAATAATGATATTGATGATGATAATCATTATTAATTATTTTTATAGATTTTATCATTATCATTGTTATTGTGGTCATTAAAGTTATTTGTATCATTATTATCATGATTAAAATTATAATTATAAAAAAAAACTATAACCACAAAATCGTATGTTCAGGTCATTACAAAAACATATAAAAGTTAACCCAGAGGGTTCTATTTATGATTTTCAGATGGGTTGAAATTTATTATGTTTATTTCATAAACAATAAATGTCTTTTAAGGCAATATTTGGGCATAGTTGAATATATTTTTCTCTACCTCACTCTTTCACAGATAATTTAGCTTTGTTCAACCTTTGTCCTAGTAATGAACCCTTGGAAGAAGTTATAAATGTTTTTACTTTTTTGCGTTTGGGGAAAAAGTGAGGAGTATTTAAAATTATTAATTGTCAGATGTTCATTGGCATGAATACTTCCTTCGTCTTTTCTTTTCGCTTCTTGATTTGTGAAACTTTTGCTTCCCTTTTCCTCCAAAGTTTGTAAAATTGACTGAAGAACATATAATCGAAGAATTCTTGCTCTTAAATCTTTACAAAGTGAGAGGAGAGTCATTGAATACAACTATATTTATCTAATTTAATTGTTAATTTATTAGTTGTGTATTAAATTATGTTGACTAAGGAATAGAATCGATTAGGGAAATTGAATATCTGTGTAGGCATGTATTATTTTGTCTCGTAAAAAGTGTGTAGGTTAAAAATATTGTTTGGCCAAGAATACAACAATAAACAATACCAGAGCTCATCACTGTAGTCACTCAAGTGTCTTTACCTCAATAGAATATGTCAAGTAAAAAATCAGATTCTCAACAGTCAAGAATAAAATATCCAAAAGTATTCCCGGATGTCTGAAACTAATCCTGCACCCTTTTGACCAAAATCTAAGGAATACTACTCAAAATTGTAATAGTAGAATCAAAAGCTCTAAAATAATTCAGAAATTAACTGTAATCCTGGATCACATTTTTTTTAACATACTCTTTGGATGATATATGAGTTTCAGTGCTTGTATTGTGGATGGGAGACATGAGAAGACTTAGCGTATGCAGTTGTATTATTAACTTTCAGATGTTTGCAAAAATATGCTTTTCTATGTAACTGAATATAAAATAATGATTTGACTAAAACACACAAAAATTAAACATCTTATTCACCCTTCTTCATTCTAAAAATATCTTATCGAAACCAAGCATTTCTAGTTGGGGAAGCCCAATGGAGTTCATTTACACTTTAGGAAAAAAAAAAAAAAAAAAACCTTGCTTAAGTGTTTATAGGGGCAGGCCTCCAAGTCCTCCCAAATATAGGCCTTTATTTACAGTTAGAAGAACAAGAATGAAATGGACATGGATCACTACCATCATACTGCTGAGTTGAAATAGGCAACTTGAGAAAACAAAATTTCAGTGTTTCACATCTAGAAAAGGTTCTTGTGGAGTGTTCAAAAGGTTTTTAAATACACTTTCGATAACAAGGTTGAAACTCAATACTCATGTATGACCTTACCTTATCCAAAATACATTACTTAGAAAACATATTCCCTGGTATTTTTGCTTAAGAATGGTCAGTGAGGGTCAGGTAGGGTCAAACGTAGGTTATAATTACATTTCAGAGAATAATGGTGAATTTCATGTTACTTTTATTTTTTGCATCCCTAATATGAAATAACTGGCTTAAGAAACAATATTTTCAGGGGTATACATAATAAGAAAGGGTCTTTTGGAGGGTTCAATGAGTGTTCAATTACACTTCTGAGAACAAGGTTGAAACTATATATTGGTAATTGACCTTACATACCTTCTCCGAATACATAACTTAATTATAGAAATAGATTCCCTGGCATTTTTTGCTCAAGAAATGTCAGTTAGGGTCAGCTGAAGGCAAAAATAGGTTATAAAGATATATAAGAGAACAATGGGAATTTCCATTCAAGAAAGGTTCTTTTGGAGAGTCCAGTAGGTTTTCAATTACACTAGATTATATTAGGACCTTGGAAAAACAAGCTACATTCTATTTTACTATCAGTCAGATTCATCTTATTCTCAGAGCATACATCTACATCAGTCTTACTGTCATCGAAGTATGAGTTGAAGCAAGGTTCTTGAGTCTTAGCATCACTTTCGTCGTCAGTTGGATAAGTAGAGTGAGGGAGAACAGAGTCTGCCATCTGGGATCCAGTGTTAAAGATAATTTGGTAGGCATTGTCCACGAGTTCTCATCCTTTTAATGACTCTTTTGGGGATTATCCTGTCACATGCTGTATGTATGCCCTGTCATTCCATCAAATGTTGACTGAGAGTAATGTGTATATTCTTCGAAGAGCTTGTTGAATTCTGAATTGGTGCAGAACTGATTCCTATTCTCCTTATTGTTTGATGGTGAGGATTAAAGGATATAAATGAGAGAGTCGACTTCATCTCGGTACTCCCTGCAGAATTCAAGGAAATTTAGTATCTGAATGGCAAGTACTAGCATTGGGTGTGACCGTTTGCATCAATTGAAATTTTTTGCACTCCAAGAAACCTTTTAGTGGACCTGGTGCAAGGACTTCAGCTTCAACTAACATTTCCGGCATTCCAGACTCCTTGATGATCTTTCCAATAACTCTAAAAAGGTACATCTGTACATGAAACATTCCAAATATAATGAATACGTTGCGCAGTCATCTTTTTCTTTATGGCTATTTTGGCAACGTCCAAGTCATATGTTACAACGCCATATGGCTGTCAACATTCCTCTGCACATTTTTTAGTAATACAAAGTATCAACAACATCATTACTTGTCGGAGAGGGACTGATGTTAAGCATGTAGAGGATTGATTGTTTTGGAAGATGGTCTAAGTAAGTTTGACCATTGAACCCAGTCCACATGGGAATATCTTCCATTCCCAGAGGCTGATCACCATCCATAAAAAGTCCAATTTTCTTGATGGTACTAAGAGATCCTCGTTGCTGCGGAAATCCTTATGGTCATCGGATAAATTATTCATTTGTGGGTTTTTCCTGTAGGGTGCCAGGTCTATATCTAGGACATCTAATTTCCTCCTCCGTTTCTGACCTTCCATTTTTGCCAGGGACATGTCTGCTTTAGGTTTATCATTCATCATGCCTACCTCTTTATGAGGAGAGTTCTGTAGTGGAACACCTGCTCTGTGTCTGATATATGCCCATTGTGTAATCCAAGGTGTCAGACCCTGACAGCGTGTGGTATAAGCAAGATTGCTTTCAATTTCTTCAACACCATGATGGTTAAGAGAATGCCCCAGTCAGTTTAGAACTGTAAGAATTTTCTTACTATCAGTAAGACTTCAGTGATAAGCCCATCAATAAATGCTTTCTCGGTTTCAGGTTACCATTCTTGACCAAAAAGAGTATGTCTTGGCTCAGGGAATTAGAGCGGCGCATTATCAAATCAAAATATTGCCTGGTTTTGGGTCCTCCAATTATTGTCTGAAAGAATGCCTTGACAAGTGCAGAAGGTTCTCCCTCACCATGGTTCACAGCTTGAACAGTTAGTGGATCTAAGAGTGGCTCTTTCGTAAAAGCCTTTAGGGCGTGTCTGAGCTGCAAGGCAGCTTTTGTGATCAAATTCGAACCGGAATTAGAACTGGCCGAAACTTTTAAAAAGTTGTGAATGGAACTTCCGACAATTACCAGAAATAGAAAACGTATTTAGTATTGAAATAAATAGCCTTATATATAATCATAATCTATCTCGATTCCTGCTCACAGAGCCAAACGAATAGATGCATACTGTTCAATGCAGTCATAGATACAACTTCATGCTTTGGTATAATAATGAAGAAAATTAAATATTTTTTTACACCTATAAATGGATGAAGATATGAAGAAAAAGTCTTAATCAGCATAGCATTAATCATAAATTTTGTACAGTCAAGATTTCAGTTTCAGTATACAATTCAAGATAAGAAGAGTTATTTTCTGCACCACTACCACTGGTTGATAAACTAAAGAATAAGTCCTAATTCTTAGCCATTATAAATTCTCTTAATGTTTATCTCGTAAATTTTCCTCTCAAAATACTTGAAGGATAACTACAGTATACTACTGACCCCTTCATATTTCCTTGATAAAATCATGTAAATTAAAATTTGAAAAATATCAAGATTTCAAATAAATGCAAATCGATAGAGTTGAGGAATACAATTCTTTTGTTAACTGCTTAGATTTGAAATAGAAGTTCCGATTCCATCCGGTTATTTCATGATCATTCCGGCTGGAACTGGAACTTGGTGAAATTTGAGATTCCGGTCGGAATTAACTGGCTGATACCAAGTTCCGGTTCACCTCAAATGTAGACTCCTTATGGTTAAAACATATAAATAATTTATGCCAGTTATCATCAATAAAGAATTTTCTAATGAAAAGAATATTAGCCGAGTGATAAACTTGCCAGTATAATCTTCTCGTTCAGCCATTTTGAAACAGCGTCAATATTTAGTAGAAGGTGTCTTAAATTGAAATCGCATCACTGTACCTTCAGAGAATGCAAAAATGCCAGTGAACAAATGTTCAACTAATGAACTTTGGACGTGTTCCGTAAAGTCATCTACCAACCCAGGCTTCAACTTTGTTCTCCAAAGTGTAACTAATATTCATTTGGGCCTAAATAAGAAACTTTCAAATATGAAAACACCTGATAATATTGCTTCTTAAGTTGCTTATTTATATTAGGAATACAAAAGATGTGATCAAAGTGAGCTATAAGATAGTACTCACAGTTCCTACCATGATCAGTTTTAGGCTAATTGACACCATAATTCGCCCTTATTAAACAAAATTACCTGGAAATATATTTTCTTGAGTGATGGGTTTTGGATAAGATATGCAATCTTACTCACCATTATGAGTTTTAACCTTGTTCTCAGAAGTCTAAATAACAACCCATTGAACCCTCCACACGAACCCTTCTTCAATGTAAACCATTGAAATTTTGTTTTATCAAGTTTCATATTCCAACTCGGTAGTATGATGGTACTGAACCATGTTAACTTCAATCTTGTTCTTCAAAGTATGATTTTTTTCTCATATTAGTAGCTGCCGATCAACATGATCAAACCTTTCTTTCCTAAAAGTGTAACTGAACTCCAGTTGGCTGCCAAACTATATCAGGTTGGCTTCAATTATGTTTTGTCAAAAGGTTCAGTAATTGGTAAATAAACACTTCTCAACATGACTAATTACCTACGTTGTAATGTCAATGGTCAAAGGCAATTTGTAGACAACTTTTGGAATTCCAATAATGACATATTCTAGATGTTTGTCTTGAGAGAGAGAGAGAGAGAGAGAGAGAGAGAGAGAGAGAGAGAGAGAGAGAGAGAGAGAGAGAGAGAGATTTTAGCGTTGTTATCAACGCCTTAACGGCTTGCATCAATTTAGTTCTGTTGTTCATAGTAAGTTGATTAATTGAGAAACTTTTTTTTTTCTTGCATTGTGCTGATTATTAAAATGAGTTCGTTCATTGTACAGTCTGATATAATGATCATTGGGAGCTTCGCTTCATTTGAAGAACTTGATAAAATGGCAAATGGAGGTCTTTGCTTCCACTGACTGCTGTCAGTTTGTGGAACGAGAAATACAGCTGGACACAGGAATTCCTGGTATACCTCGCTCTGAAGTCGTGCACCCAGCCATAACCTTACTGCACTTCTAGTTTCTATGTTTATCCCCATCCACAAACCCTGCCATTTCGTCCAACATAATCTTTAGTTACTCGCTGCGAAGTAACGGTGTGGCAGGGTTCACTTCTTTGGACGAAACGTGTCAAGGACTCCTGTGTCCAGCTGTACATTAATAATACGCCTTTTATCATTGAATTTTAACTTGTAAATTATGCAGTTTGTGTGAATGGTATCGATCGATGTGCTGTTGTTGAGCTTACGAAGGCCTTAGAATTTTCATGTGGAAAGTGTCTAAGCTACGTAATTCAAATGAGGAAGAACTGCTGAGTGTTCACAAGAAAATGCCCTTGAGAACACCTAACTATTCATATTGCCGTATTGGACTAGACACGGCTGCTCTGTTTTTGTCACCTTAAAAATAAGTGAAAATAGAAATACTAAATCTCATCTGAATACTCTCATTTCAATTTTTCGTTTTTACTTTTCACTGAAATAATCTCTTGGGAAAAGGACTTTGGTATCCTCTTGAACAAGAAAGCCAAAAGCTGAACACCAGAATGAAAATCGCTATCTCTCCGCCATTGTTTCGAGTGGTAAAAATGTGCAATCCGTCAACGACTTCGTTTATCTCGAAAGCCTTTCCCCGTTCTTCAAAATCATTCCATTTCATTTCACCCTTTGCTTTTAATTGTTGCTTCCATTTGCCCCTTTTTGATAGGAGGCTCTTTGTTAATGTTTATCAATAGATTACAATCCCCTCTTTCCTCTTGTTCCTTTTTGTTCTCTTTACCCTTATCTTTTTTATCTATGCTTAGCCTTAATTTGTAAACTCTCTCTCTCTCTCTCTCTCTCTCTCTCTCTCTCTCTCTCTCTCTCTCTCTCTCTCTCTCTCTCTCTCTCGAAATAAAAAGTATAAACCTTTGCAAAATTGGAATCAAGTATCAACTCTGCTATTATTTTGTTTTCATTTTATAGATTAGTTATTGTTTCATTGCTCACATGACTGAATGTTTGTATCTCTTGTCTGTTTATTCTACTTGAGCTTTTTAGACAGAAGGCCTATTTGGTAATGTTGCCTCTTGTGTTGCAGTAAATTAATTTTTTCATAGAGTAAGAAAACTAAAACCAGTGAAGGAAGATATCCATACCCTGATTAGGTAACTTTTTCTTTGGCAACATTTTCTAGATTCTGGTGACATATTTCGTGTCTTTAAACATATCTTTTATGTCTAATCGTTATTTTTGTGTACTGCAAAAACTAATATTTTTCACAACTGACACATTTCACTACCCAAAGACCATTAAAGGGCTCAGTTCCATCTCAGGCATTCAAACCATTGTCTATTTATTCTCTAAATCCACAATGTTCTTCATTTACTAATCACTTTATTATTTATATTGCTTACTCAACATAACTTAAAATGTACATACCATGATTTGTGTAACTTTATACCTCCTATATTTCTAACAGTCCCATTCCTCTTGATATTACAATGTCTGTGTATTCCTTCAGGTGTAATCTTTCGCACCTCCATGATACCCTACAGACCATGGATATAATTTAAAAAAAAAAAAAAAAAAAATGGCTTCCAAACTAGATGTCTCATTTTCCATCAGTTACGGATACAAACATAATCTGATGTCTTATTCCATCAGTTACGTATACAAACATAATCTGATGTATTATAAGATTTGAATTATCTATACATTAATGCCCTGTGCTGTGATGTAAGAATACTACCACTGTTCATTCTGCATGTCGTAGAAAGTGACGAAAAGGACAGTAGATGGCTTTAGGTTTTCCCTTTTAGCAAAAGGATACGTCACACTTTGGAAATACATCCTTCCAGTTGGATAATTGGGTCAAAGGTTAGGCCCGTTCGTGGCCCACTACCAGTAACCAGTAACCGAGGGCATGTGATCGATAAACCCTCTAATGTCTTAGAAATATGGATGTGGATTAGGCATCCCCTTTAAGCATTAGACACCCTACCCCTTGATGTACAGTAATTGTGGGAAAGAAGGTTATCTTTACATATCGGTCAAAGTACTCGATCAATCAGCGTAGATTGAATTCCCCCCAGATGACACCTCTTCGCTGATATTCTTCATTCTTAGATCCCCCTACACATGAACCC
>NC_090757.1:68889545-68903480 GCF_036898095.1 Palaemon carinicauda
TGTACTGCCGTGGTTGTAAGATTGTAGCTTGTGTCTGCGTAATATCTAAGAGCCAACGGCCTACGTAACGTTAGCCTTCTGTCCGGAAGAGGATTCAAAGCCAACGGTCAGAGGAATGGCGTGTATATGAGAACCGAGAACCTTGCTTCTCTTAAGTCCTGCTATTAACGTGGATGTCATGCGATTCAGCTAATATAAGTTTGTGGCAGGCATAATAACTTCTATGTGTGTTCGATCTACCGTAATCTAGACATGGATGATTCTATCTTGGATTGTCTTCTTACTATTATGGATAAGATACAAGAAGATGATAGAAAGGCCTCTTTTATCTTTGTTGGGGATTTCAACGCTAACCATGATCCTCATCATCCTCATCATCATCATCATCATCATATCCTCCTACGCCTACTGACACGAAGAGTCTCGGTCAGATTTCGCCAATAGTCTCTATTTTGAGCTTTTAATTCAATACTGCTCTATTTATCATCTCCTACTTCGCGCTTCACAGTCCTCAGCCATGTAGCCTGGGCCTGGCACCTCTTCTAGTAACCCGTGAAGCCCAGCTGAATGTTTGGTGGACTAATCTCTCTTGGGGGAGTGTGAATAGCAGGCCCAAACCATCTCCATCTATCCCATATAATGATCTCATCCACATATGGCACTCGAGTAATCTCTCTTATAGTTTCATTTTTAATCTTGTCCTTCCCAATATCCTTCTGAGGGCTTTGTTCTCAAATTTACTAAATCTATTAGAGATTGTTTCATTGTCATACCATGACTCATGTCCACACAATAACACCGATCTCACTAAACTGATATGTAGTCTGATTTTCATATGTAATTTCAGGCGATTTGATTTTCAAATTTTACTTAACCTAGCCATTATCTGATTTGCTTTTTTCAATCTTTCACTAAACTCTAGTTCTGTATTTGAGATCATAATTAATAAATACCCAATTGATTTCTACCTCATTAATCCCTTCTCCTTCATGTGATATTTCATCTTCCATTGCGTACTCCGTTCTCATCATCTCTGTCTTTCTTCTATTTATCTTGAGCACAACCTCCTGTGATATATTATGCATTCTGGTAAGCAAGCACTGCAAGTCCTGTGGTCCTCTGCTAACAAAGACAGCATCATCAGCGTACTCTAGGTCTGCTAAATTCCTATCACCAATCCTTCTCCACCATCTGTGACTGTTCTACGCATTACAAAATCCACGAGGATGATAAACAACATAGGTGACAACACATTCCCTTGGAGTACTCCACTGTTCACTGGACATTCATTTGATAAGACTCCATTAAAAGGAACTTTACACTTGCCATGCTCATGAACAGACTTATATCAAATTTACATATTTGAGAGGAATTTCATAATAACGCAAGACTCTCCACAAAATTAGCTGGTAAACACTATTAAAGGTTTTTTCATAGTCCACAAATGTCATCGAAAGGTGATTTCTATATTCTACGCATTACTTTGCAACATGTCTCAAAATGAAAATTTGGTCAGTGCAATTTCTACCTTTTCTAAATCCTGCTTGTTCATCTCTCAGCTGTTCATTAATCATTCTCTCCAGTCTCTTTAGAATATGCATACTACATATTTTCATAACAACTGACGTAACTGATATGGCTCTGTAATTATTGCAATCAGTCAAGTCTTTTTTTTTTTTTTTTTTTTTTTTTTTTTTTTTTGCTATTTTCGCCAACACTCTTAACTCCCATTCATCAGGTTTTGCCTCGTCATGCCACATTCTGCAAAATAATCTTGTAAGTAGTCTGGGAGTCACATCATTTTCAGCAAGTATCATCTCGGCAGTTATTCCATCATATCTCTGGACTTTCCATCTCTAGTTTTTAGAGGATAGCTTGGACTTCAAACACACTGAATTCATTCATGGGAACATAAAGGTCTTCATTAGCTTCATGTATATCAATAAAATCATTCCCTTCATATCTTCTATTCATGACCTCACTAAAGTTTTCCATCCAACGTTGTCTCTCTTTTTCTTCGGTTGCTATAAAAGAGCCATCTCTCTTTTTGATGGGTATATGCTTCTTCTTCTTTGCCCAGTAAAGATTTCATTATTAATTCTATGAGTAATTCATACACCATAGCCACTTTCTGAATTCATAACTGTGTCAGCCCCATCTGTTTTACTGTTCAAATATTCTCTCTAGTCCTTCCTGGCTTTTCTTTTGACCTCACTATCCATACTGGAATACTTAGCATGCTCTACCTTGTAATTTTCATAACTTCTTTGAAAACGTTCAACAATCAATTTCAGGCTGTCTCGATTTTTTATAGTATCCTAAGTATCATTTGATATCCATGGCCTTCTCCTTGTAACTGCGTGTCCCAAGACTTCACTACCAACTGACTGATTTATATTCTTAATATCACACCATTCTGCGTTAATTGCCTGTTCTTCATCTTTAAAGTCTCAAAGACATCAAATCGATTCCAACATTCAATTGTATATGTTTCTCTGAGCCCCTCTTCTAAAATCTTAGTTATATTAAACCTAGGTATTCTATCCATCTACCTATTGGGTGCTTTCAGTTTTGATTTTAGTGTGGCAATGAGGAACTGGTGATTGCTACCAATATTTGCACCTCTATAGTTTTTTTACATTTCTGAGTCCTCCTCCTGTCTTTATTAATGGCAATGTGATTTATCTGATTTTCGTAATTGCCATATGGTGAAGTCCATCTATACTTGTGGATGGTCTTGTGTTGTAATTGAGTACCTTTGTTTGTAGTTTTGACATTTACATTTTTTGACGTTTTATATATTTGTTTATTTTTGACAGTATTTAGGAGCTTCCGTTTTTTTTTTTATCATCATCATTTGAGCCTTCAGCATTGAAGTCATTAAGGGTATTCCATGAGGACGTACAGACATCTTTGGAATATTTCTCAGTCTATCACTTCTTATGCATTCCTCACAAAAACTGTTTGTGGCCTCATTGTAATTCCTTTTCTAGTAGACGCCAAAGTCTCTCCAGACTGAAAACTGATTCGTATGTTTTTAAAGTAATATTAGCTGTAGAGAACGGTGTTTGTGAGGATGTGTCCGTACAAACTTGGGTGCTCATCATATGTTGTTGCATATTGGAAACATCCCTTCCTGCCGGACTGTGGTTCGAGTCCTGCTCAATCTCTATAGTTTCTATAGTGTTGGCAGCTCATCACCCTTGTGATCTAAGGATGGGTGGTTTTGGGTAGCCTTTAGGCCTAACTACTGATTCATCAGAAGCAATTGCCTGGCCATCCCTGATCCTAGCTTGGGTTGGGTGGAGAGGGGTCGGGCCACTTATCATATGTATACATGGTCAGTCTCTAGGGCATTATCCTGCTAGCAAAGGCATTGTGACTGTCTTTTGTCCTGCCATTCATGAGCGTCCTTGAAACCTTTAAAATATGATCGGTTTCTAGAACATTTTCTTGTCTCTTACCTCTGCCACTCATGAACCAAAGGATTTATGAAGTCTGGTGTAGACTCAATTTTTAGGGGGGAGCGCGATAACATATCAGTGTCATCAATAAACTAAGAGAAATTATTGTCCATGATTACCAGTAACCCCTGAGATCTTCTTAATAAGAATATCCTTCTTTCAGGCAGTAAATGCTCCGCTTCGTATACGCCATTTCATTTATAAGACAAATATTCCATTATTCAGGAGAGTAGGGAATACTACCATTCAAATTTACGACGCTGTGAAAATACATTCATTTATGATGGACTTATTTAAAATGAATGAATGAATCTCTCTCTCTCTCTCTCTCTCTCTCTCTCTCTCCCCTGAGGAAGTCAAATGACTAAGAGCATCAATCAGAGATTCATGTCGGGTCAATGAACTCTAATTAGTCAATCAGATGACCTTTATAGTTCCTCTTGGGAAATCTGGATGTAATCACCATCACCTCGATACTTATCAGGTAGTGAACTCTTCCAATTAATTAGTTATTTATCAAAGGTTAATTCCCAATATTAGATTTGATCGCAGTTAACCATTTCCATCGAGTCTTGATTATAATTGATAACCTGCCATCATGCGATAATTACCTGGAATGTACTACATGCTTCGTTTCCAAGAGTAATTAACCATAGCATATAAGTGTCACATCCTCTTTACTAAAGTTAGAACAGATGGGATGTAAAAAGCGATTCCACCATTCCGTTTTCATTACTCTAATCTTAGGATGAGGAAAAGTTTCTTTGATATTTATATTGGAATAAAAAATTACAGAGAATAATACGGTAATTATATAATTATTTTCAAGGTTATAAACAAAATGACTGTTGAGTGTATAAAATTGAAGGCGTGTTCACACGTGCTCACGAACTTGTGTTGTCAATACGGTTTACATAATCTTAGATTAAACAATAGCAACGCAGTGTAGACAGATGTTCGCTAACAACTTAATAATCATATTAGTACCAGAAATGAGGTGAACAGTAAGTATTTTCAAAGGGTTAATTCCACTCATGAGTGGCAGAGACAAGGGACAGTAACAATGCCCTAATTAGCAGAGCAATCCCCCTAGAAACTGACCATTTATACAGTGCATATGGTCAGCGCCCAAACCCGCTCTCCACACAAGCTAGGACCGGGGAAGGCCAGGCAATGGATGCTGATGACTCAACAAGTAGACCGATTGGCTCCACAAACCCCAAATCCTTCGCTCGGAAGGATGCTGAGGTTACAGACCCTATAAGAAACTGTCGAGCTTGAGCGGGACTTGAACCCCAGTCCTGCGATCGCAAGGCAGGTACGTTTTTAATAGGTTGTAGGGCAACATGTCAGCTACCACATAGACTCTTCCACACCACTGCTGTCAACATGCTGAAAATGAGGTGCACCAACTGCTTGTGGACAGGACTATTAACAAACTTGTTGCCAGATTGTTTGTAAGCTTGATAACTACTTGTCAGCACAGGTTCAATGGCACGTGTGGGCATGCCTTTAGGTTACCAAGAAAGAAGAATAGAAAGATAGATAGACAGAAGAGAGAGAGAGACATATTTCATATATCATAAATATTTTAGAGAGACATATTTCATATATCATAAATATTTTTATGTTGATCGAATTCTATTATTGACCTTTTGATATATAACTGATTGAATTGTCTAACAGACTAAAGATTTTAAATTACTTTTTGTCCCCTAACTAAAGTATTTGTCTAATGATGATAGATTTATATAGTTATATATTTTTCACTCCGTTAACCCATCAATGTTAATATCTGCCAGAACTATTTCCATATGCGCTTTAGAAAAACTCTATTTTTCATCAATGTGAATCCTGATTGCCAGGCAGACTGACAAGTGAAATAACACCACCCAGTTTCCATTTGGAAGAACTTGTCTGGGGGATGAGGTAGTGGGGTTGTTCACATTCCAATTTTATAGAACTAGGAACCATATTTGATTCAGTTGGTTTTTATACCAATAAAGGATCAAGAGACACTAGTTTCTCATTGAAATTTCTTTTTTAGATAAACAGAATAAATTTGATGATTGTATGTTTCATGTTTATTTATATCTGATTTTTTTTGTCATGAGATTTAATTTGGTACGAATCGATTTTTTTATAAGGAAAAAAAAATTTCAAGAAGATTTTTTTTTTCTAATGGGACCGTTGTTTCTTCACTGATACAGCAGTTGAAGCAATATGACCAGCCTTTGTTTTTATTTTTAGACACTATATTATCAATCATATATATATAAAATGGAATTTAAACAGTTATCCATGTTTATTTTTTGAACTCTCTCTCTCTCTCTCTCTCTCTCTCTCTCTCTCTTGTAATAGGCCGCCTTTAAATCCTTTTGATATTAGGTTTCCATGTACTGCTGGAAAAGGGTAGTATTATGATGAAGGAGTTGAGAGTTCATATTCTTAACCATGAAAGTCAAGTATATCAACTTATACAAGCTCTTGTCATCAATATGACCTCACTCACGCAAATGTAATTTTGATAAACTAGATGTAGTTAAATAAAATGTGAAACAAGAAACAAGGTAGAGGTTCCGAATTATCCGAGTGCTGTCCATTAGAATTAGGAAGAATTCTAGGCCGTCTTAAAGAGTATAAACGAGAAAACTATCCACCCTAAGTAATTTTCACTTGGGGGGGGGGGGGGGGAGGGGGGGGGGGGGAATGGGCGCGTGCGACGGATGCCAGCATTTACTGTTTTTCTTCCTGAAATTTTCAGCCGACTCAGAATGGCTTTGGTGTTATCCTTTCCGACACTACGTGAAAAATGGAAGGTGGAAGTTTGGTCTTCCATTCCTTCTTAGATTTTAAACTTTTAAAGACAACTTAAATGGGTTCTAATGTCTTTAGACTGTACTTATTAATCTTTAATGTTATTTAATCGCTATATTTTTTCCATCAGGGAAGCTCCGTTTTCTTTTTATATTTATTTCTCTTAAAAAATCAAAAGTTTCCTTACTGACGAATTTTCAACATGTAAAACGAAGACCAATTATAGTTCCTACACTCTTGTATTATCAAAATGATTTTTAGTCGAAAAATGTGTTTTGAAATAAAGCGATTCAACTATATTACTACTTAAAAAAAAGTAAAATCAAAATTACGTATCTATGTAAGCAGTGCTTTTTAGAATATTCCTAATTAATTCTCAGACACAAAAACAGATGATCTACTTTGTATCGATGGATATAACCCATTTCCAACTTGGCCATGAAATCCTTCCCCTTCATACGACATCGCCAAAACGTCATTTCAAGGGAAAGTGTTTTCCCTGAGTTCATTTTTGCAGAGGAAATCTAATCTTCCTTTGGCGAGCGTGTCCTCTTTGCCAAGCAAACCTGGTTGGCTGGTTGGGTCTTGTCAAATCTTGAAATCTGATGTACACATCTTCTCTCAAATGTTTCTGTATATCGTCCTTTTGGAAATCGGGAGAAATATTTCTGTTTAAGCCTTTGAAAGTTTTGCTCGCTGCTAAACACAACTCATGTATACAGCTCTGACAGGACAAATGATGCCATCCGTTCTATAAATAAATCAGGCTCTAGCGGTTTTCAGTGATCAGATGGGAACGCCACAGCTTTTTTCAGATATGAGTAAAATGTTTTTAATATCTTTTTATTGTCTTTAGGAAGCGATCTCCATCCATATGTTAATTACCTATTCATAAATTCTAATCCAATCTGAATATCTCAGATAATTTTGAGATTTAGGAAAACAAACATATTTCTACAAGGTGTGTTATGCAAAAGAATGGAAAGTAATATAAAGGGATTCACTTAATATCTCTCTCTCTCTCTCTCTCTCTCTCTCTCTCTCTCTCTCTCGGTGTTATATATATATATATATACATATATATATATATTTATATATATATATATATATATATATATGATTTTACATATGATTTAAAATATGAATAGATGGTAAAAAGTCTCTCTCTCTCTCTCTCTCTCTCTCTCTCTCTCTCTCGTCAAGGAACTTCAGAGCACAGGATATTTTTTAAATACTTTTGTTATTGTTTCCATGAAACTCTATCCATCACGGAGTGGCTTATCATCGTAACGAGAGAGAGAGAGAGAGAGGAGAGAGAGAGAGAGAGAGAGAGAGAAACTTGGCCTGCTATTTGCTTTAGCAATCTGTTGCTTCAAAAATCCTTTGTGAAATAGATTGCTATGGATATGAACCAACAGGATTTCCTTGAAAAATGTCATGTAGGTCGATGAACTCCGATGTCCTGAGAGAGCGGATTGAATGGAGGAGGCAGAGGGAGGGATCTGTGTGGCTGGTTGAATTTTACTATTATTATTATTATTATTATTATTATTATTATTATTATTATTATTATTATTATTATTATTATTATTATTATTATTATTAAAAGGGAGTTCTGGCAGAAATATTGAACTAAACTGTACAGTTTAAGCGAATATTTCTGTTCACTTATACGATGTATTGGTTAGATAGAGAGTCGAAGAATTTAATGCGTTCTTCGACATGATTGCCCCTCGATCTTACCTGAATATGTTCTACATAGCTTACCTCCGTCTTCACGTTTCAGCACTAATTCCGCTTGCCCTTTTGAATAGTTGTGTGTGTATATATATATATATATATATATGTATGTATGTATATATATACATACATATATATATATATATATATATATATTTGTGTGTATATGAATATATGTGTATATATATGAATATATATGTATATATGCATGTATATATGTCAATACATATGTACCTGTATATATATATATATATATGTATATATATGTATATATATATATATATATATATGTGTGTGTGTGTGTATGTATGTATGTATATGTGTATGTATGTCATGGTATAGACTTGAATCAAGACTTTGGATACACGTCATTAAAAAGGATTCCACGGGATTTCTTTGGGTACAATGATTAATATGGATTACTATCTTGACATCTGACGAAACTATTCTGTGATCTTAGCTAAGCTAATGGACAACCAAAACATTGGTAACAAAATATATGGGAAAGAAATCTCGAGCAGTTTTGTTCTGACAGATATTTGGCCAACATAAAGTAAATTACATTCTGAACATGGAATACTACAGTATTTATCCAAGGGTTCGTTAGTTGATATTGCTTTATCTGTCCATTGGATTATTGCAAGTCCCAAAATTGTTTTGTTGGAAGCCAAGAGAGTAATCCTTATCAATGACTATCAAAAATATTTCGGAATACTTTTTAGTTGCTTGAAGATAGGAATACAATTCAACTGATAAGCAGTGGTCTGTTCACCCGTAATCCTGTATTATCTGTAATTGAATCAGACTTGCCTGGAGTCAAGAAACTGACGTACCTAGGGATCCCCCATCTTCTGTATGAGTACTTTAGCCTTGTATATTTATGCGTATTGTGAGGCTTACTATATCACCAATAAGATAAAAGTACGAACTCCAGTCAAGCCCTTTCGCTTTAACTTTTGTATCGAAAATACATATTTTATGCTCACCACATGTCAATTATTGGGATATCTATACGGATGTATCTAAACTGTGTATGATTGCACGTGTGTATGCAGCTATGTGTATATTTTGAATCTGATTCTGTTGGAAAAGCTCGTCGGTTGAAAACTATCAATGCAAAGAAACCTAGAAAGGACACTCTAGAAAGCTTCCTATCTTCCTCCTTTACGATGTTGCACCTGTTAGACTGGACAGCTGATGAGGTATTAATGCTAAAAAGTTTGAAAAAAAGGTTAGAAAAGCAACGAGACAAAATATTTACGTAGCAGGAAAAAGAGAATCAATGGTTCCCAGAAAAAGCTGGGAAATTTCATTGATACGCATGTGTAAGATATACATAATAAACCCATGACCCAAGGGATCACTGGAGAAGTTAGGAGTGTGTGAACGTCATGTCATAACAGGATGCGAAAGTCAAGACCAAGCTAAATCATTGCAATGTAACATTTTGTATGAAGAGTAAACACAACACAAGCATCCCGTGAGAAACAGTTGACTTATTTGATCTTTGCACAGAAACAGATGGGTTCCGGTAGTAATCTTGTGTAATCATATTTGTAATAAATACTGAGATAACTCATACGACATTATCACCTAAACTTATATTTTTGTCAGTTCTATTTTCAATTGTCATACGGAATGGTCATCCGACCAAACCATCCATACTCCTGTGATGGAGCTACTAATAAACTGTTTAAAAGTTAACTTACATAGACTTATTCAGAAGAAGTAACCTACAAGTCTAACAACTATAATTCACATTGAAGAAACATGAGATAGAACACTAATGTGTGTTTATAATAGTACCACACCAACAATTGGTGGCAGTGATTCAACTTTAAGAACCAGCGATTCAACTTTAAGAACCATCGTTTCAACTTTAAGCACCAGTGATTTTAACTGTAATAATTAGCAGTTACAACAGTAAGGAATCTACAATTTCGACGAAGTATCTACGTCCACCGAAGAAATGAACGCATCGAATATCAACTGTAAATATTATACAAACTGAGGAACAGGAACTTCAATCAACATCTTAAGAAGACGAAGGAATGGCATTCAACGTCATCAACGTTTACTAAAACATTCAAGAATCATATCCAGGAAATAACACATTCAACAATACGACGGGATATCAAATCGAAAACATTCATCCAAAACAGCTAAACTCTCACAAACCAGAGAAAGAGAGGAAATGGCGTCATCAACCATCGCCCATATATAATGGAAAGCTAAGTACATTTCTTTATTCATTCAGTTTTAGGCAGTGAAGTGTTTGTTGTCACGAGTCGATCGTCCATTATTGCTGGGGTGAGTTATTTGAAATTCTTAATTTTTTCCTTCATTAATGGAAACTGTATTCAACTTCGAATTCTCGTCTAGAATTTTTTTTTTCTCTGTGCTAATTCCATTTTCTTTCAGAAGTTCTCGGGAAATATCTTTATATTAGTATCATTGTTTTGGGTGATTGTGTAATAATCTGCAACATATCTTTATTGTATAGTGCTTATACGTTTACGCAGTGGACGTCTGTATTCATATAGAGATTTTGATAGGATCGCAAGGAATCGAAGAGAAATGAGATAGAACACTAATGTATGTTTATAACAGTATCACACCAAAAAAAGTAAACATGACACCTCCTGTGAATCCCAGTAACCCTACCCCCGGACCGAGTAACCCCATCCCCGCTCCCGTAGTAACCCTAGTAAGTGCTCGTTCAGCTATCCTTCCTTTTCAAAGTCGGGTCAATGGGTTCTTACCTCAGAATGTTGTGTCTTGGATTTCTTCAATTAATGCTCACTTAAATGCAAAACATATCATAGACCCATTTGTACAATTACAAGAAGCTAAAAGTTTTATATACTTTTCTAAAGGAGATGCAAGTGCGTATCTCAGGGGATTTTCTTTTCAAGAGGCAGTTACATGGGACGATTTCAAAGTTAGGCTACATGCGATCTATGACGGTGAAGAGGCCTTAGATGTAGTTTTAACATTAAGAAATACACTTGATTAAAACCACTATGACTCGGCTTAATGTTATAGAGAGAGCAGCTCTCATTGCCGATAGGCTTAATGAATATCAGGATATTTTAGGTAATTCCACATGGGTTACTGGAGATAACATCGCCGTGAAAGATTTCTTATGATTAATGTACTTAACTTACAAGACACTTATGTTACCAGAAGCTTTAGTG
The DNA here is from genome assembly GCF_036898095.1 of Palaemon carinicauda. NCBI lineage: Eukaryota > Metazoa > Arthropoda > Malacostraca > Decapoda > Palaemonidae > Palaemon > Palaemon carinicauda. The sequence goes on from NC_090757.1 coordinate 68,900,764, forward strand.
CGGTGTTTTGATAAAAAATTAACGCCCGAAAATACAGAATTAGATGTATATAAACAGATAAAGAAACACATGTCTAAGTGTACTGATCTTGATCCCTTGTTTACACAAGTTTTTGCAAAAAATTAAACTAAGCCACAACAAGTAAACGTAGTTAATAATAATCAAGTTGCAGGAATGACGTGTTATAATTGCAAACGTCAAGGTCACTTGATCGCAGACTGCAGAACTCGATATTGTTCAATACATAACAGTTCAACTCATTCATATAGTTGATGCTATTTGCGTAATCAACAACAGAATCCTAGAAATACACAGTAAATTCCACAGTCAATTCCACAGTTAATTCCCTATGGAAATAAAAAGAAAAATCCTCAGTTCAATAAGAAGAAACAGCCAAACGTCAATGCAGTTCAAAATAAAAAACAAACAAATAGTGCTTCAAATAACTCTGATCCTGGGCCGTCTAGCCAGAACTCGCAAGGTCAGACTAATTTTCAGAATGTGCAGAGCAAAGCAAATACCACATAATTAACTCCAATGGGGAAGAGAGTGATGTTGGGTCATTCGTTTCAACATTAGTAGTATCAAATAATCCATTTAATGTTTTATCAGATCATTGTGAGGTAATAGATTTTCCTATGAAACACACGGCCGAATCAATTGAATCAGTGCAGGCTCCCATAGATTTGCAACAAATTCACACAATGATAAGCCAAAATGAGTTATGACCAACATTATATGCTGTAAATTTAGAACACCGATCCTTTACATTATTTTTTGACTCTGGTAGTCCACGTAATATCATGGATTTGAGGACTCATCACTTGTTATTTTCGAACTTCCTTATAGAGAAGTCCAGAGTAAAGCTCTTGGGTATAGGAAATAATGAATTAAATGTAATAGGCATAACTCATGTTCAGTACAAGGTCGGTAAGCGCACGTTTGCCGATACCTTTGTTGTTGCACAAAACATTGATATGTATCCAGCTGTAATTATAGGATACATGTCTATGGGCAATCAACACATTATCTTAGCTCCTGCCAAACACGGCGTGTATATCAAAGGAAAATTCTATAAGTCTTCTAATACCTTAAAATCAGTTTTGGATAAAAAGGAGACGACAAATAAAACAGTAATGTACATTGAAGAACCAATCACTTGTCTCATTAACAAAGAAATAATATACGCGACCCAACAGAATTCTCGTTCACCCGTAATATCATCTTGCACGCAATCTATCGAGCCAAACGTAACTTCGAAAATAATGGTGCGAGTAATGAAAACGTTGCCGGGATCTGAAATATTAATCCTTTCCGACACTTTGAAAACTAACGGATTGTCCGTCACACAAGCTATTTATACAGTCGGCTCACAACAACAATGTAATATTGAAGTCTGTAATCATTTAAATATCACTTTAGTAATTCACAAAAATCAACATATCTTGGATGTAGAAGTTTATAAACATCGTATTTTTACCATCGCTGAAATCAATCACGCTTAATCAGTTGCGGATGAATCCCTTTTGCAATCTATTAAAAATAAAATCAATAAAGACATTCAAGAAGAAGAAATTCAGCAGAAATTTCTTGGACTTTTAACTGAATATCATGATGTTTTTTCCACTATGGATGGATCCTTAGGAAAAACAGATGTTATCGAACATCAAATAAGGTTAAAAGACAAGCAGAAAATTATCTATGTACCCTCGTACAGACTCCCTATAAAATTCCAGAATGAGATAAATGATGAAGTAGGTAAAATGCTAGAAGAAGGAGTCATTAGAAAATCGAACAGCCCTTATAATTTTCCATTAATAGTAGTACTGAAAAAAGATCGAACATGGCGTATCTGCGTAGATTTCCGTTGCCTAAATGAGGAAACGATCCCTGATCAGAATAAATATTTTGCCAGTTTGGACTTACTTAAAGGCTTTCACCAGATATCATTAGAAGATAGTTTCCCATACACTGCCTTCAGCACAGCCAGGGTACATTATGAATTTTTGCGTATGCCTTTTGGTTTACGTTGTGCTCCCATAACATTTACTAGAATGATTAACAGAGTGTTTGGAGACTTACTAGGGGATATATTGCATGCCTTTATGGACGACCTTGTAATCTTTTCTAATACCTTAGAAGAATGAATGAATGAATGATTTAAAGTTTTCAGGCATCCTGATACCTTAGAAGAACATTTACATAAACTGGAACTAGTACTACAGAGACTAAGACAGCATAACTTAAGGGTAAAGATTAGTAAGTGTGAATCCTTCAAGACAGAATTAGTCTATTTAGGTTTTACGGTGTCTAGCCAAAGTCTTAAAGTAGTCCATGATAAGGTGCCGGCTATCCGTAACTTTCCGATACCTACTAATGTCAGGGAATACAGCAATTTCTGGGGTGTAGTGGATATTACAGGCGTTTTATACGCAATTATTTAATAATACCCCCTCCCCTAACTGATCTTACGAAGAAGGGCGTAGATTTCATATGGTCTGAGCATCATCAACAGGCGTTTAATACCTTGAAAGATGAACTGTGTAGTTCTCCTTTATTAAAATATCCTGACTTCGGTAAGGAATTCTTCATTGCAACAGACGCCTCAGACCTAGGAGTAGGTGGGGTATTGCTTCAGCAATATGACAAACAGTTTTTCCCGATATCTTTTTGTTCACGAAAACTGAGAACTTCCGAAAGTAAGTATGCAGTGATAG
>NC_090757.1:68903980-68911480 GCF_036898095.1 Palaemon carinicauda
ATTTATCTATTGAACAGATCGCATCTTTTGTCCCGTCAGAGCTGTAATCATGAGATATGTTTAGCAACGAACAAAACTTCCAAAGGCTTAAACAGAAATATTTCTCAAGATTCCCAAAAGGACGATATACAAAACATTTGAGAGAAGATGTGTACATCAGATTTCAAGTTTTGTCAAGATCAAACCAGCCAACCAGGTTTGCTTGGCGAAGAGTACAAGCTCGCCAAAGGAAGATTAGATTTCCTTTGCAAAAACGAACACAGGGAAAACACTTTCTTTGGAAATGACGGTTCGACGATGTCGTATGAAGGGGAAGGATTTCATGGCAGAAGAAAGTAAGTTGGAAATGGGTTACTAAGTAGATCATCTGTTCTTGTGTCTGAGGATTAATTAGGAATATTCTAACTAGCACTGCTTACATAGATACGTTATTTTGATTTTTTTTTTTCAAACGAGAAATATAGTTAAATCGTTCTATTCCCAAAAACATTTTTTCGGCTTTCCCACAGGGATAGCGTGGGTAAATATATTTGATAATACAGGAGTGTAGAAACTGTAATTGGTCCTTACTTTACTTGTCGTTGAAAATTTGTCGGTAAGGAAACTTCTGAATTCCTAAGAGAAATAAATAAAAGAGAAAACGGAGCTTCCTTGATGGAAAAAATATGATGATTAAATTCAAGCAGTCACGCTTACAATAAAAAAAAGAAAAAAAAAAGCCGAGGAGTACAAAAAAGAAAACTAATTACATTAAAGATTAATATGTCCACTCCAAAGACATTAGAACACATTTAAGTTGCCTTTAAAAGTTTAAAATCTAAGAAGGAATGGAAGACCAAACTTCCATCTTCCATTTTTCACGTGGCGTCCGAAAAGTTAAAACCAGAGCCCTTCTGAGTCGGCTGAAAATTTCAGGAGAAAAAGCAGCAAACACTGGCGTCCGTCGCAGCGCCCCCCATCCCCCCCCCCCCCATCCCCGTAAAAATTCTTTAGGGTGGATAGTTCTCTAGTTTATTCTCTTTAAGACGGTCCAGAAATCTTCCTAATTCTAATGGAGAAGACTCGGATAATTCGGAACCTCTAAGCTGTTTCACATTCTATTTAGCAACATCCAGTTTATTAAAATAACATTAGAGCGAGTGAGGTCATATTGATGACAAGAGATTGCATAAAGTTGATCTACTCGACTTTCATGATTAAGAATATGAATTCTCAGTTCCTTCATCATAATACTACCCATTTCCAGTAGTACATGGAAAACTTAATATCTAAAGGATTTTAAGGCAGATTATTGAGAGAGAGAGAGAGAGAGAGAGAGAGAGAGAGAGAGAGAGAGAGAGAGAGAGAGAGAGAGAGAGAGAGAGAGAGAGAGTTAAAAAATAAATAGGGATAATTGTTTAAATTCCATTTTATATATATGATTAATAATATACAGTGTCTAAAAATTTCATGACCTATAATTACATCAATAAAAAACTAATTCTGGTTATATTGCTTCAACTGCTGTATCAGTGATTTAACAACGGTTCCATTAGAAAAAAAAATCGTCTTGAAATTTATTTTTTTCCCTTATAAAAAATACGATTCCTACCAAATTAAAATCTCATGAAAAAAAGCAGATATAAATAAACTGGAAACATACAATCGTCAGATTTATTCTGCTTATCTAAGCAAAATTTTAAATATGTGAGAAACTAGTGTTTGTGGATACTTAATTGTTAAAAAAACCAACTGAATCAAATATGGTTCATGGTTTTATAAAATTGGAATGTGAACAACCTTACAACCTCATCCCCCTGCCAAGTAACAAATAAAAACTGGGTGATGTCATTTCACTTGTCAGTCTGCCTGTCTATCAGGATTCACACTGATGAAAAATAGAGGCTTTCTAAAGTGCATATGGAAATCGTTCTGGTAGACATTAACATTGATGGGTTGACAGATTGAAATATATAGCAGTATGTAAATCTATCATGATTAGATAAATACTTTATTTAAGAAAGAGACAAAAGCAATTCAAAATCTTTACAGTCTGTTAGATAATTCAATCAGTTATATAATTGTGACGGGCCGAGAGAGGGTTGTGAACTCAAAGGCAGGATGTAATCAACTGAGTTGTTTATTAAGGAACACTCTCCTTTATATACAAAACCTCAAGGCAACAGGACATAACATGTTCGAGAGACAGACAATGTTACAGAGCAAAACCGGAGACATGGTCATTCAGGTTCTTTTCAGAGCGAGGGAAGAGCGCAGATACAAGCATAATATATACAAAATAATTGTGTACAATTGTGTGACACACGGTTGGTACATGGCTCCCCCCCCCCTAAAAATGACATACTGTACATGATAAATAGGGCACCCTGATCTAGAGAGGCGAACTGTAGGCGGGTCATCTGGCAGAAGATAAGCAGGTTTTAGACGATCAATGGAGACCCAGTCTTCTTTGCCCCGAATGTTTAGTAGGAATGCTTTCGGACTGCGTCGGATCACAAGGAAAGGGCCCATGTAAGGGGGCGTTAGTGGTGGCTTGCTAGTGTTGTTGCGCAGGAAGACGTGCGTTGCAGAGTGCAAGTCCGTTGGTATGTGATGCTTCGCTGGGGGCTTGTAAGTCTGGCGGCACTGAGTAAATTTTCCCACGACGTGAAGTATGTGCTGGAGATCGTCGGAGGAGGTTGTAGAAGGAAAAAATTCGGCAGGGACAACCAAAGCGTCGCCATACACCATTTCAGCTGCCGAGACGTCGAGGGCGTCTTTAGGAGTGGTCCTTAGTCCCAGGAGGACCCAGGGAAGCTGAGTAAACCAGTTGCAATCCTTGCAGCTGGACATCAAAGCTGCTTTGAGGGTGCGATGAAAACGTTCAACCATTCCATTGGCAGCGGGGTTGTAGGCCGTTGTCTGATGTAGGGTGATGCCCAGGAGATTCCCTAATGACGTCCACAATTGAGAGGTGAAAGTGGTTCCCCTGTCAGAAGTAATATGCTCAGGGATACCGAATCTTGAAATCCATCCAAAGAGTAAGGCAGATGTACATGAGGCAGACGTTGCAGTTTCCATGGGAATGGCTTCAGGCCAACGAGTGGAGCGGTCGATGACGGTAAACAGGTAACGATGTCCTTGTGATGTGGGTAGGGGGCCTACAACGTCGACGTGAATGTGTGCGAAACGATGCTGAGGTTGAGGAAAGGTGCCCACTCCTGAATCCGTGTGTCGATGTACTTTGGAAGTTTGGCAAGAAGTACAGGCGCAGACCCAATCCTTAGCATCCTAAGAAATGCCGTGCCAAATGAACTTTGCCTTAAGCAGCTGTGCAGTAGAACGGCACGAGGGATGTGAAAGGCCGTGAATGAAATCAAACACCTGTCGGCGCATGGGAGCAGGAATCCAAGGTCGCGGTCTACCAGTACTGACGTCACAGAGGAGGGTGGTGTTGGAGTCTTCGAGGGGAAAGTCTTCCCAACGGAGGGACGTGCAGGACGTCCTACAAGCTTGATACTCTGGATCCTGTCGTTGGGCTTCAGCCAGGGCGTTGTAATCCAATCCCAGTTGAACGGAAGCCAACGTGTTTCTTGACAGGGCATCGGCAATGGGATTCATTTTCCCAGGAACGTATTGGAGGGTGCAATTGTATTCAGCCACGGCGGAGAGATGTCGGCGTTGACGGGCGGACCAGGCGTCAGACTGTCGAGTGAAGGCGTGCACCAGAGGCATGTGGTCTGTGCGAATGACGAAGGGCGTACCTTCTAAGAAATGGCGAAAGTGACGGACAGCCAAGTGCACCGCCAGCAATTCTCGATCGAAGGTAGAATAACCCCATTCTGCCTTGGACTGTTTTCTGCTGAAGAAGGCCAATGGGCGGGGCGAGCCTTTGACCACCTGCTCGAGTACTGCACCAATAGCGACGTCCCTGGTATCGGTGGAGAGAAGGAGAGGGGCGTGCGGGATAGGAAAAGTGAGAGCCGCAGCAGTTGATAGGGCCTTCTTTGCATTGCAGAAGGCTGCTTCTTGAAGGGGACCCCAATTCAGGTCCTTTGGCTTGCCCTTGAGGGAGGCGTAGAGGGGAGCAAGAGTGGCAGCAATGGCTGGCAGAAAACGGTGATAATAGTTGATCATGCCCAAGAATTCCTGCAGAGCTTTGACGGTCGAGGGCGCGGGGAAGTTCTGAACGGCTGCTACCTTCTCAGGGAGGGGATGGACTCCTTCAGGAGTGATACGGTGCCCTAAGAACGACACTTCATTGGCGCCAAAAGTACACTTGTTGTACCGGGCTACAAGGCCGTTTTGTTGCAGGCGGTCGAGCACGATGCGCAGGTGACGGAGGTGTTCCTCTTTTGAGGAGGAGAACACAAGTATGTCGTCCACATAACATACACAGAAAGGGAGGTCCCCTAAGATGCCATCCATGAGACGTTGAAACGTTGCCCCAGCATTACGAAGGCCAAAACAGGAGTAATTGAAGGTGTATGTACCAAACAGAGTGGTGATGGCGGTCTTGGGGATGTCTTCTGGGTTCATAGGCACCTGATAATACCCCTTCAGGAGGTCGAGCGTAGAGAAAACCTTCGCTTTGTGCAGGTAGGAGGTCAGGTCGGCAATGTTTGGGAGGGGGTAGTGATCCGGTTCTGTTTGCATGTTCAGGCGCCTGTAATCCCTGCACGGACAGAGGGAGCTGTCTTTCTTCAGAACGATGTGTAAGGGTGAGGACCATAGGCTGGAGGCCTTTTGGCAAAGGTCCATTTCCTCCATTTCGGCGAACGTCTGTTTGGCGGCTGCCAATCGTTCCGGTGCCAGACGTCTGAATTTTGCGAAGACTGGGGGTCCCGTCGTCTTGATATGGTGATAAATACCGTGCTTGTCAGGAACCGTGGGCGTTTGGCGAAGTGGGTGCGCTGATGTGGAGAGCGAGGTTAGAGGGGGCGGGTTGAAGAGGTGTCGACAAGTACGAGTCTGTGTTGACCAATCGTCGGTGGGCGATATCGACCAGAAGGTGGAAATGAGAGAGGAAATCCGCACCGAGGATTGGCATTGTGACGTCAGCAACGAGAAACTTCCAATTGAATTTACCGTTTCCGAACGATAATGTGAGGTTCTCGTAACCGTAGGTGGGTATCGCAGATCCGTTGGCAGCTACCAAGCGGACGTCGGCAGATGTAGACAGACTAGGTCGTGCCTTGAAGAGTTTCCTTGGCAAAAGAGAACGACAAGCACCCGTGTCTACCAAAAATCGCACGCCCGTTCCTGCATCCTGTAAAAAGAAAAGATTAGAAACATGGGAGGCCACCGCCACAAGCGATGGCCTACTTACACGTTTTTTGGCCACTGACAATCTTTGGCACATTTCTTCGCGGTTGCCCCGAATCTGAAGTGGTAGTAGCAAAACTGAGGCGGATGGAAGGTAGTAAGTGGCTGTAGAAGACGTTCGTTGGGGCGCGATCGATTGGTCGGTGGTGGGTGGCTTTGTCGCCGCTTCGGCACGTCACGGGGTAGGCGTGTATGTCCTACGGCATTCATGTCAGCTTCGGTTGACGTTGAATAGGCATCCTCGTCGTCAGGGGTGGAGGCGTTGATGGAGGTCTTGAAGTGGCTGTCCATAAGGGCGTCGGCTTTGGTCATCAAGTCCTTTATGGGTAAACTATCGACATCGGGTATGGCAGCGCGTACAGGTTCGGGTAAACGGCGTATCCAAAGGGCACGAAGTAGGTTCACCTCACGAGGAGAGCCATCTGCGGCAGGTTGAAGGCGAGCGATACTGGTCATTTCCCTGAGGGCAAGCGAAGCCCTTTGGTCCCCCAACGATTGTTGCGAGAGCTGAAAAAGCTTTGCTATACGGGCGGCTGGCGACGGCGAGTACTGCTGCAGAAGGTATGTTTTGAGGGCGTCATACGCTATTGGGGTGTCTCCTTGTTGCCAGTCGGATATTTCTGGGAAGGTGTCCTTGGGTATCGCCGCGAGAACATAACCCGCTTTGGTGGTTGAGCGAGTCACGCCCCTGATACGAAACTGGACTTCTGCGCGCTGAAACCAAGCAAACACCTCTCCGCTGGCAAAGGATGAAAGTTTGAATGGAGCGGCCGCAGTACCAACTGCCGTAGAGTCCCCCATAGTACTAACGATGAAGGGGCAAGGGGGTGGGGGTGGAAGGCAGTGGGAGCGAGTCGACTTCCGGGGTCACCAATGTGACGGGCCGAGAGAGGGTTTTGAACTCAAAGGCAGGATGCAATCAACTGAGTTGTTTATTAAGCAACACTCTCCTTTATATACAAAACCTCAAGGCAACAGGACATAACATGTTCGAGAGACAGACAATGTTACAGAGCAAAACCGGAGACATGATCATTCAGGTTCTTTTTAGTGCGAGGGAAGAGCGCAGATACAAGCATAATATATACAAAATAATTATGTACAATTGTATGACACACGGTTGGTACATAATGAAAGGTCAGTAACAGAATTCGACCAACATCAGAATATTTATGATGTATGAAATATGTCTCTCTCTTCTGTTTATCTATATTTCTCCTCTTCTTTCTTGGTAAGCTTAAGGCACGCCCACGCGCGCCATCGAACCTGTGCTGACAAGTAGTTATCAAGCTTACAAACAATCTGGCAACAAGTTTGTTAATAGTCGTATCCACTAGAAGTTGGTGCACCTAGCTTGCAGCATGTTTGCAGCAGCGGTGTGGACGAGTCTATGTCGTAGCTGACATGTTGCCCTAAAACCTATTGAAAACGTACCTGTCTTGCGATTGCAGGACTGGGGTTCGAGTCCCGCTCATGCTCGATAGTTTCTTATACGGTCTGCGACCTCAGCATCCTTCCGAGCGAAGGATGTGGGGTTTGTGGAGCCAATAGGTCTACTTGTTAAGTCATCAGCAGCCATTGCCTAGCCTTCCTCGGTCCTAGCTTGTGTGGAGAGTGGGCTTGGGAGCTGACCATATGTACTGTATAAATGGTCAGTTTCTAGGGGATTGCTCTGCTAACTAAGGCATTGTCATCGCCATTCATGAGTGGAATTAATCCTTTGAAAATACTTGCTGTTCACCTCATCTCTGCTACTAACATGATTATTAAGTTGTTAACGCACACCTATCCACACTGCATAGCCATTGTGTAATCTAAAATTATGTAAACCGTATTGCCAACACAAGTTCGTAGGCACGTGTGAACGCGCCTTCAGTTTTATACACTCAATAGTCATTTTGTTTATAACCTTGAAAATAATTATAAAATTACCGCAATATTCTTTTTAATTTTTCATTCCAATATAGAAATCAAGGAAACTTTTCCCCTTCCTGAGATTAGCTCCATAAAATGGGAAATGTTGGAATCGCTTTTTACATCTCATCTGTTCTAACTGTACTAAAGAGGATGTGACACATATATCCTATGGTTAATTACTTTAGGAAACGAAACATGTGGTGCATTCCAGGTAATTATTGCATGAAAATCTGATGAAATCTGAAATGGGGAATTAACCTATGATAAATAGATAATAAT
>NC_090757.1:68913980-68926480 GCF_036898095.1 Palaemon carinicauda
TTTGGAATATCTAGTGTCCAATTTTGCCTCGCCTTGAAAAATGGTAAGGCAATTTTGGACACTTAATTAAAACAAAAACATTCTATTCCTAATGTTAAGCTTTTAAGTAATAGAAATCTATCTATCTATCTATCTATCTATCTATTTATCTATCTATCTATCTATATATATATATATATATATATATATATATATATATATATATATATATATATATATATATATATATATATATATATATATATATATATATATATATATATATATACATATATATATATATATATATATATATATATATATATATATATATATATATATATATATATATATATATATATATTCTTAATCATTTGACTACAAATATAGATAAATGATAGTTCTTTGAAAATATTTTCCGTCCTTTATTTCAATAGCAAATCATATTGATTTATAAGAAAATAAAAAAGAAGAAGTTTTCACTTCAGAGAAAATGATAATTAAACCTATTACTAATGAGAAAATAGGGACAAGTACAAAATTGGAAATAAATGTGAACAATTCAATATTTACTACTGTATAGCCATATACGTGACAATTTAAATGCTTGAATATATGGCAGGTCTACTTAATTCAACCGAATGCTCAAAAAACAGCTTCAGTTCTTTTAAATATGGCACTAAACATTCTCTTTGAGGCATGGGTTCCATAAATAAAGGACCATTAATTCCATCTGTAATTTGACAAAAGGTATGTATCCGTTTGGTGCTCTGGATACTCCTCTATTCCTGATGCCTGGCCGTTGATCTTACTGGAATTAGTATGTACCGGCAGGGGTCACTTCCCTTATTTAGATAGGCACTGTGCATCACTAAGAAACTGGCTATTCTTTGATGAATTTAGCCAATGAATCCTCTATGGATTTAGTCCGTCTATGGAAAGCGAAAATGAAAGAATTGCCCCCAGTCCCGGGCGTAGCGGGTTGCTAAGAAACTCCGTTTGTAAATACTAAAGAAAAATTGAAAATTGGTAATTGGAATGTTAGAACCATGAATCAAACTGAAAAGTTACAGCTAGTAGAGAAAGAATTTATGAAATATAGTTTGGATATCTTGACCCTATGTGAAACACGCTGTAAGGGGGTTGGTAAAGAACTCTAAGACTAAGGCAATACATATATCTACTCCGGAGGAACAGATGGAGGTAGAAGAGAAGGTGTAGGAATAATGATGATGACACCAAGAGCAGAAAAGGCATTAACCAAATGGAGAGCTGTAGATAGCAGATTGTTACTTACAAAAATTAAATCAAAGCAGTGCAATATGAGTATTATAGTTGGCTATGCGCCAACAAATGATTCCCACGAAGAAAGGAAAGATGAATACTGTGAAGAACTGCAGAGAATAATAGATGAGAACCTAGAGAGATATGAAAATTGTGATTAATGACTACAATGCTAAAGTTGGAAGGAATAATCAAGGGATAGAAAATGTGATGGGTATTGAGGTCCTTGGCGAAGTTGCAAATGAAAATGGGGCACATTTTATAAGTTATTGTGCAATAAACAATCTTGTTACTGGAGGTACTCTTTTCCAGCACAAGGAGGTCCACAAATATACATGGACTTCACCATGTGGCAATTTCAAATATCAAATAGATCACATAGCCATTGATAAAGAGAGAAGGAGGACTCTGAGAAATGTAAGAAGCTATATAGGTGCAGATATTGGTAGTGATCACCAGCTCCCCATTGCCACACAAATATTAAAACTGAAAGCACCCACCAGAAATGTAGATAGAATACCTAAGTTTGATACAACTAAGCTTCCAGAGGATGAGCACAGAAATCTTTGTAACTGAATGTAGGAATCGATTTACAGTCTTAAGAGAATTTAAGAGACGAAGTTTTGGGACATGCAGTTACAAGGAGAAAACCGTGGATATCAAATGATACTTGGGATACTATAAAAAGAAGACAAAGACTGAAATTGATTTCTGAAAGTTTTCGAGGAAGTAATGAAAATTACAAGGCCGAGCATGCCCAGTATTTCAGTATTGACAGTGAGCCCAAAAGAAATATCAGGAATGATTGGAGAGAATATTTAGACAGGAGAGCAGATGAGGCTGACAAAGCTAAGAATTCAGGGGGTGGCTTTGTTGTAGGAATTGCTCATAGAATTATTAATGAAATTTCTACGGGAAAAAAGAAGCATATACCCATCAAAAAGAAAGATGGATCTGTTATAACAAAAGAAGATGAAGAAAGGTAACGTTAGATTGAACATTTTAGTGAGGTCATGGATAGGAAATACGAAGGGAATAATTTGGTTGATATACCTAAAACTGATGAAGACCTTGATGTGCCCATGAATGAATTAGGTGTGTTTGAAGTCAAAGCTATTCTTAAAAAAACTCAAAAGATGGGAAGCCCCTGGATACGAAGGAATAACTGCTGAGATAATATTGCCTGAAAATGAAGTGACTCCCAGATTACCTACAAGATTATTTTGTAGAATGTGGCGTGAAGAGGCAAAGCCTTATGTATGGGAGATAGGAGTGCTGGTGAAAAGGAAAAAAAAAGATCTGACTGATTGCAATCATTACAGAGACATCACACTTACGTCAGCTGTCATGAAAATATATAGAATGCTCATTCTAAAGACACTAGAGAGAAAGATTGATGAAAAGCTAAGAGATGAACAAGCATGATCTAGAAAAGGTAGAAGTTGTACTGACAAAATTTTCATTTAAGACATGTGGTACAGCAATATGTAGAATATAGAAATCCACTTTTGATGGTATATGTAGGCTATGAAAAAGCTTTTGATTATGTGCTCTGGCAAATTTTGTGGAGAGTCCTGCGTCATTATGGAGTTCCTCTGAAATATGTAAATTTAATTGTCTGTTCATGAGCATAGCAAATGCAAAGTGGATGTCAGTGGCGTCTTATCAAACGAATTTCCAGTGAACAGCGGAGTACTCTAAGGGAATTTGTTGTCACCTATGTTGTTTATCCTCCTCATAGATTTTGTAATGCATAGATCGGTTGGGGATGGTGAAGACGGATTGGACTGGATTGATAACATAAAATTAGCAGACCTAGAGTATGCTAATGACGCTGTCCTAATTAGCAGAACAACGCAGGGCTTACCAGAATGCATGAAAAAATCACATAAGGTTGGGCTCGAGATAAATAGAAGAAAGACAGATGATGAGAATGGAATATGCAATGGAAAATATTTAGGAACTATGATATCTAATATAGGAGCCTTAGAATTTGAGTTTAATGAAAGATTGAAAAAACAAATTAGACGATGGTTAGGTTAAGTCCAATTTGGAAATCATGTCCCCTAAAATTACATACTGTATAATAATCAGGCTATATATTAGTTTAGTGAGATCGGTGTTACTGTATGGGCATGAATTTTGGTATATCAATGAAACTCAATTTGTAGATTTGAGAATAAAGCCCTCAGAAGAATATTGGGTGTTAAATGACAGGACAGGATTAGAAATGAAACTAAGAGAGATTACTCGAGCACTATATGTGGATGAGATCATGGTGAGGGGTAGATGGAGATGGCTTGGGGATGCTCCTTGCTCTCCCTAAGAGAGATTAGTTCACCAAACTTTCAACTGGCCTCCACAAGGCACTAAAAGAGTTGGAAAACCCAGGCCTACATAGCTGAGGACTATAAAGCATGAAGTAGGAGATTGTGATTGGAGAAGTATTGAATTAAAAGCTGAAGATAGAGACGACTAGCGAAATCTAATTGAGGCCCTTTGTGTCAATAGGCGTGGGAGGAGATGATGATGATGATATGTGGCTTCAAGCATCTAGCTCAAGGCGAGTCACTTAGCCACCTCCTTCCTCTAAAAACCCTTTTGTTGCTCTACCAATGCAAAATAATGGACGCTCCTTAATATCTTCCAAAATGATTTGAATTTCTTTTTTATTTCTTTTATTTTAGGTATAAATAAATCCTGATAATTCACAATTGGGACTATCCAAGCAGTTTGATTATCACTATTTATTACCCTGGTCAATTTAGATTTTCCTGTATTTACGTTAGTGTTTGCAGACACATTTTTTCTTAAAGAATCGAGAGATATTTGGTTGCTTTGTATTTCCATTATTTGTCATGTTTCTATCTCTCTTTCTTTGTGTTTTTCCTTTTATTTTTCTTAAATCTTCGATTGTATCCCTTTCTTTTGTAGGTAAAAGTACCTCTTTGATGGCTCGTTCATAGCAGGGTTAAAAGAATACCGGGTTAGACCATCTGTGAATTACTGCGCACCTTCGTGACGTCATTGGTAAGTTCATAGTATGGGGTAACAATGATAAAAATTAACTGGATAGGTACAACTTAGGACGAACATTGTTTTAGGGCTCAGGCCATGTCTTCCTGATGGAAGTTCCTAAGTGGTAGCTTTCTAGGGTATATTTGACTACAGTGATATTTCCAGAGAATTTAACCTTAAGGTATCCAGAATTCTAACTCCTGGAGCGAATATCCCTAAATAATCTCACAGGGATATCGCATAATATCAGAGGACGTATTCTTGACACGTCACATAGCTATCTTCGCCCCGAACAGTACTAACGCTTCGAGTGGGATATAGTGACAAGAATCCGAAACGAGAATGAAAAGAGAGCAGCTCATAAGGCATCTCTCCTATTCCGTTTCAAGTGTGTATCTGATGAAGGCGGTAGCGCCCTCTTTTTTCCTTTTCGTGTAGCTCTACTACTCGGTGTTTTCCCCTGTGTTCTCTCGTAATTTTGGCTTTAATTCAACTTTTTGATGACTTCTCCGGCCTCTTCTGCCTCTGAAAAGTTGAGTACTATCTTTACTATGTATAAATGTAAGCTCTTGTCGTTTTGAATTAAATCAAAAGTGATATTAACGTAAACAAGAGCTGTTGCCTATCGGAGGCATCCTGGATGCTATCGCTCGCTCTTCTGGGTCATTTAGTTAGCTAGAGCGACGTTCCCGGTTTGTTACGCTTTAATAATTTAGCTATTTAGATACTCTAGGAATGCTTATATTGTTCGGTCAGTTTTGACTCGGGTCCAGGTACCGATCTTGCCCTTCGCGAGGCTTCGTAGCCTAGACGTCTGGCATTAGTACTTTCATGCATGATTTAAGTTTTTCCGAATGTTATATTATTGAAGCTATAGGCAAATATTTTATACATGTAAGATATTGTTGAATGTTTTTTCCAAGATTGTATACGAGAGAGTTTCGGTGATTTAGGTAATCGATTCTCACCTTACCTAGCTAGTATTCTAGGTACAGTAGTATACTTTCGCACATCCCAAATTGTTCTTTTCTACTCCGGAGGCCAAGTTCAATCCCTCTCTCCCTCTGAAAGCCCTTGGCCTAATCCTAGTGGTTCTACCTGTATATTAATCCAGGTATTACTATTCTAGGATATGTCTGCACTGTCCTGATAACCAGAGTGACTGGTTTTTGGGTTTGGGCAGAACTTCAGAGTTTTTAGTCTGTGGTCTGCTTCTTCCTAGCATGGAGAATGAGTCTCCTTTGCTAGGTTAGGGGCGGACACAAGAAGCTTTGCTTCCCTAGTCCATGTCGGAAGGATTCTGATGATTCCTTCCTCTAGTGGCCTAGCAGACTGTCCTGTGTCGTTTTTTTCTTGGGCTGGACAATGAGATTCTCGGTTGCCCGGGGAAATAACTTCACCTAACTTTGTTCTGGTTGGGGGGAGGATAGCAAGCATTGCCAGTCTTCCTCCCTAATAGACAACTCTTGGTTAGGATGAGCTTCCCTAACTGCTGAGTTTGTCTCTTGCTAGAACGAAGTCTTTAGGACCCTTATCCCTTCCCCACTTCTCTATCTTTTATTTTCATTTGGCCATAGTCCTTCTTCCGTACCTAGCATAGGTTAGGATGGAGGACTGGCTCAGCTCTCTGCCGGCCGGTAGAGACCCTTTGTTCTTTGTAGAGTGAACCCCAGACCTCCCTTGGTCTCTCTTCCTTGTCTGCTGGTAGAGCCCGGCAGGCTGTGAATTCTTTGGAAGCCTGAATGCTACATTCTCCCCTTCCATAAGTTCACGCTTTCTGGATGGAAGGTCGTATGGCTTGCCGCCTTATAACCGTACATCCATACTGTTTCTCTGACTATTGTGTTGCACCCCTATCCCGGCTGCCGGCTTGACAGCCGACAGCCGGGCAGGTAGAGGTTCTCTGGTTCTTGGCTACTGTCGGCGGGCATGGTTTTATTACCTTAGCCGGCCGGCAGTAGAATCACAGCCCGAATCTGCTGGCTGCTACGATTAGCGGCCGGCAGCCTGGTATTAGTGTTTTCAGCCGTCGGCTGGCAATGATTGCCGGCCGGCACACAGTCACGAATCAGTGGGCTGCCGCCTATTAGTTAAAGTTAGTATATGTTTGATCTATAAAGGGGTAGATGCTTGACGGCACGTGCTGGCTGGCACAACAACATGCGATGTACAGTAGTTGCTATATTCGTAGTGTAGTACACACTGCATTAGTAGAAACTGCTGTGCAGAGTTTGTGATAACACTAAAGTTCTTCATCATACTTAATGTTATCTTCTACAGCCTTTTGTTGAGACCGTACATTATATAGAAAGTGAGTTCTTTCTGTATTCTTTCGATCCCGTATATTAAAAATACACATTAAATTTCCGTTTAGGAAATTACATAAGGTATTCTAGTATAGAATTAACCTTAGTTTTAATATCTTGGAAGGTTATGGCAATTGACTGGACAGGAAATACAAGTATGTGTCTTTCCTTCTCTCTTTTATAGCTTTTCTATATAAGCTAAATGTTTCATTATAAGTGAAAAGCCTTCACTTGATACTCATGGATTTTTCTTCTCTTTACAGGAGGACCATCTGAAGTTCAGGAGTGTGTTCTGTAATGTCCGCAGTAAGTACTTCTTTGGACATCAACATTGTAGGAGGCATGCAGCATGTGCAGCCTCCAGAGGTGATATCCGGTATTGGGACCCTCAGGTTTGTACATTATGTTCTAACCTGATTACTGAGGTTTTTGACGACCCCAAGTTGACGGAGTCAAGGGATGCTGCCAGGGAAAAGTTGCGATCCTGGGTGAGGGGTTTTCAGAAAAACACCTCAGGCCCCTACCTTCCAAATGAGAAGATGAGGGCCTACCTTTTCCCTAAAGCATCAGCCGATGCAGCCATTCCTCAGCCTCAGGTGGAGATACCAACTGCCCAGAAACCGGTGGATTCTGAAGTCGCGGCCACCCTTCAAGACATCCAATTGGACGATAGGATGTCGGAGGTGTTGGATTCTACAGAGAAGAACCTTCTAGAAGAAGGTCAAGAGGAGGAGCTGTGCCAGGCTCCTCAAGTAGAAGAGGAGAAAATCGATGAGGTGTCGGTTACATCGGTTTCGGACCCAGAACCTGTTCCCTCTACATCATCTGCTATCTCAGATGACCTGGGTAGGACTCTTTTTTCTATTGTTGAGATAATCCAACAAATTCAGAAGAAGAATGATGAGAAGGAGGCTGCAATGAAACTGGAGATATGTAGACTTGCAGCATCATGTGGGCTCCAAAAGCGACTCAACGTGAAGGATCTTCTTTTGTGCTTGGATACCAATCCTTGGAGGTATGCCGAACACATGCCAATGACAATCGAGAAGATCGTCATATCTGAAAAGTTGGGAGCAATTCCCCTGGAAGAGGTTGAATTTTGGCCCAATAAAGATTCCTACCCGGACTGTTATGTCCGCCTTAGGAAGGAGCCAGCCTCAAAGGAGGAGACTGAGCCGAAGGAGGCCATGGTTTTTTACCATAGTAAAGCTCAGGCGTTACTATGAGCTCTATGAAAGAGAGGGGCTTCACGAACTCAACGATGCCAGCCTTGAGTAAGAAGCTTCCCTCTTATGTGGCCTCTCCTACCAGAGCCTTTCCCTTCATGGAAAAGGGATATAAGGCAGCCTTAAAGGTGGTGGAGGAAGGGAAACCATGACCTCCTTGGAGGAGTGCAAGCCGTTATCTCTGACCTTGCCCTTGGACCAAGGAGACTGGAAGGACGTACACCTTACCTTCTCAGTCGGGAAGCTGGAAGCTGATATTGCTGAACGTCAGTTCGGTGAGGAACTCCCTAAGCTGTCGGAGGTTCTCTTGCGCAGGAAGAAAGAGACGAAGGAAAGACTTGCGGCATCGATGTCGTTGCAAACGACATTAGAAACAATGGCAAGTGACCCCAAGATCCAGGACATGTTCATGGTAGTGGCCAAAACCCATCTGGCCACAGTTACGAATGATCTTTATAGCTTTATTAAAGCTAGGAGACCCTGTAGAAAGTTCGTGTTCGCCTCGGCTGCGGTGGGGCACAAACCGAGGAAACTGATCTCTCGTATCTGGGGTAAAGACCCCTTTCCCAACGATGTGGTTAAAGAGGTAGTAGACAAGGCCGCCACAGAGAATAGGAAACTTCTCAAAAAGTGGGGCTTAGTTCTTAAGAGGAAATCTTCTCAGGATGAGGGTCCCCAGCCCAAGAGGAAGACAAAAAGGCCTAGGCCATCTTCTCGGCTGGCTATACTTTACCGACAGCAACAACACCAACAACTTCCTGTGACCACGGTGCATCAGATAATGGCACAACCTCCAACCACGTACCAACTGGTACCTCGACAAGTGGCGACTCAGTCGCCAGTTTTTAACCCAGCCCACAAGGCCGCCACAGAGAATAAGAAACTTCTCAAAAGTGGGGCTTAGTTCTTAAGAGGAAGTCTTCTCAGGATGAGGGTCCCCAACCCAAGAGGAAGACAAAAAGGCCTAGGCCATCTTCTCGGCCGGCTATACCTTACCGACAGCAACAACAGCAACAACTTCCTGTGACCGCGGTGCTTCAGATAATGGTAAAACCTCCAACCACGTACCAACTGGTACCTCAACAAGTGGCGACTCAGTCGCCATTTTTAACCCAGCCTTCGAAAGGCAGACTTCTTCCTTTCGTTCGGGGCTAGAGGAACAGCCAGAGGTTCTTCTAGACGCCCTTCAAGAGGAAGGGGATCCAGGGGAGGATGCGGTCAAGGAGGCAAGGCCTCAGGTCCACAACAGCAGAAGTGAGATGCTTCCAGTAGGAGGGAGGCCACAGCTATTTAGGGATCGCTGGACCTTCAATCCCTGGGCCCACAGCCTAATAAAGAATGGACTAGGTTGGAGTTGGAGCAGCCCTCCACCTCAATTTCCTCAATTCTCCCAACACTCAACCCCCGTTCTGGAAGAATACGTCCGAGAGCTCTTAGACAAAAGAGTGATACGGAAAGTCCATCAAATTCCAAGGGAGGCTGTTTTGTGTTCCAAAGAAGGACTCAGAAAAACTCAGAGTCATTCTAGACTTGTCGCCACTCAACAAGTTTATAATGAACTATAAGTTCAGAATGCTCACACTTCAACACATAAGGACCCTACTGCCCAAAAGGGCATATACTGTCTCTATAGACTTGTCTCACGCTTATTGACATGTTCCAATTAATCGCTACCTCTCCTCCTACCTAGGCTTCAAGTTACATAGAAAACTTTACGCCTTCAGAACCATGCCTTTCGGGCTAAACATAGCCAAAAGGATTTTCACGAAGCTCGCGAACGCAGCCGTCCGTCAATTACGCCTAAAGGGGGTCCAAGTAGTAGCCTACTTGGACGACTGGCTGGTGTGGGCAGTATCCAGGACAGAATGCATGCAAGCTTCTAAGATAGTGATCCAGTTCCTGGAACATTTGGGATTCAAGATCAATATAAAAAAGTCTCGCCTTTCTCCAGCTCAAAAATTTCAGTGGTTGGGAATCCATTGGAATTTGGAATCACATCGACTTTCCATTCCTGGGAAGAAGAGGAAGGAAATAGCAGGATCTGTCAAGAGACTCCTGAAATCCAAACGGATATCAAGACGCGAACAGGAGAGAGTGCTGGGCTCTCTACAGTTTGCTTCAATAACAGATCCAGTGCTAAGAGCACAGCTAAAGGATGCAACAGGAGTCTGGAGGAAATACGCATCAAACGCGCGAAGAGATCTAATAAGACCTCTACCGACTCGACTGCGAACGCTTCTCAAGCCGTGGTCCAATGCCAAGCAACTGAAGAAATCAATACTTCTTCAACCTTCTTCCCCGTCAGTAACTATTCACAGAGACGCTTCAAAGAAAGGCTGGGGAGGTCACTCTCATCAGAAGAGAGTCCAAGGAACTTGGTCCAATCTTTTCAAGTCATTTCACATCAACTTTCTAGAAGCCATGGCAGTACTTCTGACTTTAAAGAAGGTATCTCCTCGCCACTCAACCCACATAAGACTGCTTCTGGACAGCGAGGTGATAGTGAGATGCCTGAATCGACAAGGGTCGAGGTTACCTCAAATCAACCAAGTGATGTTGGCCATCTTTCGTTTGGCAGAAAGGAAGAAATGGCTCCTGTCAGCAGTTCACATTCAAGGGTTCCGCAGTGTGACAGCGGACGCTCTATCCAGGTTTACACCAATAGAGTCAGAATGGTCCCTAGATGCAGGATCGTTCTCCTTCATCTCGAGTCAAGTCCCGGAGCTGAAGATAGACCTCTTTGCGACGAAAGAAAACAAGAAAATAGATCGTTATGTGTCCCCATACGAGGATCTGCTAGCGGAGGCTGTGGACGCTATGTCCCTTGACTGGAACAGATGGTCTGGTATTTATCTGTTCCCTCCACACAACCTCCTTTTAAAGGTCCTTGACAAACTGAGATTCTTCAAGGGGAAGGCGGCAATAGTAGCCCACAAGTGGCCAAATAGCGTGTGGTTCCCTCTGGCACTGGAACTACGCCTGAAATTTTTACCGCTACCCGCTTCATCACAGGGTGAGCAGCTGACACAATACTATTGTTTACTGAATCTATTTCCAGACCCAACATTTCTTTCCAAGAACATGCTACCCACCATCAGGTGGGGTCCCTAGAGAATCTGCCCTCTGAAGGAAGATGTATCTCTATGTCCAGTGGGGTGCCTAAAGGTCTATTTTCATAGAACCTCAGACTTTATGGGAGGACAGCTATTCAGAGGAGAAACCTCGGGCTCAAGGTTATCTATAACTAAGGGCGAAACTCACCTGTGTTATTCACAAATCGGGTCCTGACAGTACACCCGCTAGTCATGGTCCGAGAGGAGTTGCTTCTTCCATAAAATTTCCTTATTTATATGGACCTTGAACAACTTTGTTCGTACACCAGCTGGTGGTTATCCAAGGTGTTCTTTATGCACTATGCAAAGCAAGTGGAGCAACTCAAGTAATCTGTGGGAGCAGCAGGTAGAATCCTTTAACCTTCTGTTTTAAATCTGAGAGAAACAGTGTAATTAATTTGGGACGATTAATTAAGAGGGTGGGTGTGTAGTCACTGTGTGTACTACACACTGAGCGATAGGCCACGGAAGTGTCCTTACGAACTGTTACATTGACGTTGGTGAACTATAGCATAATACGGACACTTGTGCCAAGCGTTTCTTGCGCTAGTGTAATTAAACAGTATACAGACTGTAGCATAATTAGTAATTCAATTGAAGTGGCAAGTCTGTTTCATGGTAGATGAAACAATATTTTCTGTTGACTGTTTTCTTTGTGCTTTAATGGATATCATCC
This sequence comes from Palaemon carinicauda, assembly GCF_036898095.1. NCBI lineage: Eukaryota > Metazoa > Arthropoda > Malacostraca > Decapoda > Palaemonidae > Palaemon > Palaemon carinicauda. The sequence goes on from NC_090757.1 coordinate 68,925,583, forward strand.
ACTTTTTATAAATTTTATAAAGGTAGATCTGATATGCACGTTTATTAAATTTTAATAAACTAGTTCATAGTGAATCCTGTGTTTTATTCGCCCACACTCATTTTTATGAGATATGCACTGAGCATTAAGATTAAAATATGGATATTTTTATCATGGTATGTCTTTTAAGACTGTTCCCTGATTTAAGCAAAGTTCACTCTCCTTAACCCTTCCTTAGGAAGGGTTGAGGTGGTACCCTAACGGGAGAGTGGCAGAGATGCAAATTTGTTCCTATGCGGATATGACCTTTATCCGATTGTTATTAAGAGTAGTCACATTGGGGAAGGTGTCACAAATACATTCTGACTTTGGCGACTCTTATACAAACTTTGCTTTATAAAGTATAGGGCGAGACCACTATACAAGCTTGTCATTTTGTCATCCATAAGTTACTAAGTACTCCTCAAGACTTTTCCAGAGTCTAGTATGGCTCATCCCTGTAGGGGGCAGGAAACACTAACATAGTTCATGCTTAGATGAAATGATGTATGACGGTAACATCATAGGTCTCTAGGTCTAGACGGACCAGGAAAATACTTTCTTGAGAGTACGGCACTGATTGAGAATCCATATATACAGTAATGCTCTGGTAAACTTCCATCAGGACGACATGGCCTGAGCCCAAAAAACGGATTTTGAGCAAAGCGAAAAATCTATTTTTGATTGAGGTAGCCATGTCGTCCTGATGGCCACGCCCTTCCTTTTATTGTAAAAGGGCTTATTGACCCCTCCCTATAATACAGTATCTGTACCACCTCGTATATCGCTACAAGGAATAAAGAGGGCGCTACCGCCTTCATCAGATACACACTGGAAACAGAATAGGAGAGATGCCTTATGATCGGCTCTCTTTTCATTC
>NC_090757.1:68943980-68986480 GCF_036898095.1 Palaemon carinicauda
TATACATATGCGTTTACGCAGTGGGCGTCTGTACTCATATAGATATTTTGATAGAATTGCAAGGGGTCAAAGAGATAGAAAAAAAAAATACAGCAGTCATGACTCCTCCTGTCAGCCCTTCCCCTGGACCTAGTGGTGTAGGCCAGACTAATCCTCCTCCAATTGTGACGCTTGTAAATGCCAGGTCAGCAATCCTTCCTTTTCAAGGTCGGGTCAACGGGTTCTTGCCACAAAATGTGGAGTCGTGAATTTCATCCGTTGATGCCCATTTAAATGCCAAACAAATCGTAGACCCTTTTGTACAATTACAAGAAGCTAAAAGTTTTATAGATTTTTCTAAGGGGGATGCGAGTGCGTATTTAAGAGGTGTTTCATTTCAAGAAGCAGTTACTTGGGATGATTTCAAAGTTAGGTTACGCGCGATCTATGGGGGTGAGGAAGCCTTGGATGTAGTGTTAACGTTACGAAATACACTTAATCAAGCCACTATGAATCGGCTCAATGTTATTGAGAGAGCAGCTCTCATAGCTGATAGGCTTAACGAAAATCAGGACATTTTAGGTAATTCCACTTGGGTTACTAAAGATAACATCTCCGTGAAAGATTTTTTGCGATTAATGTATTTGACTTGCATGACACTTTTGTTGCCTGAAGCTTTAGTGCGGTGTTTTGATAAGAAGTTAACGTCTGCAAGTACGGAGTTGGATGTCTATAAACAGATAAAGAAACACATGTCCAAGTGTCCAGATCTCGATCCCGTGTTAACTCAAGTTTTTGCAAAGAATGAAACAAAACCACAAACAGTGAACGTAGTTAACAGTCCAGTAGCGGGATTGACGTGTTATAACTGCAAACGTCAAGGTCACATAAGCGCAGACTGCAAAACGAAATTTTGCTCAATTCACAACACTGCAACACATTCGTATAGTCAATGTTACTCGCGTAAGACACAACAATATCCTAGAAATACACAGTCAATTCCACAGTCAGTTCCATATGGAAATAAAAAGAAAAATCCTCATTTTAACAATATGAAGAAACAACCAAATGTCAATGCAGTTCAGAGTCCAAAACAAACAAACACTTCTTCAAATATCGCTGAGCCTGGGCCGTCAAACCAGACCTCGCAAGGTCAGACTAATTTTCAGAATGTGCAGAGCAAAGCAAATACCACATAGTTAACTCTAGAGGGGAAGAGAGTGATGTTAGGTCAAGGTCATTCATGTCAACATCAATAGTATTGAATAATCAATTTAATGTTTTATCAGATAATTGTGAGACAATAGATTTTCCTATGAAACACACGGCCGAATTAAGTAAAACAGTGCATGCTCCCGTAGATTTACAACGAATTCATACAATAATAAGCCAAAATGAGTTACGGCCAACCTTATATGCTGTAAATTTAGAACACAAATCCTTTACGTTATTTTTTGACTCTGGTAGTCCACGTAATATTATGGATTTGAAGACACATCATTTGTTGTTTTCGAACTTTCCGATTGAAAAATCAGGAATTAGACTTTCGGGTATAGGAAATAATGAATTAAATGTCACAGGCATAACTCATGTTCAGTTCAGAGTCGGTAATCGCACGTTTGCCGATACATTTGTTGTTGTAAAAAACATTAATATGTATCCAGCTGTAATTATAGGATACCCATCTATGGGAAATCAAAACATTATCTTAGCTCCTGCCAAGCACGGCGTGTATATCAAAGGGAAATTCTATAAGTCTTCTAATACCTTAAAATCAGTTTTGGATAAAAATGACGACAAATGTAACCGTAACGAACGTTGAAGAACCAATAACTTGTCTCACTAATAAAGAAATAATATACGCGACCCAGCAGAATTCTCGTTCACCCGTAATATCATCTTGCACGCAATCTATCGAACCAAACATACCTTCGAATTTATTAGTGCAAATAAAGAAAACACTACCGGGATCTGAAATATTAATCCTTTCCGATACTTTGAAAACTAACGGATTGTCTGTCACACAAGCTATTTATACAGTAGGCTCACATCAGCAATGTAATATCGAAGTCTGTAATCATTTAAATAACACTTTAGTAATTCACAAAAATCAACATATCTTGGATGTAGAAGTTTATAAACATTGTATTCTTACCGTTGCTGAAATCAATCACTCTCAATCAGTTGCGGATGAATCCCTTTTGCGATCTATTAAAAATAAAATCAGTAAGGACATTCAAGACGAAGAAATTCAGCAGAAAATTTTTGAACTTTTAACTAAATATCAAGATGTCTTTTCCACTACGGATGGATCCTTAGGAAAAACAGATGTGATCGAGCATCAAATAAGGTTAAAGGACAAGCAGAAAATTATATATGTACCCTCGTACAGACTCCCTATGAAATTCCAGAATGAAATAAATGATGAAGTAGGTAAAATGTTAGAGGAAGGAATCATTAGGAAATCAAACAGCCCTTATAATTTTCCTTTAATAGTTGTACCGAAAAAAGATCGAACATGGCGTATCTGCGTCGACTTTCGTCGTCTAAACGAGGAAACGATCCCTGATCGATTCGTGTTCTGACGATATTTTGTCTTTGTTAGGTCAGAATAAATATTTTACCAGTTTGGACTTACTTAAAGGCTTTCACCAGATATCATTAGAAGAAGATAGTATCCCATACACAGCCTTCAGCACAGCCAGGGGACATTATGAATTTTTACGGATGCCTTTTGGTTTACGTTGTGCTCCTATAACATTTACAAGAATGATTAACATAGTGTTTGGAGACTTGTTAGGGGATATATTGCATGCCTATATGGATGATCTTGTAATCTTTTCCAACACCTTAGAAGAACATCTACGTAAGTTAGAACTAGTATTAGAGAATAAGACAACATAACTTAAGGGTAAAGATTGGTAAGTGTGAATTTTTCAAATCAGAATTAATATATTTGGGTTTCATGGTGTCAAGCCAAGGTCTTAAAGTAGTCCATGATAAGGTGTCGGCTATACGTAATTTTCCCATACCTACTAATGTCAAGGGAATACAGCAATTTCTGGGTTGTAGTGGATATTACAGGCGTTTTATACGCAACTATTCAATAATAGCCGCTCCTTTAACTGATCTTACGAAGAAGGGCGTAGATTTCATATGGTCTGAGCAACATCAACAGGCGTTTAATACTTTGAAAGATGAACTGTGTAGTTCTCCTATCTTAAAATTTCCTGACTTCGGTAAGGAATTCTTCATTGCAACAGACGCCTCAGACTTAGGAGAAGGAGGGGTATTGCTTCAGCAATATGATAAACAATTTTTCCCGATAGCTTTCTATTCTCGAAAATCGAGAACTTCCGAAAGTAAGTATGCAGTAATAGACAAGGAAGGACTAGCTATTGTTAATTCGCTAGTGCATTTTAAGTTCATAATTTATGGTTATCCCGTTAAGGTTCTTACTGACCATAAACCACTAACAGAGTTCTTTAAAGGCTTTAATCACAGCCCTAAACGAACTCGGTGGCATTTGATCATTCAAGATTTTGGCGCAAGAATCGGGTATTTACCTGGGAAAGCAAATATCATTGCGGATGCATTATCACGCAACCCCGTGTCATCTTGTACGGAGCCTTTAGCTGAATTAATAGATATATCAACATCCATGCCTATTGTAAAAACAATATCTGAACAAGAAGAATTAGGCTGGAGTGCTGAATTGTTACAGACTGAGCAAAGAAAAGATCAGAAAATAGAAACAATTATAAATGCTTTGAAAGGCAATCATAAAGAAAAGAAATATATAAAGTATAAGCAGCAGAATTATATAATCAAAGATAATATTCTGTGTAGGACTGTGACAAGGAAAACCCGCAATACACCACATGTAACTAACAACCAGGTAGTAGTACCAATCTCACTTATTTCCACTGTCCTGAACTGGTTGCATTCAAATCCATTACATGGACACCCTGGGTTCTCATTAATGTCACAGAAAGCCAAATCATTGTTTTATTGGCATACAATGCTTACAGATATAAAAAGACACATAGCTAATTGTCGCACATGTCAGGAAAACAAAGGGCATACGAAAACACCTGTCAGCCTAGGAGCTTATCCTGTGCCCAATCAACCCTTTGAAAGAATACATTTAGATTTGTTAACAGGATTTTACGAGTCAGACAGAGGAAATAAGACCTCTTAGTAATTATAGATGCTTTAACTCGATATACAGAACTAATAGCGCTTAATACTAAAACTGCGATTGAATGCGCTAGGAAGTTTTACGAGTGTTACATTTGTAAACATAGAATTCCACACATGATAATCTCAGACTCAGGTGGTGAATTTAATAATCACTTTCTTACCTCATTGTGTGAATTCCTCAACATAAAGAAAATAAATACCATGATATATCACCCAGAGTCGAATGGGCTAGTGGAAAGAGCAAATAGGAAGATATTAAATGTATTGAGGGTAACACTAGGGGGATCAGACCCCAACTGGAATATTGCAATACCGGCGGCACTGAGTACTCTGAATCATTCATATCATATATCAATTAAAATGTCACCGCATGAAGCATTGTATGGTATCCCAGTTAGAACACCTTTCCATGTATTAACGCCTACAACTAATCTATCAAATCCTTTAAAAGAATGTATAAATGCAAGTATAAGTCGATATGATATCCTTCGAAAGAATTTAGAAGAATCACAAATCATAATAAAAAGGAATCATGATAAAATAGCGAAACCAACTAAAACAAATACCGTGGGTGATAACATCTATATTCAAATCAATGTACGAAAAGGGCTCAATTATAAACTAACACCTAAGTTTGAAGGCCCATTTAACATTTTGGAAACATTAACGGCCAATAGGTTTAGAGTTCAAAACGTATCCCAACCCACGGATGAGAGAATAGTACCATTGGCTCACATAAGAAATTAAAAAGAAAAGAGAGGAAAAGAAGTGAAGGAAAATATTATTCTATTTTATGTGATTAAAAGTTTTCTTTTTAATACAGGAGTAATTACATATATTTTTTCACGTTACAGGTTTCCAAGATGAATTTTTTGTTGTTGGGAGTGATATTGTTCGCTCAGACATTTTTCTCGTATGGGATGAGCTCTAAGACTAAAAATATATATTTTAAATATGGCAATATAGTTGAAAGACAAGAAGACATTTTTATCACGTCAACCAACGTAATTGTCGAAGTGCATATGCAAGCAATTTTTCTTCAAGAGAATGATGTCACTAGCTTAAGAACCGCCATTTCAAGGTTTTCTGCATCATTGCATGAGTTGCATAGAAGACATTTTCATTTGACTACAGAGAGTTTGCTTGGATCAACATTAAAAGTTGCAGAGATGCTATCTGATGACTTGAAAAATAAGACTGGCGAGACAGGATCTTTGGCTTATGACCTTTTGATGTGGATTGTAGGACACGAACATAAAGAAAGACGGAATCCGTTTATTTATGCTGCATTAAGCATCTTTGGGTCTGTTGCAAGTTTAGGTTTAGGAATTTCCAATCGTCTTAAAATTAGTAATCAAAATAAGAAAATTGAGTTCTTGACTCATAAAGATGAATTGATTATGTCAGAACTAAGGAATCAGTTAGCTTCAATCAATAAAATTATGGATTTATTAAATGAACATTCAAATAATATCGTTCAAATTATGGAAGTACAGGATTTGTTGGCAACATTAACGTATTATGATTCAAAGATAGATCACATACATAACAGAATTACACATTTCATTGAGAAATCCAAGGATTATGTAGAAGCTATCACGTTAGCAACTAAAGGTGTATTGTCGCCCCATTTGTTGCCTATAAGTTACTTAAAGTTAATTCTGGAGAACGGAAGGGATACACTAGGCTATGTTCCTTTGTTAGACGAACATAGGTTAGAATTTTATTACAGCCTAATTACAGTAAACGTAGATAATAACAAGATTATGATTACAATTCCCTTTGATTCTTCTGATGCCTGGCAATCTTACAGGATATCACCATTTCCGACTTTCATGACGAATCACTCAAATCCAGTAATATCCAGTTTGACAGGACACGTATTGATTTCCCCAGACAAGGAAACATATACGGTCATTAAAGACTTAAATCAATTAACTCACTGTTCAGACGCAATGGATAGAAAAATATGTACAGCTGACTCATTTGAATTCCATAAAAACTTAATGTATTCATGCGAGTTAGGTATAGTGCTAGACGGTGCTCTCCCCCATACAAGTGAAAATTGTCTGGATAAGCTTTATCCCTTTGACAATAATGAGTTCAATTGCAGACTGAACAATGGCTCGTGGATACGATACGACAAGGACGGTTTCAATGTATCATGCCCTGACGGATCCACGTCCTTCACCCATATTTTCGTCGCAGCAGATGGTTGTGTCGGGACTTCCCTGAATTCCATGGTGACTGGTCTAAGGACAATCATCAGAGAACGAGCCTACTTCGCGAACTTCACGTGGACCTCTACAATGCCAGCACTTCCTCTCCCGTACAACAGACAAGTTGCGAAGCGGTTGATGAAAATAACCAAAATGGACCACCTGTCACCGACTTATAAGGAAATTCTTCACCACATACTACTAGCTGGATTGGGTATCACGGTGGTGATATTTATCGCCGTGAACATCCTTGTTTGGCGTAGGTTACGGCACAGCAAGCAGCTACAAAGGAACGAGTCGCCTAGTCCCGACAATACTCCCTATTTGATTCAATTCAAAGCCGTTTGAGTGGCCACCTCATTCGCTAAAGCAGTAATTTGTCGGGAAGAGTTTGTATGAAAAGCTGTTAGTACGCTAGTAATATGTAATTAAAAAAAATTTCTACATTTGCATTGTTAAAAATACATTTAAAACAACATTCAAAAAAAAAAAATATAAATCATTTTTTCTCTCGGCATCTAATAAAAATATATAAGCCGGAATGTTAAAAAAGAAAAGAGAAAAAAAAATAAAATATATAATAGAATCTATGGGCATCTAATAAAATATATCAGCCCTATATATAAATATATATATATGTACGAAACCGTGGTACGTGTACGTACCAGGAATTCGTGTTTGTGCACTAAAAATTGAGTATTATTTTTCTGACAAAGGTAACAATTATTCTTTATCAAGTTACCGAATCATATGTAAGTCAGAAGTTTTTTTTTGTGGTACCATATAATTATTTGCTAGCAATGTACCATATATATGATCTTTGTTTTATCATGCATTTTTCTTTTTGCTTTGGTAATATCTTTTTTATATGCATTATTGTTATTAATTTTTAATGTGCCTATTTGGACATTCATCCTCGGTTGATTATGGCTAAAGTTAAACAAAGAATAATACGTATGTCCAGTCACACCTAGTAACCATGTTTTGGCTTGTTGTTAAATTTTTGTAAAAAGAAAATTGAGATAGCTGGCCGAGCTAATGTAATAGTTAGAATAGTTAATATTACATGTTTAAAACAAATGACGTAATATGTCATGTTGGTTGAAGGAGCTAACCGTGGGACTTGCTGTAGTCATTCAAAATCATAAACAGGACATACAAATGCAAACCTCGGCAATGTGACATTCTTCTTAACGTCAACACATTGTCTCAAGCGTGTGAAAGTTTGTGACGTCACCGGATGCAGGTGTCTTCCGAGTTTGTGACGTGACTAATATAAACTGAGCATAAGAATATCTGTGATATCGATAAGTTAGTCAGTTCATATCTATACTTCACCAGAATTGGTCATCTGACCCACCCAGCTTCCTCCAGTGATGGAGATGTTTAACTCTGTTGTTTTTATAGAATAAATATTTAAAACTATTAAGATGTATTCAGTTATCCATTTACATACATCTGAAACAACACATACTCAATGTGTGCTTATAACAGTAGCACGCCAATACATATATATATATATATATATATATATATTATATATATATATATATATATATATATATATATATATATATATATATATATATATATATATATATCTCTCTCTCTCTCTCTCTCTCTATATATATATATATATATATATATATATATATATATATATATATATATATATATATATATATATATATATATATATAGAGAGAGAGAGAGAGAGAGAGAGAGAGAGAGAGAGAGAGAGAGAGAGAGAGAGAGAGAGAGAGAGAGAGAGAGAGAGAGAGAGAGAGAGAGAGAGAGAGAGAGGGAGAGAGAGAGAGAGAATCAAAAGAATTATAGTATGCTATAATATAATTATATCACTTTTAGTAATTGTAATATAGAAAAAATAAAAACTAATGAGTGCGTCTGACGATCTCCGGCTTAGAATTTTGGAACCATTGGTAATTCAGATTAATAGTTTTGGCTCGCAGGACGTCCATATTTAATCTTTTTTTTTCAGTTTTTTGGAAACAACGTAATATTGGTAGAAAGTCATTATTTCTTATTTACACAAACATGCTGGTTTTCTGACCTGGGTACCCATTCATTTACTTTAAAAAACACAAATTCCTTTTAGTATACCATATATTGATATAATTCTACAATTTTCTGATTTTCTGAGAAATAGTTTACTAATGGTATTAGTAAATACACGTCATCTGCATGTCTCTATAATCTATGTAATTATTTATATGTCTGCTCGTTTACATATTTATGAATTTTATGTTACAATCCTAAGCGTTGCATTAAGTGTCGAGAGATGATAGCTAAACGGGTAAAAAACGTATAATTTGCAAAGAAAAAATAGACAAATGGCAATATATTACTTACATAGCCAGTCTTGCATATTTGTTCGCATTTGGTACACGTAGCCCATAAATGTGTGTGGAGAAATATTTTTGGATATGAAGGAATAGGTCTACACCTGGAAGTATATACCTTGTAATATGTTTATTGTGGTCTTATGATTAGCTTTAGAGAGGAAAATACTGCTAAAAGTACACAATAAAGCCTATTCAATCAATCTATAAAAGCTTTGAAGCTCAATTTCTCAGAATATATTTATTTTACTTTTCAAAATATTGACCGATATTAGTTATTAAAATATGAAAAGATAAGGGATTTTATGGCCAATGTTCTGCACATTCACTTCCAACAAAAACTATTAACATTTATGTGAATAATAGAAACCCTAAAAAGTGAAACCTTCATTGAATTATATATCAAAATTTAAATGCTTAGAGAATTTCCAAAGTACATTTTTTTTTGTGTTGGAAATTATCTTTCAAATGGTTCAAGAAACCAAGAAGTGGAAAGAGTTTAAAGTAACCCCATGTACCAACCGTGTTTCACACGATCGTACATACTTCATTTTGCGCTTGTATCTTCGCTCTCCCCTCGCACTAACAAGAACTTGAAATAACATATCTGTGTTTCGCCTTTGCAACATTGTCTGTATTGTGAACATGAAAATTCCTGTTGCCTTGGACTTTTGTATATAAAGGAGACTGTTCTATAATAAATTAACTCAGTTGCTTTCACACTGCCTTTGAGTTCACAACCTTTCTCTCGGTACCGTCACATTGGTGACCCCGGAGTGACTTGCTCCTCCCGCCTCCCCACCCCCCCTCCCCCGGCCTCTCACTGTTACTATGACGCCGTCAACGCATACCTTCTGCAGCAGTACTCGCCGTCGCCAGCCGCCCATATAGCAACGCTTTTTCAGCTCTCTCAACAACCGTTGGGGGACCAAAGAGTTTCGCTCACCCTCGGTAAAATGACCAGTATTACTCGCCTGCAACCTGCCGCAAACGGCTCTCCTCATGATGTGAACCCACTTCATGACCTTCAAACCTCCATCAACGCCTCCACTCGTGACGTAGAAGACACCTATACAACTTCAACCAAAGCTGACGTGAATGCTGTAGGCAACACACGCCTATGAACACCGTAGGCCTAGGAATGCCGTAGGATATACTTGCCTATGAATGCCGTAGGACACGCCTATGAATGTCGTAGGACACACACGCCTATGAATTCCGTAGGACATACTCGCCTACCCCGTGACGAGCCGGAGCGGCAACAAAGCCACCCATCATCCACCACTCGCTCGCGCCCCAACCAACGACTTCTACAGCCAATCACTTCCGCTAATCGGCGCAATTTTTACTACTACCTCTCCAGATTCAGGGCACCCTATTTAACTTGTTCAATATGTCATTTTTAGAGGGGGAGCCATGTACCAACCGTGTTTCACACGATCGTACATACTTCATTTTGTGCTTGTATCTTCGCTCTCCCCTCGCACTAAAAAGAACCTGAAATAACATGTCTGTGTTTTGCCTTTGTAACATTGTCTGTCTTGTGAACATGAAAATTCCTGTTGCCTTGGGCTTTTGTATATAAAGGAGACTGATCTATAATAAATTAACTCAGTTGCTTTCACACTACCTTTGAGTTCACAACCTTTCTCTCGGCAACGTCACACCCAGAATGACATTGTTCTAATGAGGCCATTCTGGGACATTGTTCTAATGAGGCCTCGGCGTCAATGACCTTAGATGTCAGGATGCCAGAAAACTTTCAATCAATCAATCAATCTAATGAGGCCAAGTTGCTCTACTAAGAGCGGGTGGCCATAAAGAAAAAAAAAATATCTTTTGACACAAGAGGAATGTTTGGTATCTGGTGCCAGCAATCTGAAGAACCAAAACTTTAATTGAGGGAAAAATACTTATACTTCGTGCCCTGTTTAAAAAGGATAAAATCTCTCTCTCTCTCTCTCTCTCTCTCTCTCTCTCTCTCTCTCTCTCTCTCTCTCTCTCTCTCTCTCTCTCGGCATTTAATTAACAAAACACAGCCAAAGGGTCAAGTGAAAATGACTGAAGCAACGCCACTCTCCTCAATCTTCCCTCGTCACTCTGTCCCACAGAAGCAAGGAAAACCCTGGACTCCATCTTAGCGTTTGCGTCGCTGAAATAGAAACAAAATAATATTTCCTCCCCAGGAGAAATAAGACGAAATGGCGGCGCTCTCTTTCCGAGCAGAGATAACTTTAGATAAGTTTGCCATGGGAGACGACTTTGAGGAATTGCAATTCAAGTGTTTGTCGAGAAATGTGAGAGAGATGTAAAGAAGAGAAAGATCTTGTTTGCAAAATTGATGTGTGATGGTACATGTTGGTGGTTTTTGAAAGGAAGCGATGAGTTATAAGATCCTTTTGAAAAAATCAAGGATATATAAAAATCCGTTGGTACAAACACAGATATACATATGCACACCCATTAACACAAAAATATACACCTGTCAATACTGAATATGTGTAGACATATCATCTATACATATTTACTCATATGTTTACTGTATGTATAGATATGATTAATTTTTTTGCACATTTAAACGTGTTTCTTTCATATTTCAAATAAGCCATATATATTGATACATTAAAGTCTGGATTCTCTTAACGACCTCGGGATCAGAGCCCAAGGCGGAATCGCCCAAAGACTATTATATCGGACCGGCGGGGATTTGAATCCTCGTCCAGGATATCTGTATGCCAGTGACCATACCACTCCTTTCTTCGTGGCGGAGTGGTATGGTCACTGGCATACAGATATCCTGGACGAGGGTTCAAATCCCCGCCGGTCCGATATCATAGTCTTTGGGCGGTTCCGCCTTGGGCTCTGATCCCGAGGTCGTTAAGAGAATCCAGACTTTAATGTATTGATATATATGGCTTATTTGAAATATATATATATATATATATATATATATATATATATATATATATATATATATATATATATATATATATATATATATATATATATATATATATATATATATATATATATATATATATATACAGGCATATATAGATAAATATACACATACACAAACATATACAATACACACAACAGACTATAAAATATACGCATACAAACATATATACATACATACACATAATAGAGTATATATGTAAATATACACATGCATAAACAATACATATATATATATATATATATATATATATATATATATATATATATATATATATATATATATATATATATATATATATATATATATATATATATATATATATATATATATATATACAGTATATGTATATTATATATGAATACTATATACTATGTATCTATCTATCTATCTATCTATCTATCTATATATATATATATATATATATATATATATATATATATATATATATATATATATATATATATATATATATATATATATATATACTGTTTATACACACACACCCATGTATATATATATATATATATATATATATATATATATATATATATATATATATATATATATATATATACTGTTTATACACACACACCCATGTATATATATATATATATATATATATATATATATATATATATATATATATATATATATATATATATATATATATGTGTGTGTGTGTGTGTGTGTGTGTGTGTGTGTATTATGAACATATACGCACACACGAGTATAAATCATGAAAGCTGACACGGGATGAGCATAAAATATGTATCATAGCTACGAAAGGAGAAACTAAAGGATTTGATTGGAATTAGGACTCTTGTCTTATCAGTGACAACGTCTATGTCATGAATAAGACGAAATACTGATTCCTAGCGCGTTTGTAATTTTTTTTTTACGGACATTATATATATATATATATATATATATATATATATATATATATATATATATATATATATATATATATATATATATATATATATATATATATATATATACATATGTATGTATGTATAGATATGAATGTGTGTGTATACTGTGTATATAGACGTATATACATATCTACATATATGCATACAATATATAATAAAATATATATCAAATATATGTATAATATCCAAAATACATATAATGTGATACATACCCATACATATTGGAAGGGGAGTGTAATAATAGGAAATGGGTATAAGCTCTGTTACAGCTGGTCACGAGAGGGAAGAAACGGAGTTGGGGTCATAATAGGTAATACCTGGAAGGAAGGTGGTATAAGTAGAAAGAATAAATAATAGGCTTTCATATATTACAATTATAATAGGGGACCAGGTAGTAAATAAAATTACAGCATAGGCTCCGCAGATGGAATTCCAATAACAAGAGAAAGAATTATTTAGACATTACTTTGAGGTAGCTATTAAACCAGTGAAAGATGAGTGAAAAGCTAATCAGAGGAGCTGACATAATGTCAGAGTGGGGAAGAGTAGGGATGGATGGATATGAGGAGGTACCATGAAGGACTTGTGTTTGCAATTAAAAATGAAGATGGGGAATATATATTAGGGTTAGCTCAGAATTTTGATTTGGCATGTATGAACACTTAGCTTCAAAATTTAGAAAACCACCTGATAACTAATGGAAAGCCAAATAGATTACATCCTGGTTAGAAGAGTTCACAAAAACTGTAATGTGATTTCGAAGGAAGCAGGTGTTAAAGTTAAACAAGATAGTATAGTAGTGAAGGATTTTAGAATGAGATGTAGAAACCAAGAATAAGAAGAGGAGATCTAGAATTAAAGCTTGGGGCCTTAAATGAGAAATGGTGATCAATTTTGGACTGCGAGACATAGATACCTGGAAATGTTGACCTTAAAAGATTGGGAAGGCTAATAGAGTGGAAAATATATGTTTGGATATTAAAGAAATGTGTGTAAGGGAAACAGGATTTTGTGGGAAGAACCAGCGGATATAGTGTGTGGCAAGTAGAAAAGTGGTGGTGGGATACAGAGGTGCAAGAGTCAATTAAAAGACAATCAAAGGCTTTTAAGGATTGGAATGTAAATCATGCACATAGTACAAAGAAACAGTACAGAGAAGAGGAAAGATTCTAGGAGAAAAGAAGGTATATCTATTGGAAGAGTGGTACTGATATTAAATGTAAGGTTAGGAACAAGGAAAGGAGAAAAAGATATCTAAGCTTTCAAACGTGAGAAAAAGGCAGAGAGAGGTTTTGAGATAACTTGGAGTTATCAAAGATAGAGCTGGAAATATATCATTACATAGGAATGAAGACATTAGGAGGATATGAAGAGCATATTTTGAATCACTATCAAATACTGAAAATGAGAGAGGGGAGCTGGATGAGGCACAGAAAGGGGGGGGGGGGGGGGGCAGTGATCGAGATATGAAATGAAGTGAAGTGGGGCAAGTTTCTGGTACATTTTCTCGATTTTACATTTCTGACTTTTAAAACGAAATATGACATTTTATCTCTCTCTCTCTCTCTCTCTCTCTCTCTCTCTCTCTCTCTCTCTCTCTCTCTCTCTCTCTCTCTCTCTCTCTCTCTCTCTCTCTCAGATGTCCTTAAAATGTGTCATCACTTGAATTCTAAAAGTTGTCTACAAAAATCCTTTGACGATTGACATTACAACGAAGGTAACTTTTTATTCACCAAATACTGAATCGTTTTACAACAACAACAGCTAGAGTCTTCGCAAATGTTTTTCTCAAATATTAAATACCTGAATTAAACGGAACTATGAACTACATATATTGAATAGATATTGATTTATATTTCCTTCGTGGCACAATAAACTAAGAATAAGTTTTGTTTCGATTCAAGGACTTAGCTTTGCATACTTTTTCGGACAGACAGAATTAGTCTTGGGTTTTATTCCCGAGGATGAAAACGATTTACTTTCCATTGTTTTGTAAGAATGAAAGTCCCAAGCATTAGTAATCAAGCATTCCTATTTGATACAAAAATAATGATAATGTTACGTAGGCCGTTAACTCTTTAGATATCACTCAGACACAAGCTACAATGATTTCAGTACATTGGTTCTAAAGATATTCCTCATGTTCTTTTTTCTTTAAAAAGAAAAATCAACATGAAGAAATGGAAATCTACAAACTGCTTGACTTTAAATAGTAACATTTACGCAAATATATTACAAACCAACACTAATTTCATTAGCATTACTGAAGGCCATTGCATAAACATCGAGTTTCAGGCAACTAGCCGGCGAGACTGCTTAATATGCAATCCAGGGCTTACGGAGTATATTGGAATTTCTACACAAAGGAATCGTGCAACTCCTGAAAGGCTGACTTTTTCTAGGATCGGAATCCGATAAACGATTTTGATAAAAGAGATACTTTATATATATATATATATATATATATATATATATATATATATATATATATATATATATATATATATATATATATATATATATATATATATACACACACACACACACACACATATATATATATATATATATATATATATATATATATATATATATATATATATATATATATATATATATATATATATATATATATATATATATATATATATATATATATATATATATATATATATACACACACATATATATATATATATATATATATATATATATATATATATATATATATATATATATATATATATATATATATATAAATTTCTACCTCATACCTGGGATCGAACGCTAGCCCCTTCTAATGAAAGGCCAGGTCGAAACCAACCATGTCACGAGAGCCCATAAAAGAAATTGGAACCTGACCGCTACAAGCTGTCCGAGGATTTACCTGGCGAGACATCAGTCTCTTACCAGAGAGTTTTACCCAATTTCCCGGGCCACCACGTGACACAATTGGTAGTAATTCATTCAAATTACCCTTAATGAGTCAATATGGATTAATATTAACACAACATCGTGTTCAAATAGAAATAAATTTCTACCTCATACCTGGGATCGAACGCTAGCCCCTTCTAATGAAAGGCCAGGTCGAAACCAACCATGTCACGAGAGCCCATAAAAGAAATTGGAACCTGACCGCTACCAGCTGTCCGAGGATTTACCTGGCAAGACATCAGTCTCTTACCAGCAAGTTTTACCTAATTTCCCGGGCCACCACGTGACACAATTGGTAGTAATTCATTCAAATTACCCCTAATGAGTCAATATGGATTAATATCAACACAACATCGTGTTCAAATAGAAATAAATTTCTACCTCATACCTGGGATCGAATGCTAGCCCCTTCTAATGAAAGGCCAGGTCGAAACCAACCATGTCACGAGAGCCCATAAAAGAAATTGGAACCTGACCGCTATTTGAACACGATGTTGTGTTGATATCAATCCATATATATATATATATATATATATATATATATATATATATATATATATATATATATATATATATATATATATATATATATATATATATATATATATATATATATATATATATATATATATATAACGGATTTTGAGCGAAGCGAAAAATCTATTTTTGAGTGAGATAGCCATGTCGTCCTGATGGAAGTTCCTTTAGGGTAGCTTCCTAGGGTATATTTGACGTCGGTGATATTCCCAGAGAATTTACCTTACGGTATCCAGAATTCTAACTCCTGGAGCAAATATCCCTAAATAAACTTAACATGGGATATCGCATAATATCAGAGGATGTATTCTTGACACGCCACATAGCAATCTTCACCCCGAATAGAATTAACACTTCGAGGGGTCAAAATGACAAGAAAACGAAAAACGAGAATAAAAGGAGAGCCGTTAATAAGGTACCTCTCCTATCCCGCTTCGAGTGTGTATACAACACCCCGACGGCGCCTCTTCATTCCTTTTTCCGTAGCTCAACAACTCGGTGTTTTTCCCAGTGTTTTCTCGTGATCTTGGAATATTTTCAACTTTACGATGCTTTCTCCAGCCTCTTCTGCCTCTGGAAAGTTGAGTATTATCTTTATTATGTATAAATGAAAGCTCTTGGTGTTTTGAAATAAATCGAAAGCGATATTAACGTTTACAAGAGCTGTTGCCTACCAGAGGCGTCCTGGATGCTGTCGCTCGCCAAGCATGAGTCATTTAGTTAGCCAGAGTGACGTTCCCGGTCCTTATGCTTTAATAGTTCTAGCTATTTAGCTTTACAATAGGAATTCTTTATATGATGCCATTAGTATTCCAGTTTCGGCGATTGAGGTAACTGATCCTAGCCTTCGCTAGGCTTCGTAGCCAAGGCGTTTGGCCCTAGTACTTTCATGCATGATATTCGGATTTCTGAGTGCTTTAAAATTTTTTGAAGCTATAGGCAGTTTTATACATATAAGATATTGTTTTTATTTTCTTCCAAGATCGTATACGAGAGAGTTTTGGTGATTTACGTAATCGATTCTCTCCGCGCCTAGGCTAGTAGCCTATGGAGCTTTAGTATACTTTCGCACACTCCCCGGTTGCTCTTTTTTCCTTGGAGATTATGTGCAATCCCTTTTCCCTCTGTATTAAGGCTAAGGCTTAACCCTAATGGTTTTTTTTCTGAATAAACATTCAGATATAACTATATTAGGGTGTTTCTGTTCTATTCCTGTAACCAGAGAATCTGGCTTCAGGGGTAGGCAGAACATCTGAGTAATTAGTCTGGGGTCTGTTTCTTTCTAGCATAGAGAATGAGACTCCTTTGCTAGGTTAGGAGCAGACATAGGAGGCTTAGCCTCCCTAGACTACATCTGAAGGTTTCTGTACGAGATGATTCCTTCTTCTAGTGATCTAGCAGACTAGTCCAGTGTTGTTGTTCTCGGACTGAAGGATAAGATTCTTCTTTTCCTTGTGAATAACAACATCAAACTTTGTTTTAGTATTGAGGGAGGTGGCAAGTATTGCTGACCTCCCTCCCATGATAATCCCCAGGCTAGGATGAGCTTTCTTGGCCGTGGGATGATCTCATACTACAGCAGAATTTGTAGGACCCTCTTCTCCCTTTCCCCTATCCTTAGTAATGGCCTACCTATTATATCTCTTGGCCGTCGTTCTACATTTGTACCTAGAGTAGGTTAAGATGTGGAACTGGCTCAGTCCTTTGCCGGCCGCCAAGATCGTACCGGCCGGAAGAGGCCTAACTTCTGTAGAGTGTTTCCCAGACCTCCCTTGGTCTTACATCCACGTCTGTCAGTAGACCCTGGCAGGCAATGGATAGAAGGAAGCCTGAATTTTACATTCTCCCCTTCCTTATGTTCACTCTTTCTGGATGGAGGGCTGTAAGGCAGTGCCGTCTTATATCCTTACATCCATTCTGTTTTTCTTTTAGTGTATGTACCCCTAGCCCGGCTGCCGGCTTAAGTGGCCGGCAGCCGGGCAGGTAGAAGTTCTCTGGTTCTTTTTGCTGCCGGCCGGCATAGGTAGCCTACCATTGCCGGCCGGCAACAGAAGCACACCATAAGATCTGCCGGCTGCTACGATTAGCGGCCGGCAGCCGGGTGCTTGTGTTTATAGTTGCCGGCCGGCAGAGACTGCCAGCTGGCACACACAACTGAACCAGCGATCTTCCGCCCAGTAGTTTAAAGGTAGTATACCTTGGAACTATATTAAGGTACGTGCCGGCCGGCATACAGTTTTTATATTGTATACAGTAGTCAGTATTATTACAGTATAGTATATACTGCATGGAGAAAACTATAGTATAGAATATATTGTAACACTAAGTTCTTCCAACATACTTGTGTTGTCTTGTACAGCCTTTTATTGAGACTGTACAGATGAAGAAAGTGAGTTCTTTCTTTATTAATTATCCAGTATATCAAAATTCTTTATAATGGTGTGAGCTACACCTTCATTTTCCTCTGGAAATATCTTGAAGGTTATTCTAGAATAAGATTTAACCAAAATTCTATTATCTGGAAGGTTACAGTAATTGGCTGGGTAGGAAATACAAGTAGGTGTCTTTCCTTCTTTCCTTTCTAGCTTAGTTATTTTAAGCTATATATATATATATATATATATATATATATATATATATATATATATATATATATATATATATATATATATATATATATATATATATATATATATATATATATATATATATATATATATATATATATATATATATATATATATATATATATATATTTATATATATATATATATATATATATATATATATATATATATATATATATATATATATATATATATATATATATATATATATATATATAAACATTAGTTATCCAGTGATATGTTTTTCACTTGATACTCATGGAATTTCTTCTCTTTACAGGAGGACCATCCGAAGTGCGGGAGCATGTTCTGCAACGTCCGCAGCAAAAACTTCTGTGTACATGAGTTGTGCAGGAGGCACGCAGCATGCGCAGTCTCCAAAGGTGATCTCCGGTATTGGGACCCTCAGGTATGTATGATTTGCACTAACCTGATAACTGAGGCATTTGACGCACCTTCGTTGGCGGAGTCAAGGGACGCAGCTAGGGAAAAGCTTCGAACCAGGGTGAGGGGCTTCCAGAAGAATACTTCTGGCCTCTATCTTCCAAGCAAGAAGATGAGGGCTTACCTTTTTCCTAAGGCATCAGCGGATGCAATGATTCCTCAGCCTCACGTGGAGATACCATTAGTTCAGATTCTGGTTGATTCTGAAGTCTCGGATGCCCTACAAGACATCCAACTGGGCGATAGGATGTCTGAGGTGTCTAGGTACACTGAAAAGGACCTTCTGGCAGAAGACCAAGAAGAGGAGCTGACCCAATCTCCGGATACTGAGGAGGAAGAAATCGACGAGGGGTCGGATTCATTGGTTCAGGCCCCTGAACCTGTTCCTTAAACATCGTCTGCTATCCTAGATGATCTGGGAAGGACTCTCTCTTCCATCGTTGAAATGATTCAAGAGATGCAGAAGAAGAACGATGAAAAGGAAGCTGCAATGAAGTTGGAGATGCAGAGACTTGCAGAATCACGTGGGCCCCAGAAGAAGCTCAACGTGAAGGATCTTCCTTTGTTCTCGGATGCTAATCCTTGGAGGTATGCCGAGCACATGCCTATGACAACTGGGAAGATCGTCATATCGGAGAAGTTGGGTTCAATTCCCTTTGAAGAAGTGGAATTCTGGCCCAACAAAGGAAGAGACGGAGCCGAAGGAGGTCATAGTTTTTTACCATAGTAAAGCACAGGCTTTACTATCGAGCTCAATGAAAGAGAGGGGATTCACAAACTCAAAGGTACCTGCTTTGAGTTAGAAGCATCCTTTCCCTTTATGGAGAAGGGATTTAAGGCTGCCTTGAAAGCGATTGAGGCAGGGAAACTATGTCCCTCCTTGGAGGAATGTAAACCTCTGTCCCTGACCTTACCCATGGACCAGAAAGACTGGAAGGACGTCCATCTTACCTTCTCAGTCGGGAAGTTGGAGGCCGATATTGCCGGACGTCAGTTCGGTGAAGACTTTCCAAAGCTGTCAGATTTTCTCTTGCGCAGGGGGCAAGAGACAAAAGAGAGACTTGCTGCATCGATGTCATTACAAACGACTCTTGAAACGATGGCAAGTGACCCCAAAGTCCAAGATATGTTTATGGTAGTGGCCAAAACCCATCTGGCCACAGTAACAAAGGACCTCTACAGTTTCATCAAAGCTAGGAGAGTTGTAGAGAGTTCGTGTTCACCTCGGCTGCAGTGAGGCATGAACCGAGTAAACTGATCTCCTCTTGCATATGGGGTAAATATCTCTTCCCTAGCGAAGTAGTCAATGAGGTAGTGGATAAGGCTGCCACAGAATAGAAACCTTCTCCAGAAGTGGGGCCTAACTTTTAAAAAAAAGTCTTCCCCAGATGAGGGTCCCCAACCTAAAAGGAAGACTAAGAAACCTAGGCTATCCTCTCGGCCAGCCAAACCTTATAGGCAACAGCAGCAACAACTTCCCATGACCGCAGTGCCTCAGATGGTGGCACAAACTCCAACCACGTACCCGTTGGTACCTCAAGCCGTAACAACTCAGTCATCACCGGCATTTAACCCAGCATTCGAAAGGCAGACAACTACCTTTTGCCCAAGAGCTAGAGGAACAGCCAGAAGTTCATCTAGACGCCCTCCAAGAGGAAGAGGGTTCAGGGGAGGACGCGGTCAAGGAGGCAAGGCCTCAGATCAACAACAGCAGAAGTGAAACGCTTCCGGTAGGAGGGAGACTTCATCTTTTTCGGGATCGTTGGACCTTTGATCCCTGGGCCCACAGCCTAATCAAGAATGGTCTAGGTTGGAGCTGGTACAGCACTCCACCTCCGTTCCCACAATTCTTCCAACACTCTACCCCCGTTCTGGAAGAATATATTCGAGAACTCTTGGAGAAAAGAATAATTCGAAGGGTAAAGTCCATCAAGTTCCAAGGAAGGCTGTTTTGTGTTCCAAAGAAGGACTCAAAACAACTCAGAGTCATTCTGGACTTGTCGCCACTCAACAAGTTCATAGTAAACTACAAGTTCAGGATGTTGACACTTCAACACATAAGGACCTTACTACCCAAACGGGCATTTACCGTCTCTATAGACTTGTCACACGCTTATTGGCATATTCCAATCAGTCGTCACCTCTCCTCCTACCTAGGGTTCAAGCTACAACGAAGAATCTATGCCTTCAGAGCCATGCCATTCGGGCTAAACATAGCCCCAAGAATTTTCACGAAGCTTGTGAACGCAGCTCTCCAACAATTACGCCTAAAGCGAATCCAAGCAGTGGCCTACTTGGACGACTGGCTGGTGTGGGCAGCATCCAGGACAGAATGCATGCAAGTTTCCCAACAGGTAATCCAATTCCTGGAACATCTACGATTCAAGATCAACAGAAAAAAGTCTCGACTTTCTCCATCTCAAATGTTTCAGTGGTTGGGAATCCCCTGGGACTTACTGTCACACCAACTTTCCATCCCTGTGAAGAAGAGGAAAGAAATAGCAGGTTCTGTCAGGAGACTACTAGAATCCAAAAGGATATCAAGATGAGAACAGGAGAGAGTGCTGGGCTCTCTTCAGTTTGCCTCAGTAACAGACACGGTGCTAAGAGCACGGCTAAAGGATACAACCGGAGTTTGGAGAAAATATGCATCAAACGCGCGAAGAGATCTGATAAGACCAATACCGACTCGTCTGCGAACGCTTCTCAAGCCGTGGTCCAAAGCCAAGCAACTGAAGAAATCGGTACTTCTTCACCCACCACCCCCTCAATGACAATTCATACAGAGGCTTCGAAAGAAGGATGGGGATGTCATTCTCACTGGAAGAAAGTCCAAGGAACTTGGTCCAACCTATTCAAGAAGTTTCATATAAACTTTCTGGATGCCATGGCAGTACTTCTTACATTGAAGAAAGTTTCTCCTCGCCACTCGATCCACATAAGATCGGTACTAGTCAGCGAGGTGATAGTGAGATGCCTGAATTGACAAGGATTGAGGTCACCTCAAATCAACCAAGTGATGTTGGGCATCATCCGGCTAGCGGAAAAGAAGAGATGGCACTTGTCAGCAGTTCACCTTCAAGGAGTCCGCAATGTGACGGCAGACGCTCTATCCAGGCTCACGCCGATAGAGTCAGAATGGTCCCTGGGTGCAGGATCATTCTCTTTCATCTTGAGTCAAGTCCCGGAACTGCATATAGACCTCTTTGCGACAAAGGACAACAAGATGTTACATCTTTACGTATCCCCGTACGAGGATCCTTTAGCGGAACAGATGGTCCTGGATTTACCTGTTCCTTCCACACAATCTTCTACTGAGGGTCCTCGACAAACTGAGATCTTTCAAGGGGAAAGCGGCAATAGTGGCTCACAAGTGGCCAAACAGCGTTTGGTTCCCTTTGGCATTAGAACTACAGCTGAAGTTTCTACCGCTACCAGATCCAGTTTTGACTCAGCTAGTACAGAAGTCGACTGTCTTCGCTTTATCACAGAAAACACAAAACCTGCAGCTCATGATTTTCTCTCCCTAGCGGTGAGAAAAAGATTTGGGATATCAAGAGACAGTATAGACTTTTTAGAGGGATATAAGTCCAAATCTACCAGAAGACAAGATGAGTCATCATGGAGGAAGTGAGTGTCCTTTGTCAAGGCGAAGAATCCACAAACGATCTCGACACACTTCTGTTTATCATTCTCCATCCACCTCCATGGTCAAGGTTTAGCAGCCAACACAATATCAACGTGTAAGTCCGCCTTGACAAGACCTATTCTATATGCCTTCCAGGTCAACCTCTCTATTGACATCTTTAACAAAATTCCGAAGGCCTGTGCTAGGCTCAGACCATCAGCACCTCCGGAACCCATTTCATGGTCTTTGGATAAGGTTCTTCATTTTGCTTCAATGATGAATAATGAGGAGTGTGCTTTAAAGGATTTGACCCAAAAAGTTATATTTCTATTTGCACTCGCTTCGGGGGCTAGAGTTAGTGGAATAGTAGCACTCTCGAGAGAGGAGGGTCATGTTTAGTTCTTAGATGGGGGAGAACTGAACCTTTTTCCGGACCCAACGTTTCTTGCCAAGAACGAGCTACCCACCAATAGGTGGGGTCCCTGGAGAATCTGCCCTCTGAAAGAAGATGCATCTCTATGTCCAGTGGAGTGCCTAAATGTCTATCTTCGTAGAACTTCAGACTTTAGGGGAAGTCAGCTGTTTAGGGAAGAAACATCAGGCTCAAATTTATCTCTGAAGCAACTAAGGGCGAAAATCAACTATTTTATTCGCAGAGTGGATCCAGATAGTACACCCGCAGGTCATGATCCGAGAAAAGTTGTCTCTTCCATAAATTTTCTTAATAATATGGATTTCGAACATCTGCGCTCATACACTGGCTGGAAGTCATATAGAGTATTCTTTAGACACTATGCTCTATATATATATATATATATATATATATATATATATATATATATATATATATATATATATATATATATATATATATATATATATATATATATATATATATATATATGTATATATATGTATATATATATATATATATATATATATATATATATATATATATATATATATATATATATATATATATATATATATATATATATATATATATATATATATATATATACAGTGAGCCCTCGCTACTTCGTGGTTCGACCATCGCGGATTCACGACTTTGCGGACTTTTTTTCATTAAATACGGCATCCGATTTCATCAGCAAACCACTATTTTTGGGGGAAACATCATTTCATTCTAGAAAATTGCTACTCTTCAAATAGTTAATTGCACATTAAGAAAGCGTGTACTTTTGTTTTTAAATTACGGGTGTGTTTTAAAAATCGAGTATTGTTGACTTCTTTTTGTTTTACTTTTGGCTGTAATCAGATCAGCTGACGTCTGGCTGCCGGTCTCAAGAATATGCGCGTATGATATTGTTTATACCATTTCTTAACTTATATAAACCATCTATACAGTTGATATTACATAAGCACCAATGTGTTATAATCTATCATATTAATTTGTTTATTACATTTAAAACAACTCTCTCTCTCTTTCTCTCTCTGTCTGTCTGTCTCTCTCTCTCTCTCTCTCTCTCTCTCTCTCTCTCTCTCTCTCTCTCTCTCTCTCTCTCTCTGTGGGCTACTTTTCACTACCTCTCATTCCTTACCTCTATCTCACTAACAAATCAAATCTTTGTTGCTTCACAAAGTTTCATTTATATTGAAAATCAATCATGATTAAATTTTCATTACTTTCTCCAATCTCGCACTATGTCACATCGAACGTTATAGCGGTAACTTCATTGTTCGACAACTTTAAAAATCGGCCTAGTACTTGCTTCTTCTCTTCCTTTTTTTTTTTTTGATGGTTTCATAATTGAGGGGGGTACAAGTTGACTTATAACTGAAGTTAGGAAAAGTATTTTGGATATGGAATGGAGAATCATCTTTAGTTACAGTTTAGAATTATCGTAAATTATCATTCGGCCATTAGCGGCAGTTTGTTATTGTTGATTAAACGCAAAAAAAAAAAAAAAATTGTTTTCCTGCTTATCTACGTATGTAGGATTTTATATAGATACGGTAAATAATATTTGTAATAACATATTTACTATAAGCTTTTAATATCATTATTTATCACATTCATCATGCGCGTTTAATGCCTTCGTTTGTTTATTACGATCGAAGATGGTGCGTACAGTAAACGAATGGAAGGTTTCTGTTTCAGGTGGCGTCATAAAGAAAAACATTATATAAATGGCATTCATTTAATTTTTTGGGAAGTCCTAAGAAAAGTTAAGTAAAACATTGGTAATAACAAAATCAACATATAATCAATACTTGGTAATATTGCTGTCGATGCAAAAACTAACCTATACACAGATGTGTAAATGCGTCTGTTTCTTCATTATGATCAGAGATAAATGTAAACAAAACATTGGTTGTCATTTTTTATCGTGCTTTTTGGCGTGTTTAGGAAACGCATGATGTAAAATCGCCTTTAATATTTGTGCCTGTTTTAGTTTAGGGTACTGTAGTACATGCATTAAGTGTTTTGTACATTAAAGGGTAGTTTGTTAACAGTACTACGTAAAGGGAAGGTTTCAAAAGTCTGAATATACATGTTAAATAAATACGTAAATATAGTGTCCCTACTTCACGGATTTTCAGCTATCGCGGCCGGGTTTGGAACCTATCTACCGCGATAAACGAGGGTTCAATGTATATATATATATATATATATATATATATATATATATATATATATATATATATATATATATATTGATAAGTATATGAATATTAATGTATGCAACCCGTCAAAACTTATCAAACCCTTCCCACTCTTCCCCTTTACTAACTACAACCTGGCAGTTTAGTAATTTGTGGGAGGATGGGGTTTCCGAGTGTACCTCTCGGGGTACCCGCCTCTCACCAGGTGAAGGATTGGGTTTAAGGCGAGACAAAATTACTTTTCTGTTTTTTACTCCTGGAGGATGATCTTACTGGAATTAGTATGGATCATCCAGGGTCACTATCCTTAGTTAGATAGACACTGCGCATCACAAAGAACTTGCTATCCTTTGATGAATCTAGCCAATGAATCCTCTATGCAGAAATGGTATAAACGAAATGGAGAGCTGTACATAGTAGGTTGTTACTTGGGAAGTTTAAATCAAAGCAATCCAATATAAG
The DNA here is from genome assembly GCF_036898095.1 of Palaemon carinicauda. NCBI lineage: Eukaryota > Metazoa > Arthropoda > Malacostraca > Decapoda > Palaemonidae > Palaemon > Palaemon carinicauda. The sequence continues at coordinate 68,969,899 of NC_090757.1, forward strand.
TATTAACGTTTGTTATGCACCAACAAATAATTCCCCTGAAGAAAGAAAAGATAAATACTATGAAGAACTACAGTGTAATAGATGAGATCCCAGAGAGAGATAGGAAAAGTACAATTGGCAACTTCAATGCTAAAGTTCGAAGGAATAATCAAGGTATAGAGAATGTGAAGGGTATTGCGGGTCTTGGCAAAGTTGCAAATGAAAATGGAGCACATTTCATAAGTTTTTCTTCAACAAACAATCTTGTTATTGGGGGTTACTCTCTTCCAGCACAAGGACATCCACAAATATACATGGACTTCACCATGTGGCAATTACAAATATCAAAAAAAATCGCATAGCCATTAATAAAGAGAAAAGGAGGACTCTTTTAATGTAAGAATCTACAGAGGTGCAAATATTGGTATTGGTCACCAGCTCCTCATTACCACGCTGAAGTTAAAACTGAAAGCACCCAACAGAAATGTAGATAGAATACCTAGGTTTGATACAACTAAACTTCTAAAAGATGACCACAGAGAAACTTTTGCAATTGACTGTAGTAATCGATTTGCGGTCTTAGAGACTTTAAGTGACGAAGAGCAGACAACTGATGAAGAATTGGTGTGAAATTAAGAACACATATCAGTCAGTTGCTAGCGAAGTTTTAGGACATGCAGTTATAAGGAGAAAACCATGAATATTAAGTGATACTTGGGATACTATAAAAAGACACAAAGACAGAAATTGATTGTTAAAAGTTTTCGAAGAATTAATAAAAGTTATAAGGTAAAGCATGCTAAGTGAAAAGCAAAACCAAGAATGACTGGAGAGAATTTTAGATAGGAGAGCAAATGAAGCTGAAAGAGCTCTGAATTTAGGGAGTGGCTACGGTGTAAGAATTGCTCAAAGAATTATTAATGAAATCTCTACTGGGGGAAAGAGGAAGAAAATACCCATCAAAGAGATACATCTGTTATAACAACAGAAGATGAAGAAAGACAACGTTAGATGGAACACTTTAGTGAGGTCACGAATAGGAGATTAGAGACAATTAATGGAAGCAACCCTTGGATCAACATTAAATTTCTGCAATTCGATTTGTCAAACTGGTTGTTCAGGAAATGGGATTTTTATCGTAATGTAACAAAGACGGAAAAGGAATGACTGTAAAAAATTTGCAAATGTATGTTTTATCTCTGAAACGTGATGAAAGTTTCTTCGTCAATTTCTCTCTGTATTTCATGAAATATGTCACAAAATGGAAACAAATTATATTTCCATCTTATTAAAACTGAAGTTATAAGAAGAATGTGGAATGATTAATCCCGTAACACCATAATCATTTACTACATCTAATATCTCCCCTATATAATAAAGAGCAAGTGTGTGTATATATATATATATATATATATATATATATATATATATATATATATATATATATATATATATATATATATATATATATATATATATATATATATATATATATATATATATATATATATATACACCAGTCAAGGTCAGCTCTCCCCGTCAATTGGTGAGGGGAGAGGAAGTAGTTGAGAAGGGGGATGGGTGTGTGTACATGTCTAAACATTTAGCTGTCAGTTTTGATGGGTCGCATACACTAGTATTTCACAGAGTCAAGAAATTTAATGTGTCTTTAGTATCGTTTCAATTATAGACTTTGGTCATTACACAAAACATCTTTTAATCCTGATGCTCAGAGAAGGGAAGATTAATGTACAAGAAAATTGGCATGAAACAGACACACTTCATCATCACTGGACGGACAGATTATTTTTCATGGTTTCTCGATATCATTACACAACCTATCTGTCATTTTCATCTCTAAAAGTCCTCATGACATTTGGCTATGTAATATTGCATCGTACTAAATAATGTATATTTCATTCAGTAACAACCCCAACTTACATCTCGTCTACACATTTAGCCCGTAAATATTACTTTTGGGATTTCCGTAATATCCTTTACGGATATTATTGGGAGAATAACGTGGATCCTCCGTTGCTTTAATGCAAATCTAGGAGATATATTCCCAACAGAATGAGGCCTTGAAACTTCATTGTCTGGAAAGGCTTTGTGTATGGAGAAGACAGTAAATTCAATAGTGAAAAAAGGAACATCTGATCATTATATGGTTGAACAGGTTACAGAAAAAGAAGCTAAGATATTAGTTTCATTGAGACAGGTAAGTTTGATGAGATGGAACAATGCAAAATATTTAGGGAGATGGACGAGAAATGAGTTCGATACAAAGGAAAAAAAATGTCTTTCCAAAGTTAAAGGATTGTATGACTGAAAAAGTAAGGTGTGGCTTAGAATCAGGAATAGAAGATTCGTTGAAGGAATAGATGTTAATGATAATCATGGATGAAATAAGATAAAATGAATAGGAATACATATTAAATGTATAAACAGCATTTTAGGTGCAGAGTTTTAATGGAGGAAGAAAAATACCGCGTTAATGTATACGGGGATCTTAGAACTAAAAAACAAGCGAAGAAGTGTCTTCTTATCGAGTAAATTAACCAATATAGTTCGCATTCCCACGGTTACTGGTGGTGGGCCCTCGGTAGACCTAACCTTTGACTCAATTATCCAACGGGAAGGCAGCATTTCCACAGTTATTGGCAGAGTGACGTACCCTTTTGATAAAAAGCAAAAACTAAAGGCATATACAGTCCTTTTAGTCCCTTTTTACAACATGCAGGATATACAGTGGTAGTATTCCCACACCCATAGCACCGGGCATTATATGCATAGATATTTCAAAGCTTATAAAACATTATATTATGTTTATAAACGTACCAGGAATGAGAATACACTGAAATATAATGGTGTTGAAAATGAGGGATCTAGTCTGGAAGTATTTTTTTTTTTTTTTTTAAATTATAACCATGTTGTGTAAGGTATCTATGGAGGTGGGAAAGATTCTAAAACGGAAGTAATACACAAACATTCTGTCATATCAAGAAGAATGTGCCTGATATATTGTACGAGCACAAAGTTACACAGATCCTGGTATGTACATTTTAGGAGTTATGTTGAGTAAGCAAAATAAATAATAAAGTGGTTAATAATGGAAGAAAAGTATGGATTTAGTTAAGAAATAGACATTGAGATGAAACCGAGCCTTATAATGGGCTTTGAGTAGTAAAATGTGTCAGTTATGGAAAATATTAGTTTTTGAAGAACACGGAAAATAAGGATTATAAGATATATTTAAAGGCACGAACTATGTTACTAGAATCTAGAAAATTTTGTCAAAGAAAAAGTTATCTAATCTGGGTATGGATATCTTTTCTTCCTTCACTGGTTTTAGTTTTCTTTCTCTACGGAAAAATTAATTCACTGAAACACAAGAGGCGACATTAGCTAATAGGCCTACTGTCTCAAAAGCACAAGTAGAATAAACAGACAAGAGTTACAAACATTCAGTCATGTGAACAATGAAATAATATTGATCTATAAAATGGAAACAAAATAATAGCATTATCAGAGATCATTTCTATAAATATGGAAAGCCAAGATAAAAAAATAAATTGTAGTTGATAAAACATACAGTACATAGCCGATACTCTGATTCCAATTTTGCAATGGTTTATACTTTTATTTCGGAGAGAGAGAGAGAGAGAGAGAGAGAGAGAGAGAGAGAGAGAGAGAGAGAGAGAGAGAGAGAGAGGGTGTTTAGGTTGAGCATAGTTAAAAAACAAAAGTGTAAAGAGAACAAAGAGGAACAAGAGGAAAGAGGGGATTGTAATCTATTGGAAAACATTAACAAAGAGCCTCATATCAAAAGGGGGCAAATGAAAGCAACAATTAAAAGCAAAGGGTGAAATGAAATGGAATGATTTTGAAGAATGGGGAAAGGTTTTCGAGATAAACGAAGTCGTTGACGGATTGGACATTTTTACGACTCGAAACAATGGCGACGAGATAACAATTTTCATTCTGTTGTTCAGCTTTTGACGTTCTTGTTCAAGAGGAGACGAAAGTTCTTTTCCCAAGGGAATATTTCAATGAAGGTAAAAACGAAAAATTGAAATTAGAGACAAATCGGATGGTGATTTAGTATTACTATTTTCAGTTTTCATCTCCCTTGACAGGCGTTCGAAATAATGATCTTCGACATTAGTTGGTTCAATTTGACCTGCTTAAGCTGACAAAAAACAGAGCAACCCTTTCTAGTCCAACACGGCAATATCAATAGAGAAGTGTTCTCAAATGTTTTTATTCTGTGCAAACTAAGAAGTTCCGCCTAATTTGAGTTACATGGCTTAGACACTTACTTTCTACATGAAATATCTATGGCCTTCGTAAGCTCATCAACAGCAAATCGATACCAATTACACAGATCGCATAATTATAAAGTTAAAATTCAATGATAAAAGGCGTATTATAAATGTACAGCTGAACACAGGAGTCCTTAGTACACTTTGCTCCAAAGACGTGCAGCAAGGATGGGACTGGAGTGCACTCCTTCAAAGTGAAGTGTACCAGGAATTCCTGTGTCCAGCTGTACTTCTCGATCTACAAAACGACAGCAGCAAGGTAAGCATGGATCTCCAGGTTCCTGAAATTATATGAAGCCCCGACGATCATTATATCAGAACGTACTATGAACGAACTCATTTTAATAACCAGCAAAAAAAAAAAAAAAAAAATCACCTTACTATAAACAACAGAAATAAATAGATCAAGATTTCAAGCTGTTATGGTATGGACCAGCGATATTCTCTCTCTCTCTCTCTCTCTCTCTCTCTCTCTCTCTCTCTCTCTCTCTCTCTCTCTCTCTCTCTCTCTCTCTCTTGATATTAATCTCCAGAATTTGTCATTATTGGAATTCCAAAAGTTGTCTACAAAATTCCTTTGACGATTGACATTCCAACGTAGGTAATTAGTCATGATGAAAAGCGTTCATTTACCAGTTCCTGAACCGTTTCACAAAACATAATTCAAGCTAACCTTATATAGTTCGGCAGTCCAGTGGAGTTCATTTACACTTTTGAGAACGAAAGGTCTCATCATGTTGATCGGCGGCTATTAATATGGGAATTAAAAAAAATAGTAATAATAAAACATTTACGTTCAACTTTCCTGGGGTATAGATGGGACAAGCTTGGGGGCTCCAGAAATAGGCATTTATTTACACTTTGAAGAAAAAGATTGAAAATATCAAGGATAAGTACCATCATACTATCGAGTTGAAATATGTAACCAAAGAAAACCAAATTTCAGGGGATTACATCTAAGGAGGAATTTTTGAAGGGTTCAATAGGTTGTTAATTACACTTCTGAGAACAAGGTCAAAACTCACAATGGTGAGTAAGCTTACATATCTCATTCAAAATACATCACACAAGAAAATATATTCCCAGGTAATTTTGTTTAAGAAGGGCGAGTTATTTTGTCAATTGGAATAAAACTGATTATATTAGGAACTGTGAGAACTATCCTATAGCTCGCTTTGATCATATCTTTTGTATTCTTAATACAAATAATTTGCCCAGCTTTTGGCTGGGCAAAGGAATTCCTCATACTTTTAGTTTTCCTTTTGTACCTTTCAGGAGAAATACTTTATAGAATTTTTCACTTTATTCTTTACTAAGGGACTTGCAACTCGAATAATATCTATTCAGTATCAGGAGACAGCTTTTAAGTTTCCTTTGCAATTGCAAAGAATTATTTATAACTTAATGAATATTCTTCTGACACAGACATTGTTATAATTCGAAGAATCAGAAATCCCTTCGAAAGTGGATAAGGACCAGCTTCTGAATACATCTAAAAACTATGATATAGTTTAGATGATTTTTTCTTGTTTTTTATCCCATTTAATATTGCATCAAGTCGTACATTTCCAAGTTAAGAAATCTCTTATATCTAATAATTCTTCAATTTGAGGGAATTACGAGAAATATGTTTCATGTAAAACCAGAATATTATATCTTATTCAATATTTTCCTCCTTGATAATAAGAAATCTTCTTTGACTTAACAGGTGTTATTGCAAAGAGTTTAAGATATGATATATCGTCCTTCATCCCTGTAGCATAAGTCATGGTTCATTGGTTTCGTATCAATTGGTTACATTCCTGATTTTTTTTCAATCACTGCAAGTCTTTGGACATATCCCTTTGCTTATCTTTTTCCTCAACTATTACAATTTTTCAATGGAAATTGATAAACAAGTGAAGCACTATGATGATCAGGCGAATCAGTATAGGGTTGTGGTGGCCTGGTTGTAGCGTCCTTGCCTGGTGATTGCCAGACTGTGGTTCAAGTTCCACTCAAACTCGATAGTTCCTTTGGTCGCTGTAACCTCTCCATCCTTGTGAGCTAAGGTTGGGGGTTTGGGAAAGCCTATAGGTCTATCTGCTGAGTCCCCAGCAGCCATTACCTAGCCCTCCCTGGTCTTAGCTTGGGTGGAGAGGTGGCTTGGGCGCTGATCACACGTAATATGGTCAGTCTCTAGGGCATTGTCCTGCTTGATAGGGCAATATCAGTGTTCCTTGCCTCTACCGCTCATGAGCAGCCTTTAATCCTCTAACGGAGAGAGACCATTGATAATATTTATCTTGCTTCATTATATTTTGAAGTACCATCTAAAATCCCCGAGAGAGATTCTGTTTTCACCAATAAAGCAACATTTACTTCCCAGATTCGCCTTCGCTCATTCCAACCACCTAACTTTGCAATTCTGGAAAAAGGCAATGGACTCTCTCCTTGTTCCTGTCGCCATGAAATTTGAAAGGACAAAGTCATATGTGAGGATTTTATTTAGTCCAGATATTCCAGGAATATTTTGATAAAAATTACTGCCCAACATTTCATAAGCAAATCGAAAGCGGAATTAAACGAGAAGGATATTTGCAATCTAATTCCTGAATATTATCTATACAGTAAGTAGTAGAAAACATTATTTGGTTTGTTCAGCATAAGCTGGATTTGTGGTGATGTCTAGATATTTGGAAGCCAAGTATGATTGAACAGCAGTGGAAAGTTATTCATTTTCATAACATTTTAATTTTCTCTCTTCGCTATGAAAGATGGAGAGAATATTGGAAACTGAATATGCAGAAATTAACGTTTATTGACTAAGAGAAATTACAGGATTTCAGGAATCAAATTCTCTAAATGTAACGCAATATATAAAATTTTTCAATGTTCTATCTTATCTTTAAATCCATAAACGCCTCTTGTAGGGACAATGCCCTGAATCAATTAATATTTTAATCTTTATTAAACGGATATTACGTTCTTTTTATAAGATTACAATAACCTTAATTTCAGTTCTACGCTTAGAGAAAAAGATCTCATCAGTCCAATAAAAGCTTGTACGATATTACTTAAATACTTCAACAAGAAATTGATATGTACACATTTTCGTAGCTTTCATCACGAAATAAAAGATATTCGAGGCATTGCAAAGGATCACATTGATTGCAAGAAAATAAGGGTATAAATATACCTAAAATACTAATGAAGTTGTCTTAGTACCATTTTGATTGGGAAAAGCCTGCATCTGAGAATGACGAATAAGTGAAGAACAGTGCGGGTTTATAAGAATCACAAAATTTCAATTATGGTACAGATGTATGACAAGTTTGACAGTAAAGGGAAACGGGTCTTTAGTGTACATTAAACCTGCAAAGCCTTACTGTAGATTCGATACAGGTCCAGTGTGGAGGGGACTGACCATCGAAATTCGAATTAGTGGAGAGAGAAAGAGAGCAGTCGCTGTAGTCCCACACCGTAGCAAAGCAAGCTGTACCCAGGCGACTCGTGAACATATTTAATTAAATCTGCAGCCACACATTGAAATTATAAAATAAATGATATAAATACATATCTCGTCTCTCGGTTCTGCCCACTCGCTGTCTGATGTCTGTCTGCATTGTTGGCCGTCACAGCAGCAATAACACAAGCTGGGTACACTCACCTATACGCCTCACCAGCTTTTAATCTAGGTGTTACAGCTCTATACACGTCTCTTGGCATATTGGTTCGACGGTTGCAATGTCGCCATCGTTGGTAATCATCCCATCATAAAGCTTCCTAAGTCCAGAAAATAGAAATTCCACATTATCCATAGTAGTAACCACATTAGCTACGAAGTAGGGCAAGAAGTTTTGGTGGTGTATATGAAGCATACAAACGGTCCAGGGCTCTTGTGTCTTATTATTGCTGGGAAATTATGATTTAATGGCTGTGTGACTTTGTGATCCTTATCATCTCTTCTGCAAGTGTATTGGCTGAACTTTCAGTGTCTTTCTTCGTTTTCTTCTTTGTATCTATTCTGATCTCTGTATGTATTATGGCTGCAGGAACACAAGCAGGGTTATAATCAGACTTGAAATTTCATCCCTTCTGTATGATGGTAGCTGGACACCTGTTGACCTTAGAACGGACGGAGCACCACCAGTAAACACCTTCTGCCATCTTCTTCACAGTGCATGTGAAGCTACGGTTGTCAAGCAAACGTGATTTACTTCCAGACCACATCCAGAATATGGACATTCCACATTAGTCATAGTAGTAACCACATTAGCCAGCAAAATGGCAACATGAAAAAATAATAGTGGAAGAGTAGAACTAACTTGCCAAAAGAAGCTTAAAATAACATATTATATCTATTAAATTTACAGGAACGCGTCATACTTAGATTGGGTATGAGTTGACAGTTGCGGGTGGGAGTCGACTTTGGTAAGGGACATCCCAGAATCAATTATTACCTCCACCAACAAAGTCGGCAGGAGGTTATGTTTTCGCCCCTGTTTGTGTGTTTGTAATTTGTGTGTGTATGTGCGTTTGTGAACAGCTTCCTGGCCACAATTTTATTCTTAGAGTGATGAAACTTGATTTTTTATCTAGTTTTTTGTTATATTCTGAGATTTTGCAATTCATATACATTTAATATCTTTCAAATTGACCTCTTATTACTGAAAGGAAGTTAAGTTTCCAGATATAAAGATTTTCAAGTTCTAATTTTCTGTGAACATATATGAAGATATAAAACGACCAATTCCATTAGAAATTTTCGGCCGCACAATACTGCATTACTGCCTAATTGAAGTAAAAAAAATAATATCAGCTATTCTAGTTAGTGTAAAGTTGAACCCATTATTACCTTGATGATGCAGCTTATAAAATATGTTCTACAAAAACCAACAACACAATCGCTTCCTTTGCGTGTTATGGCTGGGGAGAGAAACTACTGTGCGCCAAGCAGAGAAAATGTAGCTAAATCGAAGGGGAATTGGAAAATTTTATGGGGTCAGGCTAATATAAAACTCAAATTCACATATGAAGACAAATTTCAATTTGCAGTTTGTGATTTGATTTCATATTGCTTAGGAAACTAGTGTTATTAAGACTTGTAGAGCCTTGACACGAAATATGAGATATATAAAAATAAATGGTCATAGATAACTTCTGTGAAAGAGGTTAAACTCATCAATATAATCAAATAATGATTTTTTTTTCTTACATTTTGGAGGGGAGATCTTTCTTTGTTATCAAGGACACAAATTAATTGACAGAAACATCAGAAAACAAATATTTCAGAACTCCGTATATTTGGAAGAAATTCATATCATTGAGAGAGAGAGTGAGAGAGAGAGAGAGAGAGAGAGAGAGAGAGAGAGAGAGAGAGAGAGAGAGAGAGAGAGAGAGAGAGAGAGAGAGAGAGCCTTGCCTTGCCTTACCTTATGCCTTATTTTTTGTTTGGGTTCTCCCAGGTCCCTCAGTGTGAGGCACCTCGTATATCCACCAGAGAGTTGCTAATGCATCTTCCGGTGTATTTTGCATTTTCCAGTCTTGGATGGTCTGGGATGCATCTTAGGTATTTATCGAGCTTATTCTTAAACACATCTACGCTCACTCCTGATATGTTTCTTAGATGAGCTGGCAGCACATTAAATAGTCGCTGCATTATCGATGCTGGTGCGTAGTGGATTAATGTCCTGTGCACCTTTCTTAGTTTACCTGGAATACTTTTTGGCACTATTAATCTACCTTGGCTTGCTTTTTCTGATATTTTAAGCTCCATGATGTTTTCAGTAATTCCTTCTATTTGCTTCCATGCTTGTATTATCATGTAGCGTTCTCTTCTCCTTTCTAGACTGTATAGTTTTAAAAATTGCAGTCTTTCCCAGTAATCAAGGTCCTTAACTTCTTCTATTCTAGCAGTATAGGACCTTTGTAGACTCTCTATTTGCGCAATATCCTTTTGGTAGTGTGGGTACCATATCACATTGCAGTACTCCAGTGTACTACGTACATAAGTTTTGTAAAGCCTAATCATGTGTTCAGCTTTTCTTGTTTTAAAGTGTCTGAATAACATTCCCATTTTTGCTTTACATTTAGCCAACAGTGTTGCTATTTGGTAGTTGCATAACATATTCATATTTAACATCACACCAAGGTCTTTAATTGCTTCCTTGTTTGTGATTGTCTCATTATTAGGTCCCTTGTATGCATACACCATTCCTTCTCTGTTTCCATAATTTATTGATTTGAATTTATCGTAGTTAAATACCATCCTATTTATCTCCGCCCATTCATATATTTTGTTTAGATCTCTTTGTAGTGAGTTCCTATCCTCATCACAAGTAATTTCTCTACTTATACTTGTGTCATCGGCGAAACTTCTCACTACGGAGTTTTCAACATCACAGTCTATGTCTGAGATCATAATAACAAACAGCAGTGCAGCAGTGTAGCTAATACCGTACCTTGTGGCACACCCGATATTACCTGGGCTTCATCTGTTTTGCAGGAATTCTTTTACCCATTTTCCTATCTTTCCCACAATATTATGCTTTCTCATTTTTTTCTCTAATATGTTATGGTCTACCTTGTCAAAGGCTTTTGCAAAATCTAGATAGATCACATCTGTGTCTTTTTCATTTATCATATTTTTGTATATGTTTTCATAGTGTGCTATCAGTTGGGTCTGTGTACTTTTTCCAGGCACAAAACCGTGTTGACCCATATTAAACAAATTATTTTTGACCAAATGGTTCATTATTTTCTTTTTTATTACCCTCTCAAACACTTTCATATGTGATGTTAGACTAACAGGTCTATAATTGCTTGCCTCTAGTCTTGATCCACTTTTGAAGATAGGGGTTATATAAGGTAATTTTCAGTATGTTTAACATATATCTCACTCATATCTACACTTTGTCTTAGCAGTATTGCAAGCGGCTTCGCGATAGTGTTTGCAGTTTTTTTTAACAAAATCCCTGGAACTCCATCTGGTCCGGCTGCCGATCCATTTTTAATTTCTTTTATAGACTTGAAAATATCTGCTTCATTAATATCTATATCCGTTAGATATTCAATATTTTCTTCTCTCATTTCTGTTTCATTATTCTCATTCGCAATTCTTGGCGTGAACTCACTCTTATAATTTTCTGCTAATATGTTACATATTCCCTTTTTTTTCATTCGTTAGCCGTCCTTCAATTCTTAGAGGGCCTATTTCTATTCTCCCTTTATTCATCTTTTTTGCATTGGAGTAAAGTACTTTGGGGTTTCTTTTTATATTTTGAAGTGTCCTTTCTTCTAAGTCCCTTTTTTCATTTTCTTTCGACTGTATAATCTTTTGTTCTGCATTTTCTATCTTACATTTTATTTCCCTCATTTTCCACACATTTTTTTCTTTTGCAAGATTTTTCTTCCACTTTTTAATTTTCTGAAATAAGATCCTTCTGTCTCTTGGTATGCACGTCTTTTGTTTATTGTTTTTTTTTTTTTCGGTACATATTTTTCAACTATTTTCTCCAGTATTTTGTACAGTATGTCCGTATTTATCTGTATATTATCACTTACAAATACATTTTTCCATTCTTTATTCTGTTCTTCATTTATTTCTGACCATTTTATATTCTTACTGTAAAAATTATATTTTCCATATCCTTCCCAAAATTTTGTGCTTTTATTAATTCTGCGATCACTTGCTTTGGAATGACCTATCAATTCTATGACATTGTGGTCTGAAATTCCCATGTTATACACTATTATTTCTTTAACATAATTCACCTCATTAACAAATTCTAGATCTAGGACATTTTCCTTTCTTGTTGGAATGTGGTTTATTTGTTGCATATTATGTTATAATAGCATATCTTGAAGCTTTTCAAATTGCCTTTTATCTTCTGCGTTACTATTACTCTCTTTTTTATATGTATACATATAACCACTTTCTTCTATCCGTTCTTTCAATCCACGAAAGGAAAGTTAAAATCTCCGGATAGGAGTATATTCCAGTCTTTATGGTTTCTACATATATCATCTATTTTTTCTATTATTATGTCAAACTTCTTAGTATTTGGGGGTCTGTAAACTACAATATTCACTAGTTTTTCAAATTCAAATTCTACCGCAATCAATTCACATTCTGTGTTGCTGTATTTTTCACAGACTTTTCCTTGATTTATGTCTCTTCCATATATTGCGGTTCCCCCTTAATTCCTATTTTTTTCTGTCTGATCTATAAGTTTAACAACCCTTTATCTGGTCATCACTGCCAGTCTCTTGGGAATACCATGTTTCACTTATATTTAATATATCTATTTTTTCAATTTGGGTTAGTTCTTCTAGGAACTCTATTTTCCTTTTAGAGTTACTCGTGACTAAACTCTGTGCATTCATCACTATTATGGTTTGTGTTTCATCCCCATTATTTAATATTGGTAATAATATGGATTCTCCCATGCTTCCTTCCTGTTCTGATATGATGTTCTTTTCTTTTCTTTTCTTATTTGTGGAAGCTGGAATGTCGCTAGAAAGAAATTATGCTTATTATGATTACGGCTCTTGCACAGTTTAGTAGATATTTTTATGTGGCCAGATGAGGGATTGTACAAAGATGGCAAAAAGTTTATAATTCATATTATTGTTTGTTGATAAAAGGAAATGACGGTGAAGTCAAATGGATTTTGAGAGGAAATATAATTCTAAAACTATTGCTGGGAAAATGGCAAAAGATAATTAGCTGATTCTTGCTCATGAATATACTGAAATTGAGCAAAATGAAAATATGAATGAAATAGTATTTTTTAAGGACAGAGGGAAGAATTTTTTTTTTCAAATAGACGTTCAGCAAGCAATATATATACAAATAAAGAAGAATGACCTAAGATTTTTTCTACACAGTGCTAACAGAAACCTCCATGCTATTCTAAATCATTTAAAACAACAAAAGCAGTCGAATTTCAGCTTTCCTCATTATAGTTATTATATTGTCAATATTTATGCCATATCAAACTTTTTGACAAACACCATAAAATATACACTTACAACTGGCAGATATGAATGACCATTTGGGGACCTATAAATACCTTTGTTGTTCACTAAATAACGTTAGTTATACGGGAGCTTGTCTTATACTCATGCTTCCTTCACTCCCGTCACAGTTTTGTACTTGAAAATAGTTCCGTTAAATATATTATTTAATAATGAGATAAAGCCAATAGATATGGCTAATATTCTGCTAGATTAAAGTGTTCTCACATAAAAAAAAATGTTCTAGGCTTATGATATTCTTATAGAAGTTATTTTTTTTTTCTAATATAGCAATGTTCATTCTCATCCATTCTTTCAAAAAGGCTTTTGATACATATACAACTAACAAATTCAATATAACGCGGATGCCTTCAACATTTATTCAACCTACTCTGTAAAATTGTTATTACAGATTATGCAAGTGTATAAAATATATATTTAAATATATATTCCTATATTATTTTGTTATAAGTTTATGGATATTTTGGGTGATTGAGAAATTTTCTTCATGATCGGTAATTACCTTACCAGGAGAAACATTCCTTGGAATTGGTAATTATCTCCGTAGTTTACTTTAGAATTTCTTTGAATTTGTTTCTTTAAATTTGTTTATTCTAATTTAATTCTGGTTTGTTCAATTAATGTTTGAGGCTTAATTTTTCCTATATCACTGTAAATAAAATTGTGCTAATTAACTGACCTCAGCCTTTGTTGTGCAAACCAAAATAAATAGGAGTTAAAGATAACTACTAACTACCTAATTTTCTGAATATTCAGAGCCAAAACAACTCTATACGAAGTAACCTCGAAGTCACTGTTGGAAGGGAAAATCAGTCAAACACCAACCGTCAAGGAGTGATTACTCTCCCTCATCTCACCTTACCTTGGGATATTTCATCAATTTATATTCTTCGTCGTAGTGCTGGACATTTTCTTCAGGACTCTACAACGATGGGACTCATTGTGTTTAGTGCTACGAAAACCGAGTGTAACACCATAAAGAACTAAATTAACTCTACACCTCGTCTGATGAATGTGGAGGCGACCTCATCAAAGGCTATGGAATTATCATATCCATTCTCTTTTTTCATTCTATGAAGTCATTATAAGGTGGGTCATTGTATTGATTGGCACAATAGTAGTGGCATTTCTTGGTGACTTTTATCATCCTCAAGTCAAAAAATGAATAAAGCCTTGAACTCAGTAATTGAAAACCGCTTGTGAAACTAGTTTTGTTTATAGGCTACTCTAATTAAAATTATCAATTGTCGACCATAAATTGTTTGTTTCTTGAAATTCGGCCTTTTAACATATATTCCAAGTGATGCCTTCATCACATATATTTAATTTGTTAATTAGGTCAAAATATGATTGAAATTGTTGACTTTTGATTTGCAATTTTAAGAAATTAATATTAAATTGATATTAGTTTGGAGGTGAATTTAACTTGTTGATTTGCCTTTCTATATTGTAAACAATTTTAGCGTAGTCAAAAACCATATTTACATTTCATTTAAACAATTCTATACAAATTCTGGTTTCCAATTTGAATTGGGTGGTTAAAGATTTATCTATCCTTTAGGGCTGGCTCAAGGTGGAGTGGAAAGCTTGGGACAGGAGTACATCTGCTAATGCTTCTAGGTTTCTTTACCAGGAGCAATCGCTACTCCAAGTGAACTAGCATAAACTGACAACCAACTATATACAATAAATTTGTCAAAATTATTTAAAATCTACAGATGTTAGTTTCTGTATTACAAATAAATATTTGTTATAACACGGTCGTTTGTTTTAAGTCATTTTTTCTGCTCAGCAAGTCATACAACTTTATGATAAAAACATCATGAAAGTTAATGAAAGGTTTTCATATCCTAATTATTTTTTATAAATATCCAACTGCAAAGTTTGCAATATTAACGGAAGTTTTATTTTAATCCCGTAATGAAACAATTTAGTGCAATATTAGTCATGAAAGGGACCTCAATGGATTTTTAACTTTGGAGGAGAGTATCTTCGATAATTTTTAGGTTTCAATTCTATGAGTCAATCTAGTATTCTTTAAAAATAAAATTGATAATATAACCAGGTTATTAGTAAATATTCAACATTCGAATAATGATACACCAGATACACAGATGAAATTAACGAGATTTAACACCTTGACACAAGACGATATCACCAGGAATATCAAGGAATCAAAGAAAACAGACTATATGATCTATCCAATGCCAATATCTGAAGTTATTGCACATGGAAACTTTTCTTGTCTAGCCGTAATAATTATGGGAATAAAAAATGTAAGCATTGAAAATGTAAATTTCCTAAATCTGAGAAAATGGCTATAGTCACACCATTTCTGAATAGTGATCTGGACTACCATAAATTAAGCTCATCTAAACCTATTTTAAATCTATCCGTTGTTTCAAAAGTGCTAAATTACGTAATTTTTTATCACTTGGGTAGTCATTTGTAAGTAATAGAAGCTTTGCCAGAAAACTATCTGATTACAGAAAACTAAATTCTATGGAGACAGACATCTCTTCGGTTGTTGATAATAAATGTGGTATTTTATTATTACTCAATCTTGGTGCTGATTTGGATATCGTTGTCGGCGCCCACTCGTGTCCGAGTATTGGGTTCTGTCGTTAGCCATCAGCCTCCTATCTGTGGGGTGGGTGCTTATGCCTGATGTGGCTGTTAAGTCCTAGTCTGTGGTGGAAGAGTCGCGGACAGTGTTCACAAGGGAGGGTAGGTGGTGGGCAGGGCGGTTCTAATCGCTC
Organism: Palaemon carinicauda; assembly: GCF_036898095.1. NCBI lineage: Eukaryota > Metazoa > Arthropoda > Malacostraca > Decapoda > Palaemonidae > Palaemon > Palaemon carinicauda. The sequence continues at coordinate 68,985,980 of NC_090757.1, forward strand.
TCTCCTTCTTCTCCTCCTAGCCTCCTCATTTTGTCTCCTCCTCTCCTCGAAGTCCACGGTGCCATGGTGTACTGTACTCCTCCAGGTTTTCCTGTCCCTGGCTGTTTCTTCCCATGAGGGAGGATCGATGTCAGTTAGAGCCAGGGTGCGCTTTACTTGATCTTTATAGCACATTTTCCGGGCTCCTCGTGGTCTGGTGCCCTGGGTCAGTTCTCCGTAGAATATTTTCTTTCGGAGCCTAGATGGATCCATCCTATGCACATGTCCCATCCAGCGGAGGCGGTGGTGGATGATGGTGGCCTCCACGCTGGTCAGCGAGGCACGTTCTAAGACTTCAATGTTGGTGGTGTGGCTCTCCCAGGGGATTTTCAAGATCTGCGTCAGTTTCATTTGTTGGAAGCGTTCTAGGTTTTTAATATCGTTTTTATATAGCGTCCATGTTTCACATGCATACAGGAGCGTGGAGAGGACTGCTGCCTTGAACACCATTATTTTGGTGGT